>NC_141320.1:30261073-30651073 GCF_037954235.1 Aulostomus chinensis | reverse complement strand
CTCTGAATATATATATTCAGTTTCATTCCATATATTCAGATTTTCATTCCATATATTCAGAGTTTCATATATATATTCAGAGTTTCATATATATATTCAGTTTCATTCAATATATTCAAGGTTTCGGCAAATCTCATTTGCATTTGTCTGTCTGTCCACAGTCCGCTGTGTGAGTAACGTGTCCAAAGCTGACAATGTGTCGCCGATCATCAAAAATGTTCAGGACTAAACTTACGTTCAGCCTGCATTGGTCTATGAATGTGGGCGATTCTTACTGTATATGAACAATATATGAAGAGCTACCCTTTCAGTTCACGAAATCCCTGCAGCTGCAGCAGCTTCTCCAGTCCCGGAGAAGTGCCGCGTCAGAGCACAGTGCCATTACGCATGGCCGATCACTGTTTTACCTTCATTGATCCACCTGAAAACTAAATCAAGCGAACCATACAGATCTAAATACGATCACTGTTTAACCTTCATTGAACCACCTGAAAACTATATCGAACGAACCATACAGATCTAAATACGATCACTGTTTTACCTTCATTGAACCACCTGAAAACTATATCGAGCTAACCATACAGATCTAAATATGATCACTGTTTTACCTTCATTGAACCACCTGAAAACTATATCAAGCTAACCATACAGATCTAAATACGATCACTGTTTAACCTTCATTGAACCACCTGAAAACTATATCAAGCGAACCATACAGATCTAAATACGATCACTGTTTTACCTTCATTGAACCACCTGAAAACTATATCAAGCGAACCATACAGATCTAAATACAATCACTGTTTTACCTTCATTGAACCACCTGAAAACTATATCGAGCTAACCATACAGATCTAAATACGATCACTGTTTTACCTTCATTGAACCACCTGAAAACTATATCGAGCGAACCATACAGATCTAAATACGATCACTGTTTTACCTTCATTGAACCACCCGAAAACTATATTGAGCTAACCATACAGATCTAAATACGATCACTGTTTTACCTTCATTGAACCACCTGAAAACTATATCGAGCTAACCATACAGATCTAAATACGATCACTGTTTTACCTTCATTGAACCACCTGAAAACTATATCGAGCGAACCATACAGATCTAAATACGATCACTGTTTAACCTTCATTGAACCACCTGAAAACTATATCGAGCGAACCATACAGATCTAAATACGATCACTGTTTTACCTTCATTGAACCACCTGAAAACTATATCGAGCGAACCATACAGATCTAAATACGATCACTGTTTTACCTTCATTGAACCACCTGAAAACTATATCAAGCGAACCATACAGATCTAAATACGATCACTGTTTAACCTTCATTGAACCACCTGAAAACTATATCGAGCGAACCATACAGATCTAAATACGATCACTGTTTTACCTTCATTGAACCACCTGAAAACTATATCGAGCTAACCATACAGATCTAAATACGATCACTGTTTTACCTTCATTGAACCACCTGAAAACTATATCGAGCTAACCATACAGATCTAAATACGATCACTGTTTTACCCTCATTGAACCACCTGAAAACTATATCGAGCTAACCATACAGATCTAAATACGATCACTGTTTTACCTTCATTGAACCACCTGAAAACTATATCAAGCTAACCATACAGATCTAAATACGATCACTGTTTAACCTTCATTGAACCACCTGAAAACTATATCAAGCTAACCATACAGATCTAAATACGGACCTCGACACACAGCAGAGTGTTCCGTTAATAGTTCTGCTTTTCTATGAAGGAAAAACATGGCCGCCCGCAGGCACTGCCATGAAGTCTGACGTCAGTCGAGTTTCATATATATATTCAGAGTTTCACTCCATATATTCAAAGTTTCATTCAATATATTCAAAGTTTCATTCAATATATTCAAAGTTTCATTCCATATATTCAGGGTTTCATTCAATATATTAAGATTTTCATATATATATTCAGAGTTTATTTCAATATATTCAGAGTTTCATATATATATTCAGAGTTTTGTATACATATTCAGAGTTTCATTCAATATATTCAGATTTTCATATATATATTCAGAGTTTATTTCAATATATTCAGAGTTTCGTATATATATTCAGAGTTTCATATATATATATATTCAGCTCAAGGGGCCTCACCAGAGGTTTTAGTGGGCACTTTAGAGCAGTGACTAAACTCCTAGGAGGAGCTGAGGGGCTGCACTGGTTCATCCACTGAAGACCAGTAGACATGCTGGTGGAGACCAGGAAGTGCTTGAACAACAAGCCCACAACAGGACCATCAATGTGCACACTGGAAGACAACCAGTGGAGACACTTAGAACCATGAAATGTGGCTCTGCTTCTGGTTCTGCTCAGGACTGGGACTGCCCAGTTCTGACTGATGACACGGATCCTAAAGGTCAAAGGTCAACTTGACTGTGACATCATCATCCATCACTGAAGGCCTCTTAGTGACATCTTCAGGATCAATGATGACTTCATTTTCCCACCATGACATTTCAATGTTCTATCAAAGTTCTTGAAGGTTCCCTATCAACCTGTTTAAATATGCAAATGAGGCATCAACTCCAAACGTCCACATATCAAAGCTGATCCTGAACCAGAGATGAGAACAGATTTCATCATTGATGAGTTGGTGTTGACGCCATGTTTGCTCATGTTTCCATTTCTTCTTCAGGCTGGTGAAGTGTAAGCTCTCAGAGAGAAGTTGTTCAGTTCTGTCTTCAGTTCTCAGCTCTCAGTCCTCCAGTCTGAGACAACTGGACCTGAGCCTGAACCTGCTGCAGGATTCAGGAGTGGAGCTGCTGGGTGCTGGACTGGAGGATCCCCACTGTCACCTGGAAACTCTCAGGTCAGTAGCAGAAACCTGCCTCCCCCACTGAGCGTCACCTGGATGGATCTTATGTGGTTGGAATGATTCACCTTAACAAAGATTTGATTTGAATCACGATTCATGACTGCAGCTTTGATTCATTTAGAACGATTGGAGTCGATTCAATTCGGGGTCTCTAAAGTGATTCAGTCACTTTTTGCCAGACTTCAACTGAACTGTCCAACTGTGCCATGAATACCAGGCTACTAGAGAGTTCAGGGAGGAGTCCCAGATCTCTGCTGTTTGCTGTAGGGAATCAGGTTTAAAATAATGGACAGAAACAAGAACACAACAGTTCATGGCAAATGTCTACCTTTTGTTTGAATTATCAGTGCTTTGCATGTTGCAGCATCACAGCACAACAATAAAGTGCACCAAAGCTCTGTTCAGGTTCATGAGGGCGGTCCTGGCCGGCCCAGGTGTGGCGCCTCAGGAGGTGGTTGAACAGATCAGTGGTGTTGCCGTTGTGTTTTATTCCACATTTACATTCTCCAAACAGCCACCGACTGATTGAAACCTCCTCCGTCTTTCTAAAAGCCAAAGTGTTGACATGCACTCTCCAAAACCATGGCAGGAAAATGTCTCTCTCTCCTCTGCGTGTCCATCAGAACGCCAGTTTGCTGAGCACAGATGGATGCATGTGAATGGTAGGGTTAGAAAGTGGTTCATCGATCTCTGGATGAGTGGTTCCACACCTGGATCTGATAGTGGGAGAGAGACACAGAGAGCAGAGAATGAGTGGACACGGCAGCCAAACGTCCTGAAACGTGACCTGTGATTGAGACACAACCCCATGAGGTCATGTTGTCCTCAGAGCCGTCAGAAGAATCTCTCTCAGTGAGCTGTCACGTGATCAGACGGTGTCATAATACGCCGCCGTTCGCTCAGCGATGGTCTTTCTGCTTCAACAGAGGACATCAGCTGATCCTTCACTGGGGCCCAGGACTCATTGGTGGACAAACCACTGAGAGAATGTGGCCCCATGTGGACCAGACCACCTCTGAATGTGGTTCCAGTGATCAGATCTCAGGAAACATGGAGTGCTGGCACGCCTGCTATTAAGACTGACAGCAAGAGGAGAGAGAAGTCAATGATTCACTCTGAAGAAACAAGAGACTCTCAAACGTCTGTGAGCATGAAATCATGACAATTAATATCCCAAAGGTCAACTTGACTGTGACATCATCATCCAGCACTGAAGGCCTCTTAGTGACATCTTCAGGATCAATGATGACTTCATTTTCCCACCATGACATTTCAATGTTCTATCAAAGTTCTTGAAGGTTCCCTATCAACCTGTTTAAATATGCAAATGAGGCTTCAACTCCAAACGTCCACATATCAAAGCTGATCCTGAACCAGAGATGAGAACAGATTTCATCATTGATAAGTTGGTGTTGACGCCATGTTTGCTCATGTTTCCATTTCTTCTTCAGGCTGAGGGGCTGTAAGCTCTCAGAGAGAAGTTGTTCAGTTCTGTCTTCAGTTCTCAGCTCTCAGTCCTCCAGTCTGAGACAACTGGACCTGAGCCTGAACCTGCTGCAGGATTCAGGAGTGGAGCTGCTGTGTGCTGGACTGGAGGATCCACACTGTCACCTGGAAACTCTCAGGTCAGAGTCCAGCTCTCATCTTAGCAGGCCTCCACTCCACCCACAATTTCTTTACTTTGACTCAAACGTTCATGATGAATTGGTTAGATTTTGGGGTTCAAAGGTCATGTGACAACAAAACATGTTCTTAATGAAGAGATTTGAGCCGATGTTCAAGCCACATGAAGGTCAGTTTTATTCTGGAGGGTCGATCGTAGCCTGATCAGTGAGCAACCGGCCGTCTGACATTTGGAGGAATTTCAAACGCTCAGAAGTGTCGGTCAGCGTCGTCGTGATCTCCTACAGTGGAAGCAGAGCTACCAGCCCTTTCTCCAACCTCAGGTCACCTGACACTTATACAGTGATGAGCCACATCACGGAGGCAGGTTGGTTGCTATGGCAACAGCAGGAATGCCTGTCAACTACTGCTGTGAATCTGTTCTTTATGAATAGTCACCTTCCAAACCTCCCTCAGTGGTCACCATGTAGCAGTGGGACGTCACTCAAGAAGTGATGGTCAACTTCAGCACGAGTGCCTGAGTCCAATGTGTTGTTTTCCTGACCTCCAGCCTGGATTTCCAGTTGTTTCCAGGGAACCGCAGCATTTGCTGCCGCCTCCATAAAAAGGCTCCAGCCACCCAGAGGTGTCTGCCTGCTTCGTGCAGCGGCTCCAAGCACTTCTGGTTGAACACGTCTCTCTTTGATGTGGGTGGGGACTCGTCACCATGGTAACACAGTGGAGGAGGAGCTTGTTCCTGTGGTTCATCCTTAACTATGAATGTGTGATAGATTCTATAGTAATGGAGAAAGAAGCGTTTTATCAGAGGGTAGTGAGAAGGTGAACTCCTGTCGTGAGTGACGGGACTCAACAACCTGCACGCTGTCATGACAGTGAAACAGCAGAAACCTCACTGATCAAAGCAGGTCACCAGAGAGAAGTCAGAACAAAGACTGGAGGAGGAAGTGTTCCATTTGTTGGTGAAGACCAGAGGAACTTGACAAAGCAGCTGCTGGTGTGGGAAGCAGTGAGAGCAGATGGACAGAATCCAGCTGTTTGTCAACAGTTCCTCTGGAATATCCTGCTGGTAGTAGATTACTGAGGCCTGGTAGCTTTGTTCCTGAGGAAACTGTCACTGTGACGGTGCAGTTGGACCACAGCCTTTAGCCTGGCACTGCTAAAGCAACTATAAAAACCTCACTAACTTGGAGTGAAGACCATCAACATCTGAGAGGTTCAGGTTCCAGGATTTGGTAGAACAGTGAATTAACTCTGTTCTCTTAACTGCAGCCTTTTAGGTTGTGGGATCAGAGAGGAAGGTTTTACTTCTCTGGCCTCGTCTCTGAGCTCCAACCCCTCCCACCTGAGAGAGCTGCACCTGAGGTTCAATCATCCAGGAGGCCCAGGAGTGGAGCTGCTGTCTGCTGGACTGAAGGATCCTCACTGGAGGCTGGAGACTCTCAGGTAGGAACATAGAAGCAGAGCTTCAGAACAACAATAAAGGTTCTCCCCAGAACTTCCTCAGAACCGTTTTAGTCATATTTGCTTTGTTCTCTGGTGTTTGATCAGACGTTAGACCAACTGGAGGAGGCCCTCAGGGAGATGTTGGGCCCCAAAGTGACATCAAAATATTTCAGACATGATGGACAGTTTCACAAAATACTGATTATTTTTAGTTTGTTTCATTCATAACTGTTGCAGTGAAATACTATAAACCAGCACATCTAAAGTTCACTGCAGTTTGTAAAGACAATTTCCCTGAAATGTGGGTGCAGAGGGACTTCCTGCAAGGTGGTGCCTGAGGCCTCCATCAGACCTCCTGTGTCTTTAAACTGTCCCACTATGCTGAGCGTTTGCTTCCTGCTGAGGCTCATACCCACCACGTCTTTTTGATGTCTTTCCTCCAGGCTCTAGACACCAGCCTGATGGACTTGAAGGTGCTTCACATGTGGAGTTTGTCTCCTGAAGGACGAGCTACTTGAGTGCATCCTTGCTGGTCTCTCCCTGCCCAGAAAAGGAGTGTTGAGTTTCTCTGTACAGCTTCTGAGCCCAACCAGCGGAGGTTGATTCCCTGAGGCTCAGTTCCCCAGACAGCTTCAAGATTCAGGCTTTCTCAGCTTTTCCAGATGAAGGTTGTTCCTGATTGTCTCATGTTTGTATTCCTGCTGACCCCTGACCCTGGTAACCCTCCTGATGAAGGTTGTTCCTGATTGTCTCTTGTTTGTATTCCTGCTGACCCCTGACCCTGGTAACCCTCCTGATGAAGGTTGTTCCTGATTGTCTCTTGTTTGTATTCCTGCTGACCCCTGACCCTGGTAACCCTCCTGATGAAGGTTGTTCCTGATTGTCTCATGTTTGTATTCCTGCTGACCCCTGACCCTGGTAACCCTCCTGATGAAGGTTGTTCCTGATTGTCTCTTGTTTGTATTCCTGCTGACCCCTGACCCTGGTAACCCTCCTGATGAAGGTTGTTCCTGATTGTCTCATGTTTGTATTCCTGCTGACCCCTGACCCTGGTAACCCACCTGATGAAGGTTGTTCCTGATTGTCTCTTGTTTGTATTCCTGCTGACCTCTGACCCTGGTAACCCTCCTGATGAAGGTTGTTCCTGATTGTCTCTTGTTTGTATTCCTGCTGACCCCTGACCCTGGTAACCCTCCTGATGAAGGTTGTTCCTGATTGTCTCTTGTTTGTATTCCTGCTGACCCCAGACCCTGGTAACCCTCCTGATGAAGGTTTCTGCTGCATTCAAAGAGAACTTCTTGACATGAACTTTTTTATAGACTTTACAACGACGTTAAAATGAAACAGATGTTTGATTCCCAAGAACTCAGGTTGTCAAAGGTTGTTGAAGCTGAGCTGAAACGAATCCCTTGGGCCAGCAGACGTTCTCTTTTCTATCCATGTTAGAATTAAATAGATGAGGACTCCCAACTCCTTGAACCGTTGAGCAAAGGAAGTCAGAAGTGAGGTTCATCTTGAAAGAGTACCAAACTCCATGTGATGTTAAAGGGAGACAGGATTCAGGTCTGTCCTCCTCAGCATGGATGAGGACTGCAAGGTAGTGATTGGATGATGATCCCTTAAGGAGTGAACTGACACACTACACTAACTGTGTCGGCACTGTTTTGACACTGTGTTGGCCACTCAATAGCGACCCCTGCAGGAGCTCTCAATCATTGCAGGTAAACAAACTGAAAAAAGATGGAAAAGCTTCCATACTGCTAACCCAACATCAGCCTGTGAAATAACATTTAATCGCTCATCCTTTCCTTCAAATATCATCTCATCATTGCAGAATTTCATTTGTTCAATTTGTTTGTGTAAATGCTGAAATGAGTCGCTATGTAAAATGGAGCAAATTTGTCTATAAAACAATTCAGAACTGAAATTTTCAACTTCTCTATGGAATTTTGTGAACTTAAGTGTTGAATCATATAAAATAAAAGACTAAAAAGTGATTCATTTCTGCATTTTTATTGAGGAACACAAGTTCTGTCAGGTCCATTCACGTCAAGAAACAATGGGATGATAATGTGCTTGATTGTTTATTCTAGCACAAACTGGTGGTACGGCTCTGTTCAGAGGAGTCCCCTGAGAATTTTTCATGAGCACCATGAAACAGGGGACCAGCAGCATGAGGGAAGGTTCTCCCAGTTTAAGACTGGAAGAGCAAACATACCCCCGTGAACAGAGCAGCAACATGACATGGAATGAACTATGCCATGTATACACGACAAGGTGGAGCTGGGGAGGTGGAGGGTAGCAAGTTGCGAGCAGGAGCAACTGTACAGGAAATGGCAGCAGATAGCAGCAGGCAGAGCAGCATAGCCAGAAGCTGTTGAGGCCGTGTGACATTTAAGTTGAGAGGGGCCAATCAGAAGTGAGGGATTTGATCAGCTGATGCGGAGCAGCTGGAGATAAGCTGATTGATCAGTTCGATTGATGGATGGGAAAGCCAATCGCGGCTTTCTCGCGGACTTTAGCTTTTTGGTGACAGCGCCACCTATCGAATTAGATGACAGCAAAATACTCCTTTCTAACTATAGTATAAATGGTTTCTTCCAATTCCACCAAATACTTTCTAATTTATAGTTTTAAAGGTTCATTCCACCAAAATACTTTCTAATTTATAGTTTTAAAGGTTCGTTCCACCAAAATACTTTCTAATTTATAGTTTTAAAGGTTCGTTCCACCAAAATACTTTCTAATTTATAGTTTTAAAGGTTCGTTCCACCAAAATACTTTCTAATTTATAGTTTTAAAGGTTCGTTCCACCAAAATACTTTCTAATTTATAGTTTTAAAGGTTCATTCCACCAAAATACTGCTTTCTGTCCAACTTCTCAGTTTTAAAGGTTCCTTCAGTTGAGGGATCCTGGTTCTGTGTGAGGGGTTGAGGGTCGATATGGGATGATGAGGAAGATTTCATGTCCCGATGGTCCTGCTAAAGTAACTGTGAGTCATGATATCAAACAATGTCACCAAAATATGCTTGAACTCTTAAAATGGCAATAAAATCTACTGGAATCATTTTACCACAAACACTTTTATTGTGTTTTTGTGAGCATCATTTTTCAAACATTATAACATAAACTTTAAAAAGGGTCCATTCACTAACACTCTTACTTGAAGGTAGTCACTGATATCAGTAAACAGCTGATAAAGATTTGTGTTCATGTTTTAATTCTCTACTCTGACCTGTGCTGAGACACTGGACCAGAGAGGAAGACCTGCTCAGCCTCCTGCATGGACCAATTCTGCAGCTCAGTGATGACGACGAGGGATTCAGCATTGAGTTCATTTTTAAACTTTTTGGAGGAAACACCTGTAAATTAACCAGCAGTTACTGGTGATGCTTCACAGTTTCCAAGCTCAAACGGCCTCCTGCTTGTTGGACTCACAATTTCCAAAAAATGGAGACATCAAAAGTCAAATCATGTTTTTGTTTGGTTTTGTTTTTTACTGGAGGAAAACTTCAAATTGTGATGATGTGTCTGACTTAGAAACTGAACCCCCAAAAATCAAAAAGTCTCCTTCTTCTGTGCCGTGATCTCAGAGCTGATCATGATTGATCTCATCAATAATCCTTGGCAGCCGACCAGTCACACACAGCCCCCCCCCCCACACACACACACTGAGACATGCAGCAGCTCACAGTAACTGCCTCAGTCACACAGCAGATAGACTCCTTTCTATAACAAGATAAGCAGTAGAAATGGATGGAAGTGATGATGAACTGATGAACAGGTGATTTGTCCAAAAGTCAACATCAGATTCATTTCCAATCTGTGGAAGCAGTTTCATCTTGAGGTTCCAGGTAAGAACAGCCAGCTGTGGGCTGACACACATCTCTTCAGGAGCACTTCTATGCTCCAAACTTGCCAGGTTGAATTGTGTCTGTATTCTGAGGGCAGCAGGAGGACGGAGGAGTGAGGACACACACATTTGGAACTGAGAGCAGCTGTGTGTGGGATTTCCCCAGCAAAGATAAAACCAGCTCCTTCATGCTGGCTATGAAGGCTCACAGTCACACTGACCCTGCTACAAATACTTTGATATGCAACAGACTGGTTTCTCTTCTGGTAGTTTGTTATCAACTGTTGTCACATTTATGGATCAATTTAGCTGATAAGATGAAGGCTCCAAAGGACCAGCTGGAGATGCCGGGGATTGAACCCGGGGCCTCATACATGCGAAGCATGCGCTCTACCACTGAGCTACATCCCCTCTGTCAGAGTCACTGTTTAACTGATGCAGCAACACAAACACAGACACAACATTTTTATTCTTCATTTTAGGGATAAAAAGGAAGTCAGCCTGTGATCTCAAAGGCTCTGTGATCTCAGTAGTTTCACTGTGATGTCAGCCCACACAGCCTTAGACCACAGAGGCAAGTCAGGCTCCAGGAAGCTGAGGCTGCTCCGTTCTCAGTCCAGTCCAGAGTGAAGGTTTTCCTCTCAGAAGCTTTCCAATCCAGCCCAGATCCTCTCTGACTAGCAGGAGTCTTTGACCAGGAAATGAGAATTATATTGAACGTCTGCTCATCCTCAGAATGAAGTAAAAGTATTTGTGTTCCTAAAATAATCTCCAGATGCTAAGATCAGTTATTAACATTGATTGACAGCTCTAAACTGAGCCACCATCACTATACAGTTGCAACTGAAATATTTAGAAATATTTCAAGGAAGCAGCAGGCCCTCATCCGCCCCGGTCCACCCGACTGTGTCCCCTGAGACAGATGACAGCTCGCTTCTGGCAGAGGCAGTTAGGTTGAGGACCGTTGCTGATGTCATCAACCGATGTCTCCATCACAAAAGGTGACAGACAGGATGGTCATGGACATAAAACAGAGGTCGAAGAATGAGAAAGAATGGTTGTCCTGACTGAAGTTTAGCTTGAGCTTTTTAATTTGTTACTAAAGGAAGTACTGGTACAAGTAAAGGCAGGCGAACTTTCCACAAATATTCAGAATTAACTTTGACAACCAAAACATGAACCAAGACGACAAAATAGTGAACATGAAAAAGGAACCAGTCCCACCTTCTTGTGTGTTCCTGCTTAAGTAAATGTTTATGAAGATTTGTTGTGTTCTTTTTCCAAAGGTCCAGCCAGCATTGCAGGTCTCAGGAGAAGGAGCCACTTCAGCAGGATCTGTGGGACAAATCCCCCCACGGTGAGACCTGTCCAGCTCCCTGCAGCTCTGCAAGTGTTACCAACTCTTCATTCCAGCTGTTTGGTTGAATCCCATTTTTTCACCTTTGAACCTTTTGAACACTGATGAGGAGGTGAGGCTGGAGGCAAAACCACAACCTCACGTCATCTCACAGGATGAACCAAAATGCCAGACACTTCCTGTCACTGCTCCAGCACCACCTGTCTCCCCTCCATGTCTTTACCATCTGTGCAGCTTCCTGCTGTCCCTGGACCCTCACAGGTGATCGCTCCACCTGGAGCCTCACAGATGGGTTCAAACCTCCCAATACCTGCAGCCCAGCCTCGACCCACTCAGACACAGTCACCCGTTCAAGCTGGGCCTGGTACCACACTCCAGTACAGACAGAGAGAAAGAAGACACACGGGATCCTTTGAAGAAAATGTAATAAAGACAGGAAGCCCCCATCACATTGTCAGTGTTTCAGTGACTGGCATTGGGAAGAGACTGAGACAAAGTCACGTTATGAATGGAGGGCTGAGTTGGAGCAGAGGGGGGCAGGATCCTGGGGGTGGACTGTCTTTAGGAGGCTGAGGTGTCTGGTGGTCTTGGTGGACCCTCTGCATCTCAAGCTGAGACCACAGAGTCCTGTGTTCTTGAGTCATTGTGTATAGTCTCTGTTGTTGGCGAGGTCAGTGTGGTCCTTGGTGGTCTAGTGGCTAGGATTCGGCGCTTCGCGCAGCCCGCGTTCGATTCCCGGTCAGGGAATGAGTTATTTAGAGGTTGAGGGAGAGGTGATCAGGTGGTCCACATGATGGTGGAGGTGATGAACTGTGAATCCATCATGGCTCCACTCTCACCCCCATTGTAGTGTTCTTGGTTCACTCTGCCATGGCCCCATGTTGAAGGGTGACTGTCTCATTCAGGTCCAACCCTTTGTTAGACTCTATTAAGTCACTGACTCCTGCAAGGACAAACTGTAATCCTCCTTAGTAGCTTTGGTTCCTTGCAGCACAGAAAGTCTGTTCACTGATGTAGGAACTGAAAATCTTAGAGCTCCGGTCCTTCGTTCCTTCCTCCACTGAGCAGAAGAAACACAGAATAGTGGGCAGTTCCTCCTACAGTTCTCAGAAAGTCTGAGGGCACCAAAGAAAGGAGGGAAATGCAATCAATGTTGAATTATTTTACATTTCTTATATTTGATCAAAGATAGAACTTAATAAGCGTCCATCAACCTGCAGGACAAACTCCTTCACTGTGTGGGAGGTTCAGAGTCCCTGGTTTGATTGCAGCTTTGACCTGAGCAGGTGTTCATCCACATCTCAGTAACAGGGGACACTTTATCACACCAGTGGACAAACATCAGCATTCATCACCCAGCAGCTCCTCTGATCAACAGAACAAGCTGAAGTATTCTGACAAGGAGGGCATGGATCCCTCTACCTCTCACATGCTAAGCTAGCACTCTACCATTGGAGCTAAGTCCCCTTTTGAGCTTCCATTTGAGTTTTCTGTTCCCATCTCTATGGTAACGGTCAGTTTTGACCCACATCTTCAATCAGCTGTAAAATTCACTAAAAACAATTTTCTATCATCCAAGTTGTTTCCATCTCTTGGTTTCCTTGTTAGGCTTCCTTATCCATGGAAATATTGATTTGAATATTTTGTTGTGGGCCTCTGGACCTTTTTTTAGTCAGTAAACCCTCAATTTCAATTAAAAAAATGATAAAATGAACCTTTGGGTTTGGCATAAAAGTCTTTTTTTCAGCAACAGAACTTTAATATAAACACTAAATGAAAAGCAGAACAGGCCAGAACACAAACTCTGCTCTGCCGTCCTTCCTGGTTACTGGGCATGGACTGCTGGAAGGGGCATTTTCCTCAGAAAGGGACAAGACGTTCATCCACTCTCACCTCTGGCCCTGGGTTGAATGTTGGTGCAAGGAGCTGCACCCATCTTTCCCAGACATCCCCAATGGGGGCAAGCTTGTCAGTTCTTGCTCCGGTGTCTCTGTCGTCAAATCTGAGGACTCTTGATGTTCGTTGAAAGTTCTGAAGTGGCCTTGTGGCCCGGAAAATATTTCTGCCTGTCGATGCGTCCCAGAGACGATCAGTGGCCTCACTGCAGGATCTGAACACTCCAGGAAGAAGAAGAACACCAATAGAAGCATCCAGGTGTCCCTCATCAATGTCTTTCCACTTGTCACCATGGACTTTTTTTCCTTTGAGGTTTGTCACAGCAATGCTGACTCTTTGTAGTGACAGTGGCATGAACAGAACCATCAACCATAAACAGCTCCAAACATGTCTTGATGTCACTGCCTCTCGTCACAGCAAACCTTGTGATTCCAGGGCTCATTTTGATGACATCAGCAGCAGCTGCCCTGCCATGTACATCAGGAGACACTGAGCTCCAGCCAATGTTCCCTCTAGTTTTTCATGTGTCTGGTTATCCTCACAAGCTCCCTGAGCTCACTGAGGACCACTGTGAGCACTGAAACTGGGAGACGGTTCCACAGGAGGGGAGCCTGATAGCTGAAGCCTCTGGCTCCATTCTACTTTCAGAACTCTAGGAACCACCAGTAACCCTGCATCCTGGGAGCGAAGGGTTCTAGCTGGATAATAGGGGACTAGGAGCTCTGTCAGGTAGGAAGGAGCCTGACTGTTGAGGACTTTGATGGTAGAAGGAGAATTTAGAATTCTATTCTGAATGTGACAGGGAGCCATGCAGAGAAGCCAGTACAGGAGAGACATGGTCTCTTCTACTAGTTCTAGTCAGGCAGCAGCGTTCTGGACCAGCTGGAGAGTTTTCAGGACCCACTTCTTCTTTTGGTCACAGGTTTGAAGATACCTGTGGAAGTGAAAGGAAAGGCTGCGAGAGACCTGCCACACCTCTCCAGTGACATGATGGCAGTGGTGGGATTTGAACCCACACCTCCTCAGAGACTGGAGCCTAAATCCAGTGCCTTAGACCGCTCAGCCCCACCACCTCACTGTGCTGTTCTCTGAGTTGGTCTGCTAAAGGCATGTTGAAGAGGAAGTAACATAATGATATAAAACTGATTCTGAAGGGGGACCCCTTTCCTCCCACGGTCACAGGAAGTGACAACAGCGCTGCTAGAAGCAGGAAAGAAATGGTAAAAGGACTCAGTTTGTACAGAGCCTTTCTACCTCAGCAGCACTCAAGGAGCTGAACAATGTCCTCTCATTCACACACACTCACACACTGATGCTGAAGGCTGCCATGCAAGGAGCCAACCTACTCATCAGAAGTATTTAGGGGTTCAGTCTCTTACTCAAGGACACTTTGACATGGTCACTGGAGAAAGTGAGGATCAAACCAGCCACCCTTTGGTTGCCAGACGGCCACGCTACTCCTGAGTCATGTGACCTGGATAAGATGGTGAACTACAGCTGATCGCCATGCTAGCAAACCTCTTTTGTTTGGTTTGGTTGTTGTTTAGTGACTGTGGATGAATACACAGGAGAAGTTGAGCATAAATTTGTGTTCCCTGTTCACTTGAATATCTGTAGGAGTGTGAGGTGGAAATACTACTTGGAGGAGAATGAGAGTTCAGTCTCAGCGCTATGACCTGTGCTGACACTAAAACATGTCAGCCCACAGAACAAAGATGGCAGTCCTCTGGGAAAGCAGGTACACCACACATACATGAAGAAACCCTACAGGAAACAAATATGTTGCCAGAGACTTTTACTCTGTTTTTGTTGTTTACCCAAGTACAGGATTGGAGGGAGACTGATGGTCGCTGTTTGGGTCATGTGACTGAAGTCATCCATTCATGTCAGTGATTTCACTTGGCAGGACTCTCATTACCAAATCGGCCGCTCTGCAGCACAATACACAATCATTAGCTCAGTGCTACGTGAGCCAAGAGCAGCAGGTGAGCAGACAAGCCGCGTTACCTGTCCGAAGCAAAACATCCGGCGCGGAAATGACGTCACCCGTCAGGAGCAGCGAGAGAGAGAGAGAGAGAGAGATGGGGCAGGGAGGGAATCGCCCCTCTTATGAGTGAGGGCGCCTCCGGTGGTTGGCTGTGCAATTGCCAATTAGGCATGACAGCTCACAGCTGTCTGTGCTGCCACACACCGATTCAGGCCTGGACTCCTGTCTCGCTGCCAAACTCCGCCTGACTCCGTAGAGCTGGTCAGCCTCCACTCAGTCCTCTTCATTTGGTTGGAGGTCACCATCGTTCATCCTACACACCTTTCCACCTGCCTCTTTGACGTCTACTTGAAGCTCAGATAAATCCAGGCTAATTCATACCTGCTACTCAATATGGGCCTTAATTACTCTGCTGGAATTATCACTCTGTCTTAAGGGTTTTCTTAATTGTATTAAATCCTCTTTAATTTCCAAGAAGTCTTCCAACTCATTCATTCATGCAAGCCACTGATCCACAAGACCTCATTGATGAGCTTCAACCTGAGACTGAGTGTTTCTCGTTGGACGAGACACCCATTCAATGAGACTCATTGTCAGTCCATTGAAATCTACTGGTGTTCCTGGTGAGTTGATTTAACAACATGAGCTGACAGAATCTACGTTCAGGTAGGAACCACCACATCCAGGGGTCTGGACCTTTGAGCAGGCAGAGCCATCAAAGTAGCAGACTAAGCTAGCAGACGTTAGCATTGAGAAGAAACTGATACCTGAGCCTACTTTTGGGTCTGGTCAGGTGATGACACAATAATATGACATCATTGTCAGACTGACGCCTGCTCAACACTGACCAAACACTATGGCATTGTGGGAAATTTCTGCTTGGCTCGCGTCCATCAATACATATGAAGAAATTTCTCCAGAATCAGGATTGACAGTGGATACAATTGATTCCAAACTGGTTTTTCATTCTGAGTCGGGTGCAGGTGTGGAACTTCAGACACAGTCTGTGTTTGTGTTGTTCATTCAGTGATTTTTCTTACAATTCCCAATCACAGCTGCAGAAAGTGAGAGAACAAGCAGGGATGTTCAAGATGAACGCCCAACGTGGGGCTTGAACCCACGACCCTGAGATTAAGAGTCTCATGCTCTACCGACTGAGCTAGTCAGGCTACACCTGAGTAGCTTCAATAGCCTGAAGTGATCAGAGTGAGAGACGCTACAAGCTCTTCATCAGACTCACAGTCACATGAGCCATCACATGATTGATGAATGACCACAAACACCTTCATCTTTGACAAAGAAGTCAAATAAAAGGTGAACCACAGATGAGACACCAGTGGTAAAAACACTAAAGTGCTGTCAAGGAGAAACAGGATACGAGCAAACACACACACAAGTTACAGAGAGAGAACTCTCCCAGAGGGAAACACTCAAAGGAGAACCTAGACATCATCAGGCTGGATGACCTCATCAACATGAGACAGGTGGATAGGAAACAAGCTCAGAGATGTCAGGAACATGAGATCCAAGTGGTGAGAGAGCAAGAACTGGTGAGGTTCCAGAACCAGGAGTGAGGTGGAGCCTGCATCACCTACTGGGAGCTTTTAGTCTAAGGTTCAACTTGGACTTGAATGATTTCTGGAGAGACAACGTGCAGGGAGGGAATTTGGAGATGAAGAACAAGTTCCTCTCAGGCTTTCATGGAGTTTCCAGGAGTCAAACAGACCCTCCTCTGATTGGTTGTCAGATGTGTTCTCATTGCACCACAGCCTCCAGGTTGAGGGTTCTGGTCCGAGTCAGACACATTGACACTGATGCTGCTGAGCCTGAAGGGAGGATGAAGAAAGGAGTGTCTGAGAGAGCTTCACCAGACCAACTGTCCAGTTGAACAACAAACACTAGTCAGTAGGAATGTTGCTGCTGGGACCCTGATTCAAACCAGGGTTGCTGCAGCCACAACACAGAGGACTGACCACTAGAGGATCAGGGCCTCCTGGAGGCTGAGGTTGGAGCTGCTCTGTCTTTGTCTCACTGAGAGATCAGAGACAATTGGAGTCCACAAAGAAATCATTGAGAAATCAAGGAGAGATCAAAGAAAGAATTCTAAGATTAAAAACAGAACTCTGAGATCAAAGGTTGAAGTTCCCCAAGGTTCAGTTTTAGCTCAGACCCTCTTTAATATCTCTGTACTGCCACTTGTCGTCAGGAGACTCAGTATAAACCTCCACAGTCCTGCTGATGTCACTCAGCTGGACATGTCTGTGTCTCCTGGTGACTCAGGACCAGTTGATGTCCATTAACCTGTCATGGAGGCAGAGAACAAAACTGAGGTCTTAATTAAAGCTGGAGGCAGTGTTGTTAGGGCCTGAGCCTCCTTCTGTCCACTGCAGAAAAGTAGCAGGAGTCATCCTGAATCCAAGGATGTATTTTATGAGAGCGGTGGGACTTGTAGTTTAGGAGGTAGAAGCCTCAGTGTGACACCAAGTGAGAATCAGAGCTGAGCCTCTAAGAGCCCCTCCCCCGCTGCTCTCTGTCAGAGTGGAGAGGAGAGAGGATTTTTGGAGAGTTTGTTGTTTGAAAAAGGCTCATCAATCCCCAGATTGTGGTCAAAAGTTGAATGTAACATATTTTAGTAGGCATTTTTGTCAGGAATGTAGTGAAGTTATTTGTGAAGTGGAGAGAGTTACAGTGTAGACGAGAGAAGCGTCAGTTTGAGGCTATGTGTGTC
The DNA here is from genome assembly GCF_037954235.1 of Aulostomus chinensis. Lineage (NCBI taxonomy): Eukaryota > Metazoa > Chordata > Actinopteri > Syngnathiformes > Aulostomidae > Aulostomus > Aulostomus chinensis. Next base: position 30,633,302 of record NC_141320.1, on the reverse strand, counting down.
TGAGGAGACAGCCTCCCATTGGTTTACATTGTAGGGTGAAAAGTGGGTCCTGGACTTTGTCATGACTCAAACAATTTGTAGTTGGTTTCTGTTGGTTTGGTTTGCTTGACTGGTTGTTGTTTGTTGACCTTGCAAATCCATATTTTGGGTTCTGGCTTGTTCTGCTTTTCATTTTGTGTTTGTATTAAAGTTCTGTTGCTGAAAAAATAAATCCAGGGTTTAGTGACTAAAAAAAGGTCCAGAGGCCCACAACTAAATCTTCAAACCAATATTTCCATGGATAAGGAAGCCTAACAAGGTCACCAAGAGATGGAAACAACTTGGAGGATAGAAAACTGTTTTAGTTTATTTGACAGCTGATTGAAGACGTGGGTCAAAACTGACCGTTACCATGGAGATGGGAACAGAAAGCTGACACAAGAGGAAGGTTCCAGCTCTGAAAAAGGAGTTTGATCAAAATCTTGAACTGCCAGTAGAAATATCCTTTTGTATGTTGACCTTTGTTGACAGAAGTCACTTTAGCTTGGCAGTGAAAAGAATGGCTGCTAGCTTGACAAAGAACTGCACAAACCAGGTTCAAGCTGGACTTTGGACCCTGGTATCTGCAACGACTCCATCAACTCCTAATCTAGCAGCTCTGCTGGGTCCAACTATTTTACAGAACATTTGACAGACCTGTGGAGCAGTGAGGACACACATGAGTGGACCTTTGCTATCTGGGTGTCCTCCAGTCACGTGACTGAAGTCATCCAGTCACATGACTGAAGTCATCCATTCATGTCAGTGATGTCACTTGGCAGGACTGTCATTGTCGTCTCATTCTAGAAAAGAATCCAGACTCCACCTGTGGCTCCATGATAACTGATGGACCTCTGGTTGGAGGCTGGACGATGATGTTTGGACTTGAAGGAAAACTCCTTGTCCAAATTCCATTGTGTTCAAGTTTGAAGTCCCACAATCAGAAGTAGCTGAAGCTGACAGGTGAAGGTTTGGAACTACAAGATGGTGATGTTTTCTTGACTTGATGCTCTGACTGTCAGGGTGGATGACAGCTTCTTTCTGCTGCTGCATCTGAGTGGCTATGATTGGAGGTTTTACCTCCCAAGGTTGTCTGGTTCCAGGGGACATTTTAGAATTCCAGTCCCCAACCTTGGCTGTTCTGAAACTCTTCTCCTGAATCACTCCTGAGCTGCAGCAAGAACAAATACCAGTGCCAACCAGATCAACTTCATGGCTGCTAACAGCCTCAGACACTTTATTTCCATCAATCTGGAGCCAAGAAGGCCCTCACCTGTGGTTCTCCTCCAGGAGGGTCCAGGTTCTGCCATTGTGGCTCCTGGTGCCACTGCCAGAGAGCCTCAGCTGCACACTGCAACATTTCAACAGGAGATTGACATTCCTTCAAATGTCCTGACATCTTATTCCAATGGTTCTGTTCCATATTTATATTTTAAAATGAATCACACAATGAAAGCTGCCTCAGCTGGTTTAAGAGAGAGAACAAGCTAAGAGGTCTGAAACCAGTAAAATATGCTTTTCTGTGTGCAAACTAGTGAGGGGCATGGAAGGATATTTTACCACCAATACAGAACCCAGACTTTAGTCATGTGATGAGATGGCGACTCTGATTATGAAGTTAATGGACAAAATGTGACTTGAAAGAAAACACATTAAAAAATACGAACTAAACTAAATAAATGAATAAAGAAGCAGCACAAATAACGTTTTCTTCTGCACAAATTTACTGGTATTAGACTGCATTTTTGGTTAATGAGTAGATGAACGAGTGTCACATATATATTATATACATGTGATACATGAACATGGCTTTGGACAAAAGCTCAATGAAACTGTAGGATTGTAGAATTATTTAAACGTTCCAAGTGGACTGTTTCAGGTTTCTAGAAGACGCTTCAGCTCTCATCCAAGAGGTGTCTTCAGTTTTCTTCACTGATGGGAGGATTTATGGCTCTAAGGGGGCGGGACCTTCTCCAGAGGTGATTGACACATGTGAGCTCTGGGTGTCAGAGTTGTTTTGGTCAGGTTGTGAAAGGGAAGTTGACTCAACTGGTATCTGTGTCAGTTAAAAGCCTCACAGTTCAGAGTCTTTCCATAATCTAGGAGCAGAAACTAGAGACACTTGCGACGAGGATGGGATTCGAACCCACGCGTGCAGAGCACAATGGATTAGCAGTCCATCGCCTTAACCACTCGGCCACCTCGTCTGCTAACAGCAACCCTGACCTTTGAAACAGCTGAACTCTTTGGAGCCCATTTGTCGGAAATGGACCCAGCAGGAGCCACTGAACACAACTCTGACATCATCAGGCTTCTTCCCAGCAGCTTGGTGCTCCAGAAGGAAGAATCCAGACCATCGCTACATCATCAGAGTGAACACCAGCTGATGTTGACCAGTTTAACAAGCCTTTGACTGCTAAATGACATCCAAGCTCAGATTCTCTTGTCCTGGTAGAACAAGTCAGTGTTGAAGAAGATGAGAGCACCAGTCTCTTTCATCCAATGCTGGAACAGCGTTAGACTGAAGGTTAAAGGCAAGTTTTGAACTGAAGAAGCTTCTTGGACCTCTAAACTTCTTAACTCTCTTTCTCCAAGAACTGCGCCTGGACGACGGCCGTTTCCAGCGCTACTTCAGGCTGACGAGGTTCCTGTTCGATGACCTGTTTGTGAGGATCGGTGCCAGGATATCAAGGTCCAACACCAACTCCAGGCTCCAGGACCGTTGACATGACTTCCCTGACGCCAGGGGAATCTCAACGCTGACAGGCTCTCTGGACTCCTTGTCATGAGAATTTGTCACAAAAGTTGAATACTTTCAAATGCATGAATACGCGTCACTCACGTTGCCGGCGAGTACACACACCAGTTCAGCTCTCTACATGGACTTTACATGTGAACTTGTTGCACGAAAATTTGTGTCACGATTGATGTGAACACGCCTTCAGACTGTGAGGGCTGACATCACAGTGAAATGACAGAGATCACAGAGCCTTTGAGATCACAGGCTCAGTTACGTCCAGTTGACCAGATTTTACTTCGCTTCGATCTACGATGACCTGGATGAATGAGAACCTACACAGACATCTTGCCGAACACTATGGGAAGGACATCCTTAGTGTGGTGCGGGAATGCGAAAGGACTGCAAGGAAAATCGCAGACTACAGGAACCATCTACGTTCCAACCTCCGATGCCGCCAACACAACCTCATTCCCACTAGCCTACTACTAGGATCCACCGTGAGGGGCCACAGGGCCAGCAAGATTTTGGAACGGGCACAAAATCAGCTTCTCAACGAGAGAGTGAGACAGGTCCATTTCACCATCGAGGGACTAAAGACCAAGCTAGATCACCTTAATCAAGAGTTATCGCCATTTTTGCCACCCGCCATCTTGGACAAGGTCACCTCCTTCGTTGGGACAGCCCAACTATCTCAACATCAGAAGAGCAAGGAGAGGCAGAAAAGGACATTCGCTCGCCTCCAGTCTCGCCTCGACCGGGAACGAGAAGCAGAAGGCCCAACCCCAGCGGACTCGCAGGACAGGTGGATAAGGAACTTATCCAACAGGGAGCTCACCAGTCCTGAGAAACGCGTCCTTGCCAAAGGAATGAACTTTGCTGTCACCCCGAAACATCTCCCGACGGTGGACCTCATCACTGCCACAGAATCCGCCATCAAGAAGAACAACCTCTCCACCACAAAAGCAGATGAACTACGACTCAAGGTCACAGCGGCCCTCTCCGAAGCGAAGGTCCCCTCTGCCAACCTCTCGGTCCAGGAAAGGAAGGCCTTGAATGCACTGAGCAAAGATGAGAACATCACCATCCTTCCGGCTGACAAAGGAAGATGCATGGTGGTCCTTGACACAACTGACTACCAGGACAAGATCAGTTCTCTTCTCAGTGACATTCACACATATGAGACCTTAAAACGCGACTGAGTTGCTGCTGCCAGCACAGTCCATTAGCATCTGAGTGGTCGGTGAAACTCCCTGACACCGCACAACGACTGTCGTTTGGGGAGGCCAGGTGAGTCTCGGGAGGGTCGTTTCCACCACAATAGCACTGACCACTCCCACATAGGTTTATAAGCTGGAGTTTCCACACTCTTCACTAGAACTGAAGAAGCCTCTCGGATGAGAGGTGAAACGTCTTCAAGATAAACTTACGTCCATTTGACCAGATTTTACTTCGCTTCGATCTACGATGACCTGGATGAATGAGAACCTACACAGACATCCCTAAAATGAAGAAAATAAATGTTGTGTCTGTGTTTGTGTTCCTGCATCAGTTAAACAGTGACTCTACCAGAGGGGGTGTAGCTCAGTGGTAGAGCGCATGCTGAGCATGTATGAGGCCCTGGGTTCAATCCCTGGAATCTCCAGCTGGTCCTGTGTAGCCTTCATCTTATCAGCTCAAGTGATCCTTAAATGTGACAACAGTCGATTCACTATCAGAAGACATCTTCTCCATGTTCAAGTTGGGCTAACTTTCCACAAATATTCAAAATTACTTTTGAAAATGAAAACATAGATCAAACCTGCCCTGTCAATCACCCACAATGGGCGGGTCATCCCACTCCCTATCAGGTTCCCCACTCCGTGACCCAGGAGGCTCCCTCTCCCTATCAGGACTAGAAATCCATTGGGGTCTCCCTGCTCAGGTAGGAGTCCTGCCCACAACGTTAAGCTGTTGATGTTCTAGAGGAGACAACATCTGATCTTTGTTAGATCCACCAGTCAAAGGTTTTCTTTAAAGGCTGTAGCAGCTGAGAATGAGGGAAAGAGAGAATTAATAACCATCTTAGTGAGGACATTTTGAAAAATGATGACATTTTATTGACTTGTAGCACTGCAAAAATCATCTCCCCTCCAAAAACCCTCTTCTCCAACTCTGTACTCAAGTTGTCTCCTCATCAGGCACCACAGGATCCAGGACGTTCAGTCAAAAAATCATTAGTGATTTTAAAAATGTCCATCAAACACAAAATAAGACTTCAAACAGGTTTACAATTTTATTTTATGTTAACACATTTTGTCCATTTTGCCTCCACACTGTCCTTCATCTCATCATTTAACATCAGGACTGCTCCCAGATCAGCTCCATGACCTCATCCCAGCACCACAGTACCGCCCAAGTTCATCAAGGATGGCCAACATGAGCAGGTCTAGATTCACCTCCATCTTTGGAGGTTGTTGGATTTCCTCCTGAGGACCGTCAGGCTGTTTCCTTACTTTGCTGTGACCCAACAGCAGACAGCAACAAGGACTGTGGTGCACTTGGTAAAATCACCATCTGGAGTCTGGACCAAGATGCTGATGTGATCCTTTGATGAGTTTAGAATCAGTCAGAGATCAAAGACTGGAGCAGGAATTCAATGCACAGAACCCAGAGATCAAAGACAGAATTCAGACATCAAACACAGAATTCAACAATCAATCAATTTGAGGAACCAGCATCTCATGTGAAGATGCTTCTGAACTCATGAAGTGAAATCCTACCATATAGAGATGAATGAGTCCAACTGGGACTGGCGACCTGTCCAGGGTGTACCCCGCCTCTTGCCCGTAGATGCTGGGATAGGCTCCAGCCCCCCCGCGACCCTTAATAGTAAGGAATAAGCGGAAGATGATGATGGATGGAGTCCAACTGGACCTGAACAGGAGAGAAATAAAGGAGTTGTTATGTAATTGTTATTGATTTCCAGGCCAGGTGAGGGTTGGATTTTGTTCGTCCATGTTGAAGTGAACTGACAGTGGGACTGAGGACCTGGGCTGAAGTCCAGCTCACTGCTGGTTTAATAAAACCACCTGATTGTTTTTCCTATCAGCTCTGATCTGATGGAAGAAACAAAAAGCCAAACTTCATTCGTCCGTGTCCAAACACCAAGTCTGTTGATGTGCAGCACTCCAGTTATTTGTTTCTTTCCAGACAGAAGCAGGTTGGTGGAGGAATAAAACCTCAACAGTGAACAAACAGCAATGAGAGAAGTGAACCCTGCACTCAGAGAAGTTGTGTCTGCACTTGCCAACCAGGAAACGCGTCTATCTTCTGTGTGACTGAGGCAGCTGCTCAGAGCTGCGTTTCTCAGCTGTGTGGGGGCGGGACTCTGTGTGCCCCGGCTCAACCACGAGACCTCTGTGTACACTGTCAAGAAAAAAAACTATAAAAAAACGGTAAAAAGTCTGGCAGCAGAGTTTCCAGACGAATACCGTCAAATTACAGTAATGAACTGTTCCACAAAATTACATGGAATAAACTGTAAAAATACACAGCAGCTTTCACAGTCCCAACTCATTAAATTACAGTACATTAAAGGTGCCATAGAGAGGTTGAAGGGGTATTAATTCTTGTTCTGTGGTGTGATATGTAACCCCACAAAAAATGGTTGGGTCTGTGATGGCTCAGAAGCTTCCTAAAAGGCTCTCTGAAACCGCTATGTTACCATGTTGGGTTTAGAATGCCTCATTTGTCCCTATTGGGGTCGTTTCTGACCTCATCTGGCAACCTCATTATTTATGCAAGTGCATGAGTTGACGGCGATCAGTTGCCGTTGTTTATCTGGCAACCTCATTTAACTACTACTCGGTGATTGGCTGCCCTCACTGTCACTGAAAAGCAAGTACTCCCACTTTCTCGGCTAACTGTCGCCAGTGCTAAGTGTGACGGCTACTGTCAATTGACAACATTCCATATCATACAACAACATTCGTAAGATAAGATACCAAGTAGCCACGGCCCATTCGCAGATCCAGCCGTATATGCAGCGGCGGGGTGACCGTCGGGACAACTGGGAGTTTTCCTGGTGGCCTGGCCCCTTGGTAGCCTGCCTGGCTGGTGAGATTCCTTCCCCCTCAAGCCAGGCCAGGCCAGCTAGCGACAGACAGCGCAGATAAAACAAAGGTCTCAATTCTATCGAGGCCATTCCTTCAATCAATCTGCTCAGTCAGTGCTGCTGCTGCAGGCTCCAGTTGCGACACAAGAGCGCTGCACTCACTCGGCTCGCTCGCATAATCGCCCCCCCCCCCCCCGAAATATGTCAAAGGGGTGTGTGTGAGTGGGGGGGGGGGGGCACTGACTGAACTGTGACGTAACACTTCAGCCAAAATCGCATTGGTCCATTTTCCCACGGCGATTCAAAAAAGGGGAGATCCTTCAAACAGAGGTTATGACACTGCCTCACACTTGGTGTGTGTTCCCCACAGCTGGGGGACGTTGAAGAAACACCAAAAACACAAAAACAATGATTTTCATTCTAGGTGCCCTTTAATTGTTGATAAATGTGAATTAAACTGCAGGAAAAAAGGCCCATCACGTAAAAACACATGAAGAACAAGGACCTTTCAGGTTCTTCTCTAAGTTCAGGGCTCTTACTGGTTCATGTATGAAACAAACCAGTCTATGAGCAGGAATTTCCCATTAAAAAGTTCATTTGACAGTGGAAAAGCAAGCATAGTGATTAAAATTGCCAAGTTTAAGGTCAATCACTGTCAATTGAAGCTATTTAGTTGTTACTTTATGAAACTGAGCCAACTTTCTACAGTGATTTCCTGTTAGATTCTGGTTTCTCCAAGTATAAAAACTACAACAATGTATAAACACAGAATCTGTACTTTGAACAATAGAGAATTTCTACATATTTACAGTATCACTCCATCACTTTAGAGGATTGGAATGTAAAATAATCATTGGACAATGGAAATCATTTATCCTTTAACGAAACAACTTCAGTGCAGAGTTGATAACTGCACTTCAAACTTTGAACTGGTGTCCACATCAATGTGGAATTTGAGGAGGCCACAGCCACAAAATTTCCCAGAGTTCTTGACTATTTGCAGTCTCTTCCCTTGGAGAAGTCAAGTGGAACTACAAGACAAGGAGCAGAAATCCAAGCTGCTGGTGGACCACGTGGTGCTGTGTTGATGCTACTTTCCCACTCAAAGGGGATCGTGCAGGAATGTTCCACACGGTTGACCAAACTTCCATTGCAGAAGAGATTCAGGCAGTTCCACCCACGCCATGCATCCTTGTATGCTGTAAGTGTGAGGCAATACAATACAGTATGTTTCAGTGACATACATTGAGACAGAAGACCTTGGTTTATTGGGTGATGTTTATTGACATGCCAATTGGATTGTGGTGCCAATATGGCTGACTTGGTCGGTGTAAATCTTATCATCACAAAACAAAGTACACACAAATGTTCAAATTACTTTTCTAGACTTTAGTCCCCAAAGGAATTTCAGGCACCTGAAAGTGACTTTCATAAATCTGTGTGTCTGTGTACAGTACATGTCCCAAAAATGGAAAATAAAATTATTGTTCCCCAATCTCAAGGATAAAATTACGCTACAGTGATGTAGTGAGAGTTGCTACAAACCTCAAAATGATGCTACAGTGATGTAGTGAGAGTTTCTACTAAACTTAAAATAATGCAACAGTATTATAGTAAGAGTTGCTACGAACCTCAAAATAATGCGACAGTCATGTAGTGAGAGTTGCTACTAACCTCAAAATAATGCGACAGTGATGTCGGAAGAATTGCTAATGATCTCAAAATGATGCTAACAGTAATGTAGTGAAAGTTTCGAATAACCTCAAAGTGATGTTGACAGTCATGTGGTTAGAGTTGCGAGTAACCTAAAAATGATGCTGACAGTGATGTAGTAAGAGTTGCTAATAACCTCAAAATGATGCTACAGTGATGTCGTAAGAATTGCTAATGATCTCCAAATGATGCTACAGTGATGTAGTAAGAATTGCTAATGAACTCAAAATGATGCTAACAGTAATGTAGTGATAGTTGCTAATAAACTCAGTGATGCTGAATGTAATGTAGTAAGAGTTGATACAAACCTAAAAATGCGACAGTGATGTGGGAAGAATTGCTAATGATCTCAAAATGATGCGACAGTGCTGTAGTAAGAATTGCTAATAAACTCAAAATGATGCTAACAGTAATGGAGTGATAGTTGCTAATAAACTCAGTGATGCTGACAGTAATGTAGTAAGGGTTGCAACAAACCTTAAAATAATGACACAGTAATGTGGTAAGAGTTGCAACGAACCTCAAAATAATGCGACAGTGATGTCAGAAGAATTGCTAATGATCTCAAAATGAGGTGACAGTGATATTCTTAAGACTTGCTAATAAACTCAAAATGGTACTGACGGTAATGTAGTGATAGTTGCTAATAAACTCAGTGATGCTTACAGTAATGTAGTAAGTGTTTCGAACAACCTCAAAGTGATGCTGACAGTCATGTAGTAAGAGTTGCTACGAACCTCAAAATAATGCGACAGTGATGTCGGAAGAATTGCGAAAGCTCTCAAAATGATGCGACAGTGATGTAGTAAGAATTGATACCAATCTCAAAATAATGCAACAGTGATGTCGTAAGAATTGCTAATGAACTAAAAATGAGGCTAAAAGTAATGTAGTGAGAGTTGCTAATAAACTCAGGGATGCTTACAGTAATGTAGTAAGTGTTTACAACAACCTCAAAGTGATGCTGACAGTCACGTAGTAAGAGTTGGTACGAACCTTAAAATAATGCAACAATAATGTAGTAAGAGTTGCTACGAATATCAAAATAATGCGACAGTGATGTCAGAAGAATTGCTAATGAACTCAAAATGATGCTAACAGTAATGTAGTGAAAGTTTTGAATAACCTCAAAGTGATGTTGACACTCATGCGGTTAGAGTTGCGAGTAACCTAAAAATGATGCTGACAGTAAGATAGTAAGAGTTGCTAATAACCTCAAAATAATGCTACAGTGATGTCTAAAGAATTGCTAATGATCTCAAAATGATGCGACAGTGATCTAGTAAGAATTGCTAATGAACTCAAAATGATGCCAACAGTAATGGAGTGAAAGTTTCGAATAACCTCAAAGTGATGCTGAAAGTCATGTAGTAAGAGTTGCTACGAACCTCAAAATAATGCGAAAGTGACATCGGAAGAATTGGTAATGATCTCAAAATGATGCTACAGTGATGTCGTAAGAATTGCGAATGACCTCAAAATGATGCGACAGTGGTGTTGTAAGAATTGCTAATGAACTCAGTGATGCTTACAATAATGTAGTAAGTGTTTCTAACAACCTCAAAGTGATGCTGACAGTGATGTAGTAAGAGTTGCTACTAAACTCAAAATAATGCAACAGTAATGTAGTAAGAGTAGATACGAACCTCAAAAAATGCGAAAGTGATGTCAGAAGAATTGCTAATGATCTCAAAATGATGCGACAGTGATGTAGTAAGAATTGTTAATGAACTCAAAATGATGCTAACAGTAATGTAGTGAAAGTTTCGAATAACCTCAAAGTGATGCTGACAGTCATGTGGTTAGAGTTGCGAGTAACCTAAAAATGATGCTGACAGTGATGTCGTAAGAATTGCTATTAAACTCAAAACGATGCGAACAGTAACGAAGTGATAGTTGCTAAAAAACTCAGTGATGCTTACAGTAATGTGGTTAGAGTTGCTCCGAACCTTAAAATAATGCGACAGTGATGTCGGAAGAATTGCTAATGATCCCAAAATGATGCGACAGTGATGTAGTAAATATTGCTAATGAACTCAAAATGATGCTAACAGTAATGGAGTAAAGTTTCGAATAACCTCAAAGTGATGCTGACAGTCATGTAGTAAGAGTTGCTAAAAACCTCAAAATAATGCTACAGTGATGTAGTAAGAGTTGCTACGAACCTCAAAATAATGCGACAGTGATGTCAGAAGAATTGATAATTATCTCAAAATGATGCTAACTGTAATGTAGTGAAAGTTTCGAATAACCTCAAAGTGATGCTGACAGTCATGTGGTTTGAGTTGCGAGTAACCTAAAAATTATGCTGACAGTGATGTAGTAAGAATTGCTTATCATCTCAAAAGGATGCTAACTGTAATGTAGTGAAAGTTTCGAATAACCTCAAAGTGATGCTGACAGTCATGTAGTAAGAGTTGCTACGAACCTCAAAATGATGCTGACAGTCATGTAGTAAGAATTGCTAATGAACTCAAAATGATGTTAACAATGACGTAGTGATAGTTGATAAACTCAGTGATGCTTACAGTAATGTAGTAAGTGTTTCGAAAAACCTCAAAATGATGCTGACAGTCATGTAGTAAGTGTTGCTAATGAACTCAAAATGATGCTAACAGTCATGTAGTGATGGTTACTAATAAACTCAGTGATGCTTACAGTAATGTACTAAGTGTTTCGAACAACCTCAAAGTGATGCTGACAGTCATGTAGTAAGAGTTGGTACGAACCTCAAAATAATGTGACAGTGATGTCGGAAAAATTGCTAAAGCTCTCAAAATGATGCGACAGTGATGTAGTAAGAATTGCTAATGAACTAAAAATGACGCTAAAAGTAATGTATTGAGGGTTGCAAATAAACTCAGGGATGCTTACAGTAATGTAGAAAGTGTTTACAACAACCTCAAAGTGATGCTGACAGTCACGTAGTAACAGTTGGTACGAACCTTAAAATAATGCAAAAATAATGTAGTAAGAGTTGCTACGAATATCAAAATAATGCGACGGTGATGTCAGAAGAATTGCTAATGAACTCAAAATGATGCTAACAGTAATGCAGTGATAGTTGCTAATCAACTCAGTGATGCTGACAGTAATGTAGTAAGTGTTTCGAATAACCTCATAGTGATGGTGAAAGTCATGTAGGAAGAGTTGCTACGAATCTCAAAATAATGCAACAGTAATGTAGTACCACTTTGAGGTTGTTCGAAACACTTAGTACATTACTGTAAGCATCACTGAGTTTATAATGCTACAGTGATGTCTTAAGAATTGCTAATGATCTCAAAATGATGCGACAGTGATCTAGTAAGAATTGCTAATGAACTCAAAATGATGCCAACAGTAATGGAGTGAAAGTTTCGAATAACCTCAAAGTGATGCTGAAAATCATATAGTAAGGGTTGCTACGAACCTCAAAATAATGCGAAAGTGACATCGGAAGAATTGGTAATGATCTCAAAATGATGCTACAGTGATGTCGTAAGAATTGCGAATGAACTCAAAATGATGCTAACAGTAATGTAGTGAGAGTTGCTAATAAACTCAGTGATGCTTACAGTAATGCAGTCAGTGTTTCAAACAACCTCAAAGTGATGCTGACAGTCATGTGGTTAGAGTTGCTACGAACCTTAAAATAATGCGACAGTGATGTCGGAAGAATTGCTAATGATCCCAAAATGATGCGACAGTGATGTAGTAAATATTGCTAATGAACTCAAAATGATGCTAACAGTAATGGAGTAAAGTTTCGAATAACCTCAAAGTGATGCTGACAGTCATGTAGTAAGAGTTGCTACAAACCTCAAAATAATGCTACAGTGATGTAGTAAGAGTTGCTACGAACCTCAAAATAATGCGACAGTGATGTCAGAAGAATTGATAATTATCTCAAAATGATGCTAACTGTAATGTAGTGAAAGTTTCGAATAACCTCAAAGTGATGCTGACAGTCATGTGGTTTGAGTTGCGAGTAACCTAAAAATGATGCTGACAGTGATGTAGTAAGAGTTGCTAATAACCTCAAAATAATGCTACAGTGATGTAGTAAGAGTTGCTACGAATCTCAAAATAATGCGACAGTGATGTCGGAAGAATTGCTAATGATCTCAAAATGATGCGACGGTGATGTCGTAAGAATTGCTTATCATCTCAAAAGGATGCTAACTGTAATGTAGTGAAAGTTTCGAATAACCTCAAAGTGATGCTGACAGTCATGTAGTAAGAGTTGCTACGAACCTCAAAATGATGCTGACAGTCATGTAGTATAAATTGCTAATGAACTCAAAATGATGTTAACAATGACGTAGTGATAGTTGATAAACTCAGTGAAGCTTACAGTAATGTAGTAAGTGTTTCGAAAAACCTCAGAGTGATGCTGACAGTCATGTAGTAAGTGTTGCTAATGAACTCAAAATGATGCTAACAGTCATGGAGTGATGGTTACTAATAAACTCAGTGATGCTTACAGTAATGTACTCAGTGTTTCGAACAACCTCAAAGTGATGCTGACAGTCATGTAGTAAGAGTTGCTACGAACCTTAAAATAATGCAACAGTAACGTATTAAGAGTTGCTACGAATATCAAAATAATGCGACAGTGATGTCAGAAGAATTGGTAATGATCTCAAAATGATGCGACAGTGATGTCGTAAGAATTGCTTATCATCTCAAAAGGATGCTAACTGTAATGTAGTGAAAGTTTCGAATAACCTCAAAGTGATGCTGACAGTCATGCTGTTGGAGTTGCAAGTAACCTAAAAATGATGCTGACAGTGATGTCTTAAGAACTGCTATTAAACTCAAAAAGATGCGAACAGTAACGTAGTGATAGTTGCTAATAAACTCAGTGATGCTTACAGTAATGTAGTAAGTGTTTCGAACAACCTCAAAGTGATGCTGACAGTCATGTAGTAAGAGTTGCTACAAACCTCAAAATAATGCTACAGTGATGTAGTAAGAGTTGCTACAAACCTCAAAATAATGCTACAGTGAAGTCGTAAGAATTGCTAATGAACTCAAAATGATGCTAACAGTAATGTAGTGATAGTTGCTAAAAAACTCAGTGATGCTTACAGTAATGTAGTCAGTGTTTCGAACAACCTCAAAGTGATGCTGACAGTCATGTAGTAAGAGTTGCTACTAACCTCAAAATAATGCTACAGTGATGTCGTAAGAATTGCTCATGAACTCAAAATGATGAAACAGTAATGTAGTGAGAGTTGCTAATAAACTCAGTGATGCTTACAGTAATGCAGTAAGTGTTTCAAACAACCTCAAAGTGATGCTGACAGTCATGTGGTTAGAGTTGCTACGAACCTTAAAATAATGCGACAGTGATGTCGGAAGAATTGCTAATGATCCCAAAATGATGCGACAGTGATGTAGTAAATATTGCTAATGAACTCAAAACGATGCTAACAGTAATGGAGTAAAGTTTCGAATAACCTCAAAGTGATGCTGACAGTCATGTGGTTTGAGTTGCGAGTAACCTAAAAATGATGCTGACAGTGATGTAGTAAGAGTTGCTAATAACCTCAAAATAATGCTACAGTGATGTAGTAAGAGTTGCTACGAACCTCAAAATAATGTGACAGTGATGTCAGAAGAAATGCTAATGACCTCAAAATGATGCGACAGTGATGTAGTAAGAATTGCTAATGAACTCAAAATGATGCTAACAGCAATGGAGTGAAACTTTCGAATAACCTCAAAGTGATGCTTACAGTCATGAAGTAAGTGTTGCTATGAACCTCAAAATAATGCGACAGTAATGTAGTAAAAGTTGCTACGAACCTCAAAATATTGCGACATTGATGTCGGAAGAATTGCTAATGAACTCAAAATGATGCTAACAGTAATGTAGTGATAGTTGCTAATCAATTCAGTGATGCTTACAGTAATGTAGGAAGTGTTTCGAATAACCTCAAAGTGATGCTGACAGTCATGTACTAAGAGTTGCTACGAACCTCAATATAATGCAACAGTAATGAAGTAAAAGTTGCTAAGGACCTTAAAATATTGCGACAGTGATGTCGGAAGAATTGCTAATGAACTCAAAATGATGCTAACAGTAATGTAGTGATAGTTGCTAATCAACTCAGTGATGCTTACAGTAATGTAGAAAGAGTTTCGAACAACCTCAAAGTGATGGTGAAAGTCATGTAGGAAAAGTTGCTACGAATCTCAAAATAATGCGACAGTGATGTCAGAAGAATTGCTCATTAACTCAAAATGATGCTAACAGTAATGCAGTGATAGTTGCTAATCAACTCAGTGATGCTGACTGTAATGTAGTAAGTGTTTCGAATAACCTCATAGTGATGGTGAAAGTCATGTAGGAAGAGTTGCTACGAATCTCAAAATAATGCGACAGTGATGTCAGAAGAATTGCTAAAGATCTCAAAATGATGCGACAGTGATTTAGTAAGAATTGCACATGAACTCAAAATGATGCTAACAGTAATGGAGTGAACGTTTCGAATAACCTCAAAGTGATGCTGACAGTCATGTACTAAGAGTTGCGACGAACCTGAATATAATGCAACAGTAATGAAGTAAAAGTTGCTACGAACCTAAAAATATTGCGACAGTGATGTCGGAAGAATTGCTAATGAACTTAAAATGATGCTAACAGTAATGTAGTGATAGTTGCTAATCAACTCAGTGATGCTAACCGTAATGTAGTAAGAGTTTTGAACAACCTCAAAGTGATGCTTACAGTAATGTAGTAAGAGTTTCGAATAACCTCAAAGTGATGGTGAAAGTGATGTAGTAAGAGTTGCTACGAACCTTAAAATAATGCAAAAATAATGTAGTAAGAGTTGCGACGAAACTCTAAATAACGTGACAGTGATGTCGGAAGAATTGCTAATGATCTCAAAATGATGCGACAGTGATTTAGAAAGAATTGCTAATGAACTCAAAATGATGCTAACAGTAATGGAGTGAACGTTTCGAATAACCTCAAAGTGATGCTGACAGTCATGTACTAAGAGTTGCTACGAACCTCAAAATAATGCGACAGTGATGTCGGAAGAATTGCTAATGAACTCAAAATGATGCTAACAGTAATGTAGTGATAGTTGCTAATCAAGTCAGTGATGCTTACAGTAATGTACTACGTGTTTCGAATAACCTCAAAGTGATGCTGACAGTCATGTAGTAAATTGCTATGAACCTCAAAATAATGCGACAGTGATGTCAGAAGAATTGCGAAAGATCTCAAAATGATGCGACAGTGATTTAGTAAGAATTGTTCATGAACTCAAAATGATGCTAACAGTAATGGAGTGAACGTTTCGAATAACCTCAAAGTGATGCTGACAGTCTTGTACTAAGAGTTGCTAAGAACCTCAAAGTAATGCGACAGTGATGTCGGAAGAATTGCTAATGATCTCAAAATGATGCGACAGTGATGTAGTAAGAATTGCTAATGAACTCAAAATGATGCTAACAGTAATGGAGTGAAAGTTTCGAATAACCTCAAAGTGATGCTTACAGTCATGTAGTAAGTGTTGCTTCGAACAACCTAAAGGTGATGCTGACAGTCATTGAGTAAGAGTTGCTATTGAACTCAATTCAATGCTACAGTGATGTCGTGGGAATTGCTCATAAACTCAAAATGATGCTAACAGTAATGTAGTGATAGTTGCTAATAAACTCAAAGTGATGGTGACAGTAATGTAGTAAGAGTTGCTTGGAACCTTAAAATAATGAAACAATAATGTAGTAAGAGTTGCTTCGAACCTCAAAATATTGCGGCAGTGATGTCAGAAGAATTGCTAATGATCTCAAAATGATGCGACAGTGATTTAGTAAGAATTGCTAATGAACTCAAAATGATGCTAACAGTAATGGAGTGAACGTTTAGAATAACCTCAAATTGATGCTGACAGTCATGTTCTAACAGTTGCTACGCACCTCAAAATAATGCGACAGTAATGTAGTAAAAGTTGCCACGAATCTCAAAATATTGCGACAGTGATGTCGGAAGATTTGCTAATGAACTCCAGATGATGCTAACAGTAATGGAGTGAAACTTTCGAAAAACCTCAAAGTGATGCTGACAGTCATGTAGTAAGAGTTGCTACGAACCTCAAAATAATGCGACAGTAATGTAGTAAAAGTTGCTACGAACCTCAAAATATTGCGACAGTGATGTCGGAAGAATTGCTAATGAACTCAAGATGATGCTAAAAGTAATGGAGTGAAACTTTCGAAAAACCTCAAAGTGATGCTGACAGTCATGTAGTAAGAGTTGCTACGAACCTCAAAATAATGCGACAGTAATGTAGTAAAAGTTGCTACGAACCTCAAAATATTGCGAAAGTGATGTCGGAAGAATTGCTAGTGAACTCAAGATTATGCTAACAGTAATGTAGTGATAGTTGCTAAGAAACTCAGTGATGCTTACAGTAATGTCGTAAGAGTTTCGAAAAACCTTAAAGTGATGCTGACAGTCATTAGGTTACAGTTGCTAATGAACTCAATTTAATGCTAAAGTGATGTCGTGAGAATTGCTCAAAAACTCAAAATGATGCTAACAGTAATGTAGTGATAGTTGCTAATGAACTCAAGATGATGCTAACAGTAATGTAGTGATAGTTGCTAATGAACTCAGTGATGCTGACAGTGATGTAGTAAGTGTTTCGAACAACCTCAAAGTGATGCTGACAGTCATGTAGTAAGAGTTGCTACGAACCTTAAACTAATGCAAAAATAATGTAGTAAGAGTTGCTACGAACCTCAAAATAATGTGACAGTGATGTCGGAAGAACTGCTAATGATCTCAAAATGATGCGACAGTGATGGAGTAAGAATTGCTCATGAACTCAAAATGATGCTAACAGTAATGGAGTGAAACGTTCAAATAACCTCAAAGTGATGCTTACAGTCATGTAGTAAGTGTTGCTACGAACCTCAAAATAATGCGACAGTAATGTAGTAAAAGTTGCTACGAACCTCAAAATATTGCGACAGTGATGTCGGAAGAATTGCTAATGAACTTAAAATGATGCTAACAGTAATGTAGTGATAGTTGCTAATAAACTCAGTGATGCTTAAAGTAATGTAGTAAGTGTTTCGAATAACCTCAAAGTGATGCTGACAGTCATGTAGTAAGAGTTGCTACGAACCTCAAAATAATGCGACAGTGATGTCAGAAGAATTGCTAAAGCTCTCAAAATGATTCAAAAGTGATTTAGTAAGAATTGCTCATGAACTCAAAATGATGCTAACAGTAATGGAGTGAACGTTTCGAATAACCTCAAAGTGATGCTGACAGTCATGTAGTAAGTGTTGCTACGAACCTCAAAATATTGCGACAGTGATGTCGGAGGAATTGCTAATGAACTCAAGATGATGCTAACAGTAATGTAGTGATAGCTGCTAATGAACTCACAGTGATGCTGACAGTAATGTATTAAGAGTTGCTAAGAACCTCGAAATAATGGAACAATAATGTAGTAAGAGTTGCTATGAACCTCAAAAAATGCGACAGTGATGTCAGAAGAATTGCTAATGATCTCAAAATGATGCTGACAGTCATGTAATAAGAGTTGCTACTAACCTCAAAATGATGCTAACAGTAATGTAATGATAGTTGCTAATAAAGTCAAAGTGATGCTGACAGTAATGTAGTAAGTGTTTCGAACAACCTCAAAGTGATTATGACAGTCATGTAGTAAGAGTTGCTACGAACCTTAAAATAATGCAACAATAATGGAGTAAAAGTTGCTCCGAACCTCAAAATAATGTGACAGTGATGTCAGAAGAATTGCTAATGATCTCAAAATGATGCGACAGTGATGTAGTAAGTGTTGCTACGAACCTTAAAATAATTCGACAGTGATTTTTGGAAGAATTGCTAATGATCTCAAAATGATGCGACAGTGATGTAGTAAGAATTGCTAATGAACTCAAAAGGGTGCTAACAGTAATGGAGTGAAAGTTTCGAATAACCTCAAAGTGATTCTGACAGACATGTGGTTTGAGTTGCGAGTAAATAAAAAATGATCCTGACAGTGATGTCGTAAGAATTGCTATTGAACTCAAAACGATGCAAACAGTAATGTAGTGATAGTTGCTAATCAACTCAGTGATGCTTACAGTAATTTACTAAGTGTTTCGAACAACCTCAAAATGATGCTGACAGTCATGTAGTAAGAGTTGCTACGAACCTCAAAATAATGCGACAGTAATGTCATAAAAGTTGCTACGAACCTCAAAATATTGCGACAGTGATGTAGTAAGAATTGCTAATGAACTCGAAATGATGATAACAGTTATGTAGTGATAGTTGCTAATCAACTCAGTGATGCTTACAGTAATGTACTAAGAGTTTCGAACAACCTCAAAGTGATGCTGACAGTCATGCAGTAAGAGTTGCTACGAACCTCAAAATAATGCGACAGTGATGTCAGAAGAATTGCTAATGATCTCAAAATGATGCTACAGTGATTTAGTAAGAATTGCTAATGAACTCAAAATGATGCTAACAGTAACGGAGTGAACGTTTCGAATAACCTCAAAGTGATGCTGACAGTCATGTAGTAAGAGTTGCTATTGAACTCAAAACGATGCTAACAGTAATGTAGTGATAGTTGCTATAAACTGAAGTGATGCTTACAGTAATGTAATAAGTGTTTCGAACAACCTCAAAGTGATGCTGAAAGTCATGCAGTAAGAGTTGCTACTAACCTCAATTTAATGCTACAGTGATGTCTTTAAATAGATAAAAAACTCAAAGTGATGCTGAATGTATTGTAGTAAGAGTTGCTACGAACCTTTAAATAATGCAACAGTAATGTCGTAAAAGTTGCTACGAACCTCAAAATAATGCGACAGTGATGTCAGAAGAATTGCTAATTAACTAAAAATGATGCGACAGTGATGTAGTAAGAATTGCTAATGAACTCAAAATGATGCAAACAGTAATGTAGTGATAGTTGCTCATCAACTCAGTGATGCTGACGGTAATGTAGTAAGTGTTTCGAACAACCTCAAAGTGATTCTGACAGTCATGTAGTAAGAGTTGCTACGAACCTTAAAATAATGCGACAGTGATGTCAGAAGAATTGGTAATGATCTCAAACTGATGGGACAGTGATGTTGTAAGAATTGCTAATGAACTCAAAATGATGCTAAAAGTAATGTAGCGATAGTTGCTATAATCTCAGTGATACTTACAGTAATGTAGTAAGAGTTTCGAACAACCTCAAAGTGATGCTGTCATTTAGTAAGAGTTGCAAATGAACTGAATTTAATGCTACAGTGATGTCGTAAGAATTGCTAATGAACTCAAAATGATGCTAACAGTAATGTAGTGATAGTTGCTAATAAACTCAAAGTGATGCTGACAGTAATGTAGTTTGAGTTGCTGCGAACCTTAAAATAATGCAACAATAATGTAGTAAGAGTTGCTACGAACCTCAAAATAATGTGACAGTGACGTCAGAAGAATTGCTAATGATCTAATAATGATGCTGACAGTCATGTAGTAAGTGTTGCTACGAACCTTAAAATAATGCGACAGTGATTTTTGGAAGAATTGCTAATGATCTCAAAATGATGCGACAGTGATGTAGTAAGAATTGCTAATGAACTCAAAAGGGTGTTAACAGTAATGGAGTGAAAGTTTCGAATAACCTCAAAGTGATTCTGAAAGACATGTGGTTTGAGTTGCGAGTAAATAAAAAATGATGCTGACAGTGATGTCGTAAGAATTGCTCTTGAACTCAAAACGATGCTAACAGTAATGTAGTGATAGTGGCTAATCAACTCAGTGATGCTTACAGTAATTTAGTAAGTGTTTCGAACAACCTCAAAATGATGCTGACAGTCATGTAGTAAGAGTTGCTACGAACCTCAAAATAATGCGACAGTAGTGTCGTAAAAGTTGCTACGAACCTCAAAATATTGCAACAGTGATGTAGTAAGAATTGCTAATGAACTCAAAATGATGATAACAGTAATGTAGTGATAGTTGCTAATCAACTCAGTGATGCTTACAGTAATGTACTAAGAGTTTCGAACAACCTCAAAGTGATGCTGACAGTCATGCAGTAAGAGTTGCTACGAACCTCAAAATAATGCGACAGTGATGTCAGAAGAATTGCTAATGATCTCAAAAAGATGCTACAGTGATTTAGTAAGAATTGCTAATGAACTCAAAATGATGCTAACAGTAACGGAGTGAACGTTTCGAATAACCTCAAAGTGATGCTGACAGTAATGTAGTAAGAGTTGCAATGAACCTCAAAATAATGTGACAGTGACGTCAGAAGAATTGCTAATGATCTAAAAATGATGCTGACAGTCATGTAGGAAGAATTGCTAATGAACTCAAAAGGGTGCTAACAGTAATGGAGTGAAAGTTTCGAATAACCTCAAAGTGATTCTGACAGACATGTGGTTTGAGTTGCGAGTAAATAAAAAATGATGCTGACAGTGATGTCGTAAGAATTGCAATTGAACTCAAAATGATGCTAACAGTAATGGAGTGAAAGTTTCGATTAACCTCAAAGTGATGCTAGCAGTCATGTAGTTAGTGTTGCAACGAACCTCAAAATAATGCGACAGTAATGTCGTAAAAGTTGCTAGGAACCTCAAAATATTGCGACAGTGATGTCGGAAGAATTTCTAAAGATATCAAAATGATGCGACAGTGATTTAGTTAGAATTGCTAATAAACTCAAAATGATGCTAACAGTAATGGAGTGAACGTTTCGAACAAACTCAAAGTGATGCTGACAGTAATGTAGTAAGAGTTGCTACGAACCTCAAAATAATGCGACAGTGATGTAGTAAGAAATGCTAATGATCTCAAAATGATGCGACAGTGATGTAGTAAGAATTGCTAATGAACTCAAAAGGGCGCTAACAGTAATGGAGTGAAAGTTTCAAATAACCTCAAAGTGATGCTGACAGTCATGTGGTTTGAGTTGGGAGTAAATAAAAAATGATGCTGACAGTGATGTCGTAAGAATTGCTATTGAACTCAAAATGATGCTAACAGTAATGTAGTGATAGTTGCTAATAAAATCAGTGATGCTTACAGTAATGTAGTTAGTGTTTCGAACAACCTCAAAGTGATGCTGACAGTCATGTAGTAAGAGTTGCTATGAACCTCAAAATAATGCTACAGTGATGTAGTAAGAGTTGCTACGAACCTCAAAATAATGCGACAGTGATGTCAGAAGAATAGCTAATGACCTCAAAATGATGCGACAGTGATTTAGTAAGAATTGCTAATGAACTCAAAATTATGCTAACATTCATGGAGTGAAAGTTTCGAACAACCTCAAAGTGATGCTGACAGTCATGTAGTAAGAGTTGCTACGAACCTCAAAAATAATGCGACAGTGATGTCAGAAGAATTGCTAATGATCTCAAAATGATGCTACAGTGATTTAGTAAGAATTTCTTATGATCTCAAAATGATGCTACAGTGATTTAGTCAGAATTGCTAATGAACTCAAAATGATGCTAACATTAATGGAGTATAAGTTTCGAATAACCTCAAAGTGATGCTGACAGACATGTAGTAAGAGTTAATACGAACCTCAAAATATTGCGACAGTGATGTCGTAAGAATTGCTAATGATCTCAAAATGATGCGACAGTGATATCGTAAGAATTGCTAATGAACTCAAAATGATGCTAACAGTAATGGAGTGAAAGTTTCGAATAACCTCAAAGTGATGCTGAAAGTCATGTAGTAAGTGTTGTAACGAACCTCAAAATATTGCAAAAGTGATGCCGGAAGAATTCCTAATGAACTCAAAATGATGCTAACAGTAATGTAGTGATAGTTGCTAATCAACTCAGTGATGCTTACAGTAATGTAGTAAGTGTTTCGAATAACCTCAAAGTGATGCTGACAGTCATGTACTAAGAGCTGCTTCGAACCTCAAAATAATGCGACAGTGATGTCAGAAGAATTGGTAATGATCTCAAAATGATGCTAACAGTAATGGAGTGAACGTTTCGAATAACCTCAAAGTGATGCTGACAGTCATGTACTAAGAGTTGCTACGAACCTCAAAATAATGCGACAGTAATGTAGTAAAAGTTGCTACAAACCTCAAAATAATGCGACAATCATGTATTTAAGTTGCTACGAACCTCAAAATATTGCGACAGTGATGTCGGAAGAATTGCTAATGAACTCAAGATGATGCTAACAGTAATGTAGCGATAGTTGCTAAGAAACTCAGTGATGCTTAAAGTAATGTAGTAAGAGTTTCGAATAACCTCAAAGTGATGCTGACAGTCATGTAGCAAGAGTTGCTACGAACCTCAAAATAATGCGACAGTGATGTCGGAAGAATTGCTAATGATCTCAAAATGATGCGACAGTGATGTAGTAAGAATCGCTAATGAACTCAAAATGATGCTAACAGTAATGGAGTGAAACTTTCGAACAACCTCAAAGTGATGCTGACAGTCACGTACTAAGAGTTGCTAATGAACTCAATTCAATGCTACAGTGATGTCGTGAGAATTGCTCATTAACTCAAAATGATGCTAACAGTAATGTAGTGATAGTTGCTAATAAACTCAAAGTGATGCTGACAGTCATGTAGTAAGAGTTGCTACGAACCTCAAAATAATGCGACAGTAATGTAGTAAAAGTTGCGACAAACCTCAAAATATTGCGACAGTGATGTCAGAAGAATTGCTAATGAACTCAAGATGATGCGACAGTGATTTAGTAAGAATTGCTAATGATCTCAAAATGATGCTAACTTTAATGGAGTGAAAGTTTCGAATAACCTCAAAGTGATGCTGACAGTCATTTAGTAAGAGTTAATACGAACATCAAAATATTGCGACAGTGATGTCGGAAGAATTGCTAATGATCTCAAAATGATGCGACAGTGATGTAGTAAGAATTGCTAATGAACTCAAAAGGGTGCTAACAGTAATGGAGTGAAAGTTTCGAATAACCTCAAAGTGATGCTGACAGTCATGTGGTTTGAGTTGCGAGTGAATAAAAAATGATGCTGACAGTGATGTCGTAAGAATTGCTATTGAACTCAAAACGATGCTAACAGTAATGTAGTGATAGTTGGTAATCAACTCAGTGATGCTTTCAGTAATGTAGTAAGTGTTTCGAATAACCTCAAAGTCACGCTGACAGTCATGTAGTAAGAGTTGCTATGAATCTCAAAATAATGCGACAGTGATGTCAGAAGAATTGCAAAAGATCTCAAAATGATGCGACAGTGATTTAGTAAGAATTGCTAATGAACTCAAAATGATGCTAACAGTAATGGAGTGAACATTTCGAACAACCTCAAAGTGATGCTGACAGTCATGTAGTAAGAGTTGCTACGAACCTCAAAAATAATGCGACAGTGATGTCAGAAGAATTGCTAATGATCTCAAAATGATGCTACAGTGATTTAGTAAGAATTGCTAATGATCTAAAAATGATGCTACAGTGATTTCGTAAGAATTGCTAATGAACTCAAAATGATGCGAACAGTAATGTAGTGATAGTTGCTGATCAACTCAGTGATGCTTACAGTAATGTACTAAGTGTTTCGAACAACCTCAAAGTGATGCTGACAGTCATGCAGTAAGAGTTGCTACGAACCTCAAAATAATGCGACAGTGATGTCAGAAGAATTGCTAAAGATCTCAAAATGATGCGACAGTGATTTCGTAAGAATTGCTAATGATCTCAAAATTATGCTACAGTGACTTAGTAAGAATTGCTACTGAACTCAAAATGATGCTAAAATTAATGGAGTGAAAGTTTCGAACAACCTCAAAGTGATACTGACAGTCATGTAGTAAGAGTTAATACGAACCTCAAAATATTGCGACAGTGATGTCGGAAGAATTGCTAAAGATCTCAAAATGATGCGACAGTGATTAAGTAAGAATTGCTAATGATCTCAAAATGATGCTAACAGTAATGGAGTGAACATTTCGAACAACCTCAAAGTGATGCTGACAGTCATGTAGTAAGAGTTGCTACGAACCTAAAAAAATAATGCGACAGTGATGTAGTAAGAATTGCTAATGATCTCAAAATGATGCGACAGTTATGTAGTAAGAATTGCTAATGAACTCAAAATGATGCGTACAGTAATGGAGTGAACGTTTCAAATAACCTCAAAGTGATGCTGACAGTCATGTAGTAAGAGTTGCAACGAACCTCAAAATAATGCGACAGTAATGTAGTAAAAGTTGCTACGAACCTCAAAATATTTCGACAGTGAGGTCGGAGGAATTTTTAATGAACTCAAGATGATGCTAACAGTAATGTAGTGATAGTTGCTAATCAACTCAGTGATGCTTACAGTAATGTAGTAAGTGTTTCGAACAACCTCAAAGTGATGCTGACAGTCATGTAGTAAGAGTTGCTATGAACCTCAAAATAACGCTACAGTGATGTAGTAAGAGTTGCTACGAACCTCAAAATAATGCGACAGTGATGTCAGAAGAATTGCTAATGATCTCAAAATGATGCGACAGTGATTTAGTCAGAATTGCTAATGAACTCAAAATTATGCTAACATTCATGGAGTGAAAGTTTCGAATAACCTCAAAGTGATGCTGACAGTCATGTAGTAAGAGTTAATACGAACCTCAAAATATTGCGACAGTGATGTCGGAAGAATTGCTAATGAACTCAAAATGATGCTAACAGTAATGTAGTGATAGTTGCTAATCAACTCAGTGATACTTACAGTAATGTACTAAGTGTTTCGAACAACCTCAAAGTGATGCTGACAGTCATGCAGTAAGAGTTTCTACGAACCTCAAAATAATGCGACAGTGATGTCGGAAGAATTGCTAATGATCTCAAAATGAAGCGACAGTGATGTCGTAAGAACTGCTAATGAACTCAAAATGATGCTAACAGTAATGGAGTGAACGTTTCAAATAACCTCAACCTCATGTAGTAAGAGTTTCTACGAACCTCAAAATAATGCAACAGTGATGTCGGAAGAATTGCTAATGATCTCAAAATGATGCTACAGTGATTTAGTAAGAATTTCTTATGATCTCAAAATGATGCCACAGTGATTTAGTAAGAATTGCTAATGAACTCAAAATGATGCTAACATTAATGGAGTGAAAGTTTAGAATAACCTCAAAGTGATGCTGACAGACATGTAGTAAGAGTTAATACGAACCTCAAAATATTGCGACAGTGATGTCGGAAGAATTGCTAATGATCTCAAAATGATGCGACAGTGATGTAGTAAGAATTGCTAATGAACTCAAAAGGGTGCTAAAAGGAATGGAGTGAAAGTTTCGAACAACCTCAAAGTGATGCTGACAGTCATTTAGGAAGAGTTGCTACGAACCTTTAAATAATGCAACAGTCATGTAGTAAGAGTTGCTACAAACCAAAAAATAATGCGACAGTGCTGTCAGAAGAGTTGCTAATGATCTCAAAATGATGCTACAGTGATTTAGTAAGAATTGCTAATGATCTCAAAATGATGCTACAGTGATGTCGTAAGAATTGCTAATGAACTCAAAATGATGCTAACATTAATGGAGTGAAAGTTTCGAATAACCTCAAAGTGATGCTGACAGACATGTAGTTAGAGTTAATACGAACCTCAAAATATTGCGACAGTGATGTCGTAAGAATTGCTAATGAACTCAAAATGATGCTAACAGTAATGGAGTGAACGTTTCAAATAACCTCAAAGTGATATTGACAGTCATGTAGTAAGAGTTTCTACGAACCTCAAAATAATGCAACAGTGATGTCGGAAGAATTGCTAATGATCTCAAAATGATGCGACAGTTATGTAGTAAGAATTGCGAATGAACTCAAAATGATGCGTACAGTAATGGAGTGAACGTTTCAAATAACCTCAAAGTGATGCTGACAGTCATGTAGTAAGAGTTGCTACGAACCTCAAAATAATGCGACAGTAATGTAGTAAAAGTTGCTACGAACCTCAAAATATTTCGACAGTGAGGTCGGAGGAATTTTTGATGAACTCAAGATGATGCAAACAGTAATGTAGTGATAGTTGCTAATCAACTCAGTGATGCTTACAGTAATGTAGTAAGTGTTTCGAACAACCTCAAAGTGATGCTGACAGTCATGTAGTAAGAGTTGCTATGAACCTCAAAATAATGCTACAGTGATGTAGTAAGAGTTGCTACGAACCTCAAAATAATGCAACAGTGATGTCAGAAGAATTGCTAATGATCTCAAAATGATGCGACAGTGATTTAGTAAGAATTGCTAATGAACTCAAAATTATGCGAACATTCATGGAGTGAAAGTTTCGAATAACCTCAAAGTGATGCTGACAGTCATGTAGTAAGAGTTAATACGAACCTCAAAATATTGCGACAGTGATGTCGGAAGAATTGCTAATGAACTCAAAATGATGCTAACAGTAATGTAGTGATAGTTGCTAATCAACTCAGTGATGCTTACAGTAATGTACTAAGTGTTTCGAACAACCTCAAAGTGATGCTGAAAGTCATGCAGTAAGAGTTTCTACGAACCTCAAAATAATGCAACAGTGATGTCGGAAGAATTGCTAATGATCTCAAAATGAAGCGACAGTGATGTCGTAAGAATTGCTAATGAACTCAAAATGATGCTAACAGTAATGGAGTGAACGTTTCAAATAACCTCAACCTCATGTAGTAAGAGTTTCTACGAACCTCAAAATAATGCAACAGTGATGTCGGAAGAATTGCAAATGATCTCAAAATGATGCAACAGTGATTTAGTAAGAATTGCTAATGAACTCAAAATGATCCTAACAGTGATGGAGTGAAAGTTTCGAATAACCTCAAAGTGATGCTGACAGTCATGTAGTAAGAGTTTCTACGAACCTCAAAATAATGCGACAGTGATGTCGGAAGAATTGCTAATGAACTCAAAATGATGCTAACAGTAATGGAGTGAAAGTTTCGAATAACCTCAAAGTGATGCTGACGGTCATGTAGTAAGAGTTGCTATGAACCTCAAAATAATGCGACAGTAATGTAGAAAAAGTTGCTACGAACCTCAAAATATTGCGACAGTGATGTCAGATGAATTGCTAAAGATCTCAAAATGATGCTAACAGTAATGGAGTGAACGTTTCGAACAACCTCAAAGTGATGCTGACAGTAATGTAGTAATAGTTGCTACGAACCTCAAAAAAATGCGACAGTGATGTCAGAAGAATAGCTAATGATCTCAAAATCATGCGACAGTGATGTCGTAAGAATTGCCAATGAACTCAAGATGATGCTAACAGTAATGTAGTGATAGTTGCTAATAAACTCAGTGATGCTTACAGTAATGTAGTAAGAGTTTCGAACAACCTCAAAGTGATGCTGACAGTCATGTAGTAAGTGTTTCGAACAACTTCAAAGTGATGCTGACAGTCATGTAGTAAGAGTTTCGAACAACCTCAAAGTGATGCTAACAGTAATGTAGTGATAGTTGCTAATAAACTCAAAGTGATGATGACAGTAATGTAGTAAGAGTTGCTACGAACCATAAAATAATGCAACAATAATGTAGTAAGAGTTGCTACGAACCTCAAAATGATGCGACAGTGATGTCGGAAGAATCGCTAATGATCTCAAAATGATGCGACAGTGATGTCGTAAGAATTGCTAATAAACTCAAAGTGATGCTGACAGTCATGTAGTGAGAGTTGCTTCTAACCTCAAAATGATGCTAAAAGTAATGCAGTGATAGTTGCTAATGAACTCAAAGTGATGCTGACAGTAATGTAGTAAGAGTTGCTTCGAACCTCAAAATAATGCGACAGTGATGTAGTAAGAATTGCTAATGATCTCAAAATGATGTGACAGTGATGTAGTAAGAATTGCTAATGAACTCAAAATGATGCTAACAGTGATGGAGTGAAAGTTTCGAATAACCTCAAAGTGATGTTGACAGTCATGTACTAAGAGTTGCTACGAACCTCAAAATAATGCGACAGTAATGTAGTAAAAGTTGCTACGAACCTCAAAATATTGCGACAGTGATGTCGGAAGAATTGCTAATGAACTCAAAATGATGCTAACAGTAATGTAGTGATAGTTGCTAATCAACTCAGTGATGCTTACAGTAATGTAGTAAGTGTTTCGAATAACCTCAAAGTGATGCTGACAGTCTTGTACTAAGAGTTGCTACGAACCTCAAAATGATGCGACAGTGATGTCGGAAGAATTGCGAATGATCTCAAACTGATGCGACAGTGATGTAGTAAGAATTGCTAATGAACTCAAAATGATGCTAACAGTAATGGCGTGAAAGTTTCGAAAAACCTCAAAGTGATGCTGACAGTCATGTACTAAGAGTTGGTACGAACCTCAAAAAAATGCGACAGTAATGTAGTAAAAGTTGCTACGAACCTCAAAATATTGCGACAGTGATGTCGGAAGAATCGCTCACGAACTCAAGATGATGCTAACCGTAATGTAGTGAAAGTTGCTAAGAAACTCAGTGATGCTTAGAGTAATGTAGTAAGAGTTTCGAACAACCTCAAAGTGATGCTGACAGTGATTTAGTAAGACTTGCTAATGAACTCAATTCAATGCTGCAGTGATGTCGTGAGAATTGCTCATGAACTCAAAATGATGCTAACAGTAATGTAGGGATAGTTGCTAATAAACTCAAAGTGATGCTGACAGTCATGTAGTGAGAGTTGCTTCTAACCTCAAAATGATGCTAAAAGTAATGCAGTGATAGTTGCTAATGAACTCAAAGTGATGCTGACAGTAATGTAGTAAGAGTTGCTTCGAACCTCAAAATAATGCGACAGTAATGTCAAAAGAATTGTTAATGATCTCAAACTGATGCAACAGTGATGTAGTAAGAATTGCTAATGAACTCAAAATGATGCTAACAGTAATGGAGTGAAAGTTTCGAATAACCTCAAAGTGATGCTGACAGTCATGTAGTAAGTGTTGCTACGAACCTCAAAATATTGCAAAAGTGATGTCGTAAGAATTGCTAATGAACTTAAAATGATGCTAACAGTAATGCAGTGATAGTAGCTAAGAAACTCAGTGATGCTTACAGTAATGTAGTAAGAGTTTCGAACAACCTCAAAGTCATGCTGACAGTCATTTAGTAAGAGTTGCTAATGAACTCAATTTAATGCTACGGTGATGTCGTGAGAATTGCTCAACAACGCAAAATGATGCGAACAGTAATGTAGTGATAGTTGCTAATAAACTCAAAGTGATGCTGACAGTAATGTAGTAAGAGTTGCTACGAACCTCAAAATAATGCGACAGTAATATTACGACAGTGATGTCGGAAGAATTGCTAATGAACTTAAAATGATGCTAACAGTAATGTAGTGATAGTTGCTTATCAACTCAGTGATGCTTGCAGTAATGTAGTAAGTGTTTCGAATAACCTCAAAGTGATGCTGACAGTCATGTAGCAAGAGTTGCTACGAACCTCAAAATAATGCGACAGTGATGTAGTAAGAATCGCTAATGAACTCAAAATGATGCTAAATGTAATGGAGTGAAACTTTCGAATAACCTCAAAGTGATGCTGACAGTCATGTACTAAGAGTTGCTACGAACCTCAAAATAATGCGACAGTAATGTAGTAAAAGTTGCTACGAACCTCAAAATATTGCGACAGTGATGTAGGAAGAATTCCTAATGAACTCAAAATGATGCTAACAGTAATGTAGTGATAGTTGCTAATCAACTCAGTGATGCTTACAGTAATGTAGTAAGTGTTTCGAATAACCTCAGTGATGCTGACAGTCATGTACTAAGAGCTGCTACGAACCTTAAAATAATGCGACAGTAATGTAGTAAGAGTTGCTACGAACCTTAAAATATTGCGACAGTGATGTCGGAAGAATTGCTAATAATCTCAAACTGATGCGACAGTGATGTAGTAAGAATTGCTAATGAACTCAAAATGATGCTAAAAGTAATGGAGTGAAACTTTGAATAACCTCAAAGTGATGCTGACAGTCATGTACGAAGAGTTGCTACGAACCTCAAAATAATGCGACAGTAATATTGCGACAGTGATGTCGGAAGAATTGCTAATGAACTTAAAATGATGCTAACAGTAATGTAGTGATAGTTGCTTATCAACTCAGTGATGCTTGCAGTAATGTAGTAAGTGTTTCGAATAACCTCAAAGTGATGCTGACAGTCATGTAGCAAGAGTTGCTACGAACCTCAAAATAATGCGACAGTGATGTAGTAAGAATTGCTAATGAACTTAAAATGATGCTAACAGTAATGTAGTGATAGTTGCTTATCAACTCAGTGATGCTTGCAGTAATGTAGTAAGTGTTTCGAATAACCTCAAAGTGATGCTGAAAGTCATGTCGTAAGTGTTGCTACAAACCTCAAAATAATGCGACAGTCATGTACTTAAGTTAGTACGAACCTCAAAATAATGCGACAGTGATGTCAGAAGAATTGGTAATGATCTCAAAATGATTCGAACAGTAATGGAGTGAACGTTTTGAATAACCTCAAAGTGATGCTGACAGTCATGTACTAAGAGTTGCTACGAACCTCAAAATAATGCGACAGTAATGTAGTAAAAGTTGCTACGAACCTCAAAATATTGCGACAGTGATGTCGGAAGAATTGCTAATGAACTTAAAATGATGCTACAGTGATGTCAGAAGAATTGGTAATGATCTCAAAAAGATGCTAACAGTAATGGAGTGATAGTTGCTAATCAAGTCAGTGATGCTTACAGTAATGTAGTAAGTGTTTCGAATAACCTCAAAGTGATGCTGACAGTCATGTAGTAAGAGTTGCTATGAACCTCAATATAATGCGACAGTGATGTCGGAAGAATTGCTCATGATCTCAAAATGATGCTAACAGTAATGGAGTGAAAGTTTCGAACAACCTCAAAGTGATGCTGACAGTCATGTAGTAGGAGTTGCTACGAACCTCAAAATAATTCGACAGTGATGTCAGAAGAATTGTTAAGGTCTCAAAATGATGCAATAGTGATGTCAGAAGAATTGGTAATGATCTCAAAATGATGCTAACAGTAATGGAGTGAACGTTTCGAATAACCTCAAAGTGATGCTGACAGTCATGTACTAAGAGTTGCTACAAACCTAAAAATAATGCGACAGTAATGTCGTAAAAGTTGCTACGAACCTCAAAATATTGCGACAGTGATGTCGGAAGAATTGCTTATGAACTTAAAATGATGCTAACAGTAATGTAGTGATAGTTGCTAATTAACTCAGTGATGCTTACAGTAATGTAGAAAGTGTTTCGAACAACCTAAAAGTGATGCTGACAGTCATTTAGTAAGAGTTGCTAATGAACTCAATTTAATGCCACAGTGATGTCGTGAGAATTGCTCAACAACTCAAAATGATGCTAAAAGTAATGTAGTGATAGTTGCTAATAAACTCAAAGTGATGATGACAGGAATGTAGTAAGAGTTGCTACGAACCTTAAAATAATGCAACAATAATGTAGTAAGAGTTGCAACGAACCTCAAAATATTGCGACATTGATGTCGGAAGAATTGCTAATGAACTCAAAATGATGCTAACAGTAATGGAGTGAAACTTTCGAATAACCTCAAAGTGATGGTGACAGTCATGTAGTAAGAGTTGCTACGAACCTCAAAATAATTCGACAGTGATGTCAGAAGAATTGTTAAGGTCTCAAAATGATGCAATAGTGATGTCAGAAGAATTGGTAATGATCTCAAAATGATGCTAACAGTAATGGAGTGAACGTTTCGAATAACCTCAAAGTGATGCTGACAGTCATGTACTAAGAGTTGCTACAAACCTAAAAATAATGCGACAGTAATGTCGTAAAAGTTGCTACGAACCTCAAAATATTGCGACAGTGATGTCGGAAGAATTGCTTATGAACTTAAAATGATGCTAACAGTAATGTAGTGATAGTTGCTAATTAACTCAGTGATGCTTACAGTAATGTAGAAAGTGTTTCGAACAACCTAAAAGTGATGCTGACAGTCATTTAGTAAGAGTTGCTAATGAACTCAATTTAATGCCACAGTGATGTCGTGAGAATTGCTCAACAACTCAAAATGATGCTAAAAGTAATGTAGTGATAGTTGCTAATAAACTCAAAGTGATGATGACAGGAATGTAGTAAGAGTTGCTACGAACCTTAAAATAATGCAACAATAATGTAGTAAGAGTTGCAACGAACCTCAAAATATTGCGACATTGATGTCGGAAGAATTGCTAATGAACTCAAAATGATGCTAACAGTAATGGAGTGAAACTTTCGAATAACCTCAAAGTGATGGTGACAGTCATGTAGTAAGAGTTGCTACGAACCTCAAAATAATACGACAGTGATGTCAGAAGAATTGCTAAAGATCTCAAAATGATGCTAACAGTAATGGAGTGAACGTTTCGAATAACCTCAAAGTGATGCTGACAGTGATGTACTAAGAGTTGCTCCGAACCTCAAAATATTGTGAAAGTGATGTCGGAAGAATTGCTGATGAACTCAAAATGATGCTAACAGTAATGGAGTGAAACTTTCCAACAACCTCAAAGTGATGCTGACAGTCATGTAGTAGGAGTTGCTACGAACCTCAAAATAATTCGACAGTGATGTCAGAAGAATTGTTAAGGTCTCAAAATGATGCAACAGTGATATCAGAAGAATTGGTAATGATCTCAAAATGATGCTAACACTAATGTAGTGATAGTTGCTCATAAACTCAAAGTGATGCTGACAGTAATGTAGTAAGAGTTGCTACGAACCTTAAAATAATGCAACAATAATGTAGTAAGAGTTGCTACGAACCTGAAAATGATGCGACAGTGATGTCGGAAGAATCGCTAATGATCTCAAAATGATGCAAACGAAATGTAGTGATAGTTATTAATCAAGTCAGTGATGCTTACAGTAATGTCGTAAGTGTTTCGAACAACCTCAAAGTGATGCCGACAGTCATGTAGTAAGAGTTGCTACGAACCTCAAAATAATGCGACAGTGATGTCAGAAGAATTGCTAAAAATCTCAAAATGATGCGACAGTGATGTCAGAAGAATTGGTAATGATCTCAAAATGATGCTAACAGTAACGTAGTGATAGATGCTAAGAAACTCAGTGATGCTTACAGTAATGTAGTAAGAGTTGCAACTAACCTCAAAATGATGCTCATAGTAATGTAGTGATAGTTGCTAATAAAGTTAAAGTGATGCTGACAGTAATGTAGTAAGTGTTTCGAACAAACTCAAACTGATGCTAACAATAATGTAGTGATAGTTGCTAATCAACTCAGTGATGCTTACAGTAATGTAGTGAGTGTTTCGAACAACCTCAAAGTGATGCTGACAGTCATATAGTAAGAGTTGCTACGAACTTCAAAATAATGCGACAGTGATGTCAGAAGTATTGCTAAAGATCTCAAAATGATGCGACAGTGATTTAGTAAGAATTGCTAATGAACTGAAAATGATGCTAACAGTAATGCAGTGAACGTTTCGAATAACCTCAAAGTGATGCTGACAGTCATGTACTAAGAGTTGCAACTAACCTCAAAATGATGCTAATAGTAATGTAGTGATAGTTGCTAATAAAGTTAAAGTGATGCTGACAGTAATGTAGTAAGTGTTTCGAACAAACTCAAAGTGATGCTGACAGTCATGTAGTAAGAGTTGCTACGAAACTTAAAATAATGCAACAGTAAAGTAGTAAGAGTTGCTTTGAACCTCAAAATAATGCGACAGTGATGTCAGGAGAATTGGTAATGATCTCAAACTGATGGGACAGTGATGTCGTAAGAATTGCTCATGAACTCAACATGATGCTAACAGTAATGTAGTGATAGTTGCTAATCAACTCAGTGATGCTTACAGTAATGTAGTAAGAGTTTCGAACAACCTCACAGTGATGCTGACAGTCATTTAGTAAGAGTTGCTTATGAACTCAATTTAATGCTACAGTGATGTCGTAAGAATTGCTAATAAACTCAAAAGGATGCTCAAGTAATGTAGTGATAGTTGCTAATAAACTCAAAGTGATGCTGACAGTAATGTAGGAAGAGTTGCTAGGAACCTTAAAATAATGCAACAATAATGTAGTAAGAGTTGCTACGAACCTTAAAATAATGCAACAATAATGTAGTAAGAGTTACTACGAACCTTAAAATAATGTGACCGTGATGTCAGAAGAATTACTAGAGATCTCAAAATGATGCGACAGTGATGTAGTAAGAATTGGTAATGATCTCAAACTGATGGGACAGTGATGTCGTAAGAATTGCTAATGAACTCAACATGTTGCTAACAGTAATGTAGTGATAGTTGCTAATCAACTCAGTGATGCTTACAGTAATGTAGTAAGAGTTTCGAACAACCTCACAGTGATGCTGACAGTCATTTAGTAAGAGTTGCTTATGAACTCAATTTAATGCTACAGTGATGTCGTAAGAATTGCTAATAAACACAAAAGGATGCTAACAGTAATGTAGTGATAGTTGCTAATAAACTCAAAGTGATGGTGACAGTAATGTAGGAAGAGTTGATACGAACCTTAAAATAATGCAACAATAATGTAGTAAGAGTTACTACGAACCTTAAAATAATGTGACAGTGATGTCAGAAGAATAGCTAATGATCTCAAAATGATGCGACAGTGATGTAGTAAGAATTGGTAATGATCTCAAAATGATGCGACAGTGATGTCGTAAGAATTGCTAAAGAACTCAAAATGATGCTAACAGTAATGGAGTGAAAGTTTCGAATAACCTCAAAGTGATGCTGAAAGTCATGTTGTAAGAGTTGCTACGAACCTCAAAATAATGTGACAGTAATGTAGTAAGAGTTGTTACAAACCTCAAAATATTGCGACAGTGATGTCGGAAGAATTGCTAATGAACTCAAAATGATGCTAAAAGTAATGGAGTGAAAGTTTCGAATAACCTCAAAGTGATGCTGACAGTCATGTACTAAGAGTTGCTTTGAACATCAAAATAATGCGACAGTAATGTCAGAAGAATTGGTAATGATCTCAAATTGATGGGACAGTGATGTCGTAAGAATTGCTAATGAACTCAACATGATGCGAACAGTAATGTAGTGATAGTTGCGAAGAAACTCAGTGATGCTGACAGTAATGTAGTAAGGGTTGCTACGAACCTTAAAATAATGCAACAATAATGTAGTAAGAGTTGCCACGAAACTCAATAAAATGCGACAGTAATGTAGTAAAAGTTGCTACGAACCTCAAAATATTGCGACAGTGATGTCGGAAGAATTGCTAATGAACTTAAAATGATGCTAACATTAATGTAGTAAGAGTTGCTACGAACCTTAAAATAATGCAACAATAATGCAGTAAGAGTTGCTACGAACCTCAAAATAATGCGACAGTAATGTAGTAAAAGTTGCTACGAACCTCAAAATATTGCGTCAGTGATGTCGGAAGAATTGCTAATGAACTCTAGATGATGCTAACAGTAATGTAGTGGTAGTTGCGAATCAAGTCAGTGATGCTTACAGTAATGTAGTAAGAGTTTGGAACAACCTCAAAGTGATGCTGACAGTCATGTAGTAAGAGTTGCAACGAACCTCAAAATAATGCAACAGTAAAGTAGTAAGAATTGCTTCGAACCTCAAAGTAATGCAACAGTGATTTCAAAAGAATTGTTAATGATCTCAAACTGATGGGACAGTGAGTGTCGTAAAAATTGCTAATGAACTCAAAATGATGCTAACAGTAATGTAGTGATAGTTGATATAAACTCAGTGATGCTTACAGTAATGTTGTAAGAGTTTCGAACAACCTCAAAGTGATGCTGACAGTCATGTAGTAAGTGTTTTGAACAACTTCAAAGTGATGCTGACAGTCTTGTAGTCAGAGTTGCTAATGAACTCAATTTAATGCTACAGTGATGTCGTAAGAATTGCTAATAAACTCAAAATGATGCTAACATTAATGTAGTAAGAGTTGCTACGAACCTTAAAATAATGCAACAATAATGCAGTAAAAGTTGCTACGAACCTCAAAATAATGTGACAGTGATGTCAGAAGATTGCAAATGATCTCAAAGTGATGCTGACAGTCATGTAGTAAGAGTTGCAACGAACCTCAAAATAATGCAACAGTAAAGTAGTAAGAGTTGCTTCGAACCTCAAAGTAATGCAACAGTGATTTCAAAAGAATTGTTAATGATCTCAAACTGATGGGACAGTGAGTGTCGTAAAAATTGCTAATGAACTCAAAATGATGCTAACAGTAATGTAGTGATAGTTGATATAAACTCAGTGATGCTTACAGTAATGTTGTAAGAGTTTCGAACAACCTCAAAGTGATGCTGACACTCATGTAGTAAGTGTTTTGAACAACTTCAAAGTGATGCTGACAGTCTTGTAGTCAGAGTTGCTAATGAACTCAATTTAATGCTACAGTGATGTCGTAAGAATTGCTAATAAACTCAAAATGATGCTAACATTAATGTAGTAAGAGTTGCTACGAACCTTAAAATAATGCAACAATAATGCAGTAAAAGTTGCTACGAACCTCAAAATAATGTGACAGTGATGTCAGAAGATTGCAAATGATCTCAAAGTGATGCTGAAAGTCATGTAGTAAGAGTTGCAACGAACCTCAAAATAATGCAACAGTAAAGTAGTAAGAGTTGCTTCGAACCTCAAAGTAATGCAACAGTGATTTCAAAAGAATTGTTAATGATCTCAAACTGATGGGACAGTGAGTGTCGTAAAAATTGCTAATGAACTCAAAATGATGCTAACAGTAATGTAGTGATAGTTGATATAAACTCAGTGATGCTTACAGTAATGTTGTAAGAGTTTCGAACAACCTCAAAGTGATGCTGACAGTCATGTAGTAAGTGTTTTGAACAACTTCAAAGTGATGCTGACAGTCTTGTAGTCAGAGTTGCTAA
The DNA here is from genome assembly GCF_037954235.1 of Aulostomus chinensis. Classification (NCBI taxonomy): domain Eukaryota; kingdom Metazoa; phylum Chordata; class Actinopteri; order Syngnathiformes; family Aulostomidae; genus Aulostomus; species Aulostomus chinensis. Next base: position 30,595,868 of record NC_141320.1, on the reverse strand, counting down.
TGAACTCAATTTAATGCTACAGTGATGTCGTAAGAATTGCTAATAAACTCAAAATGATGCTAACATTAATGTAGTAAGAGTTGCTACGAACCTTAAAATAATGCAACAATAATGCAGTAAAAGTTGCTACGAACCTCAAAATAATGTGACAGTGATGTCAGAAGATTGCAAATGATCTCAAAATGATGTAAAAGTAATGTAGTAAGAGTTGCTAAGAACCTCAAAATAATGCGACAGTAATTTAGTAAAAGTGGCTACGAACCTCAAAATATTGCGACAGTCATGTCGGAAGAATTGCTAATGAACTCAAAATGATGCTAACACTAATGTAGTGATAATTGCTAATCAACTCAGTGATGCTTACAGTAATGTAGTAAGTGTTTCAAACAACCTCAAAGTGATGCTGACAGTCATGTAGTAAGAGTTGCTACGAACCTCAAAATAATGCTAACAGTAATGTAGTGATAGTTGCTAATAAACTCAAAGTGATGCTGACAGTAATGTAGTAAGAGTTGCTACGAACCTCAAAAAAAATGTGAAAGTGATGTCGGAAGAATTGCTAATGATCTCAAAATGATGCGACAGTGATGTAGTAAGAATTGCTAATGAACTCAAAATTATGCTAACAGTAATGGAGTGAAAGTTTCGAATAACCTCAAAGTGATGCTGACAGTCATGTGGTTTGATTTGCGAGTCAATTAAAAATGATGCTGTCAGTCATGTAGTAAGAGTTGCTACTAACCTTAAAATGATGCTAACAGTAATGTAGTGATAGTTGCTAATCAACTCAGTGATGCTTACAGTAATGTACTAAGTGTTTCGAACAACCTCAAAGTGATGCTGACAGTCATGTAGTAAGGGTTTCTACGAACCTCAAAATAATGCGACAGTGATGTCGGAAGAATTGCTAACGATCTCAAAATGATGCGACAGTGATTTAGTAAGAATTGCTAATGAACTCAAAATGATGCGACAGTGATTTAGTAAGAATTGCTAATGAACTCAAAATGATGCTAACAGTAATGGAGTGAACATTTCGAATAACCTCAAAGTGATACTGTCAGTCATATAGTAAGAGTTGCTGCGCACCTCAAAAAAAATTCGAAAGTGATGTAGTAAAAGTTGCTACGAATCTCAAAATATTGCGACAGTGATGTTGGAAGAATTGCTAATAAACTCAAAATGATGCTAACTGTAATGTAGTGATAGTTTCGAATAAACTCAAAGTGATGCTGACAGTAATGTAGTACGAGTTGCTACGAACCTTTAAATAATGCAACGGTAATGTAGTAAAAGGCAAGGCAATTTATTTAAAAGTTGCTACGAACATCAAAATAATGCGACAGTGATGTCAGAAGAATTGGTAATGATCTCAAACTGATGGGACAGTGATGTCGTAAGAATTGCTAATGAACGCAAAATGATGCTAAAAGTAATGTAGTGAAAGTTGGTAATAAACTCAATGATGCTTACAGTAATGTTGTCAGTGTTTCGAATAACCTCAAAGTGATGCTGACAGTCACGTAGTAAGAGTTGCTACGAACCTCAAAATAATGCGACAGTGATGTCGGAAGAATTGCTAATGATCTCAAAATGATGTGACAGTGGTGTAGTAAGAGTTGCTACTAACCTCAATTTAATGCGACAGTGATGTGGTGAGAGTTGATAGTAATTTCAAAATCACGCTAAAGTGATGTAATGAGAGTTGCTATATACCTAATAAATGATGCCACAGTGATGTGGTGAGAGTTGCTACGATCCTCAAAATGATGCTACAGTGATGTTATGACAGTTGCTACTAACCTAAGAAATTATGCTGACAGTGTTGTGGTGACAGTTGATAGTCATTTCAAAATCATGCTAAAGTGATGTCATGAGAGTTGCTTCTAACCAAACAAATGATGCTACAGTGATGTGGTGAGATTTGCTACGAACCTCAAACTGATACTTCCAGAAATGTCGTGAGAGTTGCTACAAACCTCAAAATGATGCTACAGTGATGTCATGGGAGTTGCTACTAACCTAAGAAATGATGCAACAGTGATATAATGAGAGTTGCTACAAATGTCAAAATGATGCAACAGTGATGTAGTGAGAGTTGCTACGATCCTCAAAATGATGCTGAAGTGATGTAATGAGAGTTGCGAATAACCTAAGAAGTGATGCTACAGTGATGTGGTGAGAGTTGATACTAATTTCAAAATAATGCTAAAGTGGTGAAGTGAGAGTTGCTACGAACTGCAAAATGATGCTACAGTGATGTAATGAGAGTTGCTACTTACCTAAGAAATGATGTTACAGTGATGTGGTGAGAGTTGCTACGAACCTCAAAATGATGCTACAGAGATGTAATGAGAGTTGCTACAAATGTCCAAATGATGCTAGAGTGATGTAATGAGAGTTGCTACAAACCTAAGAAATGATGCTACAGTGATGTAATGAGAGTTGCTAAAAATGTCCAAATGATGCTAGAGTGATGTAATGAGAGTTGCTAAAAACCTAAGAAATGATGCTACAGTGATGTGGTGAGAGTTGATAGTAATTTAAAAATCATGCTAAAGTGATGTAATGAGAGTTACTGCTTACCTTAGAAATGATGGTACAGTGATGTGGTGAGAGTTGCTACGAACCTCAAAATGATGCTACAGTAATGTGGTGAGAGTTGATAGTCATTTCAAAATCATGCTAAAGTGATGTAATGAGAGTTGCTACTTACCTTAGAAATGATGGTACAGTGATGTGGTGAGAGTTTCTACGAACCTCAAAATGATGCAACAGTTATGTAATGAGAGTTGCCTCTTGCCTAAGAAATGATGCTACAGTGATGTGGTGATAGTTGCTACGAACCTCAAAATTATGCTCCAGTGATGTAATGAGAGTTGCCACGAATCTCAAAATGATGCTACAGTAATGTCGCGAGAGTTGCGACTATCCTCAAAATGATGCTACAGTGATGTAATGAGAGTAGCTACAAACCTAAGAAGTGATGCTACAGTGATGTGGTGAGAGTTGATAGTAATTTCAAAATAATGCTAAAGCGGTGTAACGAGAGTTGCTACTAACCGAAGAAATGATGCTACAGTGATGTGGTGAGAGTTGCTACGAACCTCAAAATGATGCAACAGTGATGTAATGAGAGTTGCTACGAATCTCAAAATGATGCTAGAGTGATGTAATGAGATATGCTACAAACCTAAGAAATGATGCTACAGTAATGTCGTGAGAGTTGCGACTATCCTCAAAATGATGCGACAATGATGTATTGAGAGTTGCTACGATCCTCAAAATGATAATACAGTGATGTGGTGAGAGTTGCTACAATCCTCAAAATGATGCTACAGTGATGTTATGACAGTTGCTACTAACCTAAGAAATTATACTGACAGTGTTGTGGTGAGAGTTGATAGTAATTTCAAAATCATGCTAAAGTGATGTCATGAGAGTTGCTACGATCCTCAAAATGATGCAACAGTGATGTAATGAGAGTTGCTACGAATATCAAAATGATGCTTCCAGTAATGTAGTGAGAGTTGCTACAAACCTCAAAATGATGCTTCAGTGATGTCATGGGAGTTGCTACTAACCTAAGAAATGATGCTACAGTGATGAAATGAGAGTTGCTAAAAATGTCAAAATGATGCTTCCAGTATTGTAGTGAGAGTTGCTACAAACCTCAAAATAGTGCTACAGTGATGTCATGGGAGTTGCTACTAACCTAAGAAATGATGCTACAGTGATGCAGTGAGAGTTGATAGTAATTTCAAAATAAAGCTAAAGCGGTGTAATGAGAGTTGATACTTTCCTAAGAAATGATGCTACAGTGATGTAGTGAGAGTTGCTACGAACCGCAAAATTATGCTACAGTGATGTAATGAGGGTTGCTATTTACCTAAGAAATGATGCTACAGTGATGTGGTGAGAGTTGCTACTAACCTAAGAAATGATGCGACCGTGATGTCGTGAGAGTTGCGACTAATCTCAAAATGATGGTTACAGTGATGTAGTGAGAGTTGCGACGATGCTCAAAACGATGCTTACAGTAACGTCATGAGAGTTGCTACGAACCTCAAAATGATGCTGAAAGTGATGTCATAAGAATATCTACTAACCAAAGAAATGATGCTACAGTGATGTGGTGAGAGTTGCTACGAACTTCAAAATGATGCTACAGTGATGTGGTGAGAGTTGTTACGAATCTCAAAATGATGCTACAGTGATGTAATGAGAGTTGCTACTAACCTAAGAAGTTATGCCACAGTGATGTGGTGAGTGTTGATAGTAATTTCAAAATCATGCTAAAGTGATGTAGTGAGAGTTGCTACGATCCTCAAAATGATGCTACAGTGATGTAATGAGAGTTGCTACGAATCTCAAAATGATGCTACAGTTATGTCGTGAGAATTGCGACTGTCCTCAAAATGATACTAAAGTGATGTAGTGAGAGTTGCTACGATCCTCAAAATGATGCTACAGTGATGGAATGAGAGTTGCTACGAATCTCAAAATGATGCTACAGTAATGTCGTGAGAGTTTCGACTATCCTCAAAATGATGCGACAGTGATGTAGTGAGAGTTGCTACGATCCTCAAAATGATGTTAAAGTGATGTAATGAGAGTTGCGACAAACCTAAGAAGTGATGCTACAGTGATGTGGTGAGAGTTGATACTAATTTCAAAATAATGCTAAAGTGGTGTAGTGAGAGTTGCTACGATCCTCTAAATGATGTTAAGTGATGTAATGAGAGTTGCGACAAACCTAAGAAGTGATGCTACAGTGATGTGGTGAGAGTTGATACTAATTTAAAATAATGCTAAAGTGGTGTAGTGAGAGTTGCTACGAACCGCAAAATGATGCTACAGTGATGTAATGAGAGTTGCTACAAATGTCCAAATGATGCTAGAGTGATGTAATGAGAGTTGCTAAAAACCTAAGAAATGATGCGACAGTCATGTGCTGAGAGTTGATAGTAATTTCAAAATCATGCTAAAGTGATGTAATGAGAGTTGCTACTTACCTCAGAAATGATGCGACAGTGATGTGGTGAGAGTTGCTACGAACCTCAAAATGATACTACAGTGATGTGATGAGAATTGCTACGAACCTCAAAATGATGCTACAGTGATGTAATGAGAGTTGCTACTTACCTAAGAAATGATGCTACAGTGATGTGGTGAGAGTTGCTACGAACCTCAAAATGATGCTTCAGTAATTTCGCGAGAGTTGCGACTATCCTCAAAATGATGCTACAGTGATGAAATGAGAGTTGCTACTTCCCTCAAAAAGATGCGACAGTGATGTAGTGAGAGTTGCTACGATCCTCAAAATGATGCTACAATGAGTAATGAGAGTTGTTACGAATCTCAAAATGATGCAACAGTAATGTCGTGAGAGTTGCGACTATCCTCAAAATGATGCGACAGTGATGTAGTGAGAGTTGCTCCGATCCTCAAAATGATGCTTAAGTGATGTAATGAGAGTTGCTACAAACCTAAGAAGTGATGCTACAGTGATGTGGTGAGAGTTGATACTAATTTCAAAATAATGCTAAAGTGGTGTAGTGAGAGTTGCTACGAACCGCAAAATGATGCTACAGTGATGTAATGAGAGTTGCTACTTACCTAAGAAATGATGCTACAGTGATGTGGTGAGAGTTGATAGTAATTTCAAAATCATGCTAAAGTGATGTAATGAGAGTTGCTACTTCCCTAAGAAATGATGCGACAGTGATGTGGTGAGAGTTGCTACGAACCTCAAAATGATGCTACAGTGATGAAATGAGAGTTGCTACTTACCTGAGAAATGATGCTACAGTAATTTCGCGAGAGTTGCGACTATCCTCAAAATGATGCAACAGTGATATAGTGAGAGTTGCTACGATCTTCAAAATGATGCGACAGTGATGTGGTGAGAGTTGCTACGATCCTCAAAATGATGCTACAGTGATGTTATGACAGCTGCTACTAACCTAAGAAATTATACTTACAGTGTTGTGGTGAGAGTTGATAGTAATTTCAAAATCATGCTAAAGTGATGTCATGAGAGTTGCTACAATCCTCAAAATGATGCTACAGTAATGTCATGGGAGTTGCTACTAACCTAAGAAATGATGCGACAGTGATGAAATGAGAGTTGCTACCTACCTCAAAATGATGCTAAAGTGATGTAATGAGAGTTGCTACTTACCTCAAAATGATGCGACAGTGATGTCGTGAGAGTTGCTACGATCCTCAAAATGATGCGACAGTGATGTTATGACAGTTGCAACTAACGTAAGAAATTATACTGATAGTGTTGTGGTGAGAGTTGATAGTAATTTCAAAATAAAGCTAAAGCGGTGTAATGACAGTTGATACTTCCCTAAGAAATGATGCTACAATAATGTAGTGAGGTTTGCCACGAACCGTAAAATGATGCTACAGTGATGTAACGAGATTTGCTACAAACCTAAGAAATGATGCTACAGTAATGTCGTGAGAGTTACGACTATCCTCAAAATGATGCGACAATGATGTATTGAGAGTTGCTACGATCCTCAAAATGATGCTACAGTGATGTAGTGAGATTTGCTACAAACCGCAAAATGATGCTACAGTGATATAATGAGAGTTGCTACGAATCTCAAAATGATGCTAGAGTGATGTAACGAGATTTGCTACAAACCTAAGAAATGATGCTACAGTAATGTCGTGAGAGTTGCGACTATCCTCAAAATGATGCTACAGTGATGTTATGAAAGTTGCTACTAACCTAAGAAATTATACTGACAGTGTTGTGGTGAGAGTATATAGTAATTTCAAAATCATGCTAAAGTGATGTCATGAGAGTTGCTTCTAACCGAAGAAATGATGCTGCAGTGATGTAGGCAGAGTTGGTACGATGCTCAAACTGATGCTTCCAGTAATGTAGTGAGAGTTGCTACAAACCTCAAAATGATGCTACAGTGATGTCATGGGAGTTGCTACTAACCTCAGAAATGATGCTAGAGTGATGTAACGAGATTTGCTACAAACCTAAGAAATGATGCTACAGTAATGTCGTGAGAGTTGCGACTATCCTCAAAATGATGCGACAATGATGTATTGAGAGTTGCTACGATCCTCAAAATGATGCTCCAGTGATGTGGTGAGAGTTGCTACGATCCTCAAAATGATGCTACAGTGATGTGGTGAGAGTTGCTACGAACCTAAGAAATGATGCGACAGTGATGTAGTGAGAGTTGCTACTAACCTAAGAAATGATGCGACAGTGATGTAGTGAGAGTTGCTACAAATGTCCAAATGATGCTTAAGTGATGTAATGAGAGTGGCTACAAACCTAAGAAATGATGCTACAGTGATGTAATGAGAGTTGCTACAAATGACCAAATGATGCTAGAGTGATGTAATGAGAGTTGCTACAAACCTATGAAATTATGCTACAGACATGTGCTGAGAGTTGATAGTAATTTCAAAATCATGCTAAATTGATGTAATGAGAGTTGCTACTTACCTGAGAAATGATGCGACAGTGATGTGGTGAGAGTTGCTACGAACTTCAAAATGATGCTACAGTGATGTAATGAGAGTTGCTACTTACCTAAGAAATGATGTTACAGTGATGTGGTGAGAGTTGCTACGAACCTCAAAATGATGCTACAGTGATGTAATGAGAGTTCCTACGAATCTCAAAATGATGCTGCAGTAATGTCGCGAGAGTTGCGACTATCCTCAAAATGATGCGACAGTGAAGTAGTGAGAGTTGCTACGATCCTCAAAATGATGCGAAAGTGATGTGGTGAGAGTTGCTACGATCCTCAAAATGAGTTGGCAATGATGTAGTGAGAGCTGAAACTAATCTCAAAATGATGCTGACAGTGATGTAGTGAGAGTTGATACTAATCTCAAAATGATGCTAAAGTGATGTAATGAGAGTTGCTACAAATCTAAGAAGTGATGCTACAGTGATGCAGTGAGAGTTGATAGTAATTTCAAAATAATGCTAAAGCGGTGTAATGAGAGTTGCTACTTCCCTAAGAAATGATGCTACAGTGATGTAGTGACGTTTGCTACGAACCGCAAAATGATGCTACAATTATGTAATGAGGGTTGCTATTTACCTAAGAAATGATGCTACCGTGATGTGGTGAGAGTTGATAGTAATTTCAAAATCATGCGAAAGTGATGTAATGAGAGTTGCTATTTACCTAAGAAATGATGCTACAGTGATGTAGGTAGAGTTGCTACGATGCTCAAACTGATGCTTCCAGTAATGCTGTAAGAGTTGCTACAAACCTCAAAATGATGCTACAGTGATGTCATGGGAGTTGCTACTGACCTAAGAAATGATGCTACAGTGATGAAATGAGAGTTGCTACGAATGCCAAAATGGTGCGACTGATGTAGTGAGAGTTGCTACGATCCTCAAAATGATGCTACATTCATGTGGTGAGAGTTGATAGTAATTTCAAAATCATGCTAAAGTGATGTAATGAAAGTTGCTACATACCTAAGAAATGATGCTACAGTGATGTGGTGAGAGTTGCTACGAACCTCAAAATGATGCTACAGTGATGTAATGAGAGTTGCTACGAATCTCAAAATGATGCGACAGTGATGTAATGAGAGTTGCTCCTAACCGAAGAAATGATGCTACAGTGATGTAGTGAGAGTTGCTACGAATCTCAAAATGATGCTACAGTAATGACGTGAGAATTGCTTCAATCCTAAAAATGATGCGACAGTGATGTATTGAGAGTTGCTACTAATCTCAAAATGATGCGACAGTGATGTAATGAGAGCTGCTCCGATCCTCAAAATGAGGTGGCAGTGATGTAGTGAGAGTTGATACTAATCTCAAAATCACGCTAAAGTGATGTAATGAGAGTTGCTACTTACCTAAGAAATGATGCTACAGTGATGTGGTGAGAGTTGCGACTATCCTCAAAATTATGCTACAGTGATGTAATGAGAGTTGCTACGAATCTCAAAATGATGCTACAGTAATGTCGTGAGAGTTGCGACTATCCTCAAAATGATGCGACAATGATGTATTGAGAGTTGCTACGATCCTCAAAATGATGCTACAGTGATGTGGTGAGAGTTGCTACAATCCTCAAAATGATGCTACAGTGATGTCATGAGAGTTGATACTAACCTAAGAAATTATACTGACAGTGATGTGGTGAGAGTTGATAGTAATTTCAAAATCATGCTAAAGTGATGTCATGAGAGTTGCTTCTAACCGAAGTTATGATGCTACAGTGATGTAGGCAGAGTTGCTACGATGCTCAAACTGATGCTTCCAGTAATGTAGTGAGAGTTGCTACAAACCTCAAAATGATGCTACAGTGATGTAGTGAGAGTTGCTACGATCCTCAAAATGATGCTAAAGTGATGTAATGAGAGTTGCTACAAACCTCAAAATGATGCTACAGTGATGTCATGGGAGTTGCTACGATCCTCAAAATGATGCTAAAGTGATGTAATGAGAGTTGCTACAAACCTAAGAAATTATGCTACAGTGATATAGTGAGAGTTGCGACGAACCTCAAAATGTTGCAACAGTGATGTAATGAGAGTTTCTATTAACCGAAGAAATGATGCTACAGTGATGTAGTGAGACTTGCTACGAATCTCAAAATGATGCTACAGCAATGTTGTGAGAGTTGCTACTATCCTAAAAATGATGCGACAGTGATGCGATAATTGCGATGAAGCTCATAATGAAACTACAGTGATGTATTGAGAGTTGCTTAAAACCTCAAAATGATGTTGAAAGTGATGTAGTGAGAGTTGCTAAAAACCTCAAAACGATGCTACAGTGATGTCATAAGAATTGCTACTAACCAAAGAAATGATGCTAAAGTGATGTAGTGAGAGTTGCTCCGAACCTCAAAATGATGCAGGGTGACTTTGTGGAAAGTCTTGCACTCCCAACACAATCATTCTCACTAATGCAGTGACAGGTCAGAGCAAAGGGAGCCTCCATGTCCACAGATGTCCACATGGCAGCTGGACTTCCTTTTTCACTCCTTCCCGTTCCTCCTGGTACTTTTTAGCCACCGTTTGTTTGATGGTCTGAAAATGACACCCAGAGTAAATCAATACATTGAAATTCAAGATGAAATAAACTGGAGATATCAACGACTGCTTTAGATCATTTCCACACAAACCTTTCTGGTTGGCAAACATATGAGGCTCAAGGACCTGAACCAGTTCCCTGAACCCTTCCCTCTCAACAGTGCTGAGGGGCTGGCAGTCCTTCAGGATCAAATTCAGCAGAGCCTCATCCAGCATCTGCTTCCTGGAAGCTGGATGGTTAAAGATGAAGGAGAGAAGAAATGAATAGGAATTAATGATCAATGAAGCAACTGTGAGTCAGTTGGAGAGTGTCTGTATACCTGAGTTCATCCTGGTGGATCTGGGACTTCATTCTCATGCCTGGCCCCATCATGCCTCAGCACTGAAGAGGTGCTTTTGTTGAGATGAGACGCTTCTGTCCAACAAATGCCACATTCAACCTGTAGAAAAGAACATGAGTACTCAGCTAAAAGTTCCTTTCTTCATGGTGACTGGTGTTTCTTAGTCTTAGACCACCAGGTTTCCAATGAGGTGTATCGGATACGTTGTTGTGTGCCGCTGAAATCCGTCCAATTCCGGCGTTGTTTCCTCATGAAATATGTTTGCCTTAAAGCTCATTAAAGTGTTGAACCACAATATCGTTCACCATAACTTAGTCAACTTCAAGATAACCTACTTCTACATTCCAGTCCCGGCTGCTCCTGTTCTGCTGCAGTCCAGAAAACAACAACCCGATACAATTGGCGCTCCTTCCCACAGCTCCGGCCCGGATCCGCATGGTTCCGCTGACTGACTGTGAGACGCGCTCCCTCCAGAGTGGCACAGCCCGATGGGGGTCCTTATCTGGCACGGGGGCGTAAAACAGGTGCGACTGGAAAGCCTGGTTTATTCTGCGTCGAGGGAACGCGTTGCTCTGCAATTCACCGCCAAGCCGCTAGGGGGTGTGGCTTTGTCTTTGTATTGTTTACGGTGCTCTTGTCGGATTCCTCGGTTTTCTTCCGGTCACAGACAACAATTGTTGGCCATTTGTCAGTCTCTGTAGTGCCGCGAAGAGGCGTTGTAGAGGTGGTCGTACTTGAGCACCTCCTCGATAATCCTTTCTTCAGCTTGGTCCATTTTTTCTTGGAGCCTTCACCACAGAAACTTTGAAAATGGCGGGGTTGTGCTGCGACTGAACCGGAAATAACGTTCTGAGCGGACCAATCGCAGTCCTTGACGTTGACGTCACCACGCGTCGACGCGACGCGTAAACAGGATTTTTTGGAGGCGCGTCTCAGGCTACGGCTTACGGTCTGCGTCGACGGCGTAGGTACGAATACTACTCGACACAGAAGCATAAATCAGGCTTTAATCAGGCTTTATAGTCCAACAGGAAGTTAGCATGTCAGGGATGAGACACCCTGATAGTCCAAAAGGAAGTTAGCATGTCAGGGATGAGACACCCTCATCGTCCAACAGGAAGTTAGCATGTCAGGGATGAGACACGCTCATCGTCCAACAGGAAGTTAGCATGTCAGGGATGAGACACCCTCATCGTCCAACAGGAAGTTAGCATGTCAGGGATGAGACACGCTTATCGTCCAACAGGAAGTTAGCATGTCAGGGATGAGACACGCTTATCGTCCAACAGGAAGTTAGCATGTCAGGGATGAGACACCCTCATCGTCCAACAGGAAGTTAGCATGTCAGGGATGAGACACGCTTATCGTCCAACAGGAAGTTAGCATGTCAGGGATGAGACACGCTTATCGTCCAACAGGAGGTCAGCATGTAAGGGATGAGACACGCTTATCGTCCAACAGGAAGTTAGCATGTCAGGGATGAGACGCGCTTATCGTCCAACAGGAAGTTAGCATGTCAGGGATGAGACACCCTGATCGTCCAACAGGAAGTTAGCATGTCAGGGATGAGACACCCTGATAGTCCAACAGGAAGTTAGCATCTCCATGGTTCCCTTGACCAGAAGCCAGTGGGATCGTTCCATTCTGACATCTTGATTGACATTTGTCCTTCTCTTAGCTAAATAGCTGGCAATTATTTGAAAAAAAAAACCTTGATTTACTTTTTGTATTTTGATCTTCAGCTCATGTGCATACTTTTGTTGAAATTCTCCCCTTTTTGTCTTTTTTTTCTGCTGTTTTTAGCACAAAGTCCACCTGGTGCCTAAAGACCAGTTCAGCATGGACTACGTTGAACCTTCAGTCCGCTGCATCAGCACCCATGGACGGTTCCCCCCTGACAGATGGATTCTGGTGAGGAACATTAGTGGGACAGCGCTCTTGTTAGAACGGTTCTGATCCACCTTCCCTCCCCCTGTAGCTCCTCCTGTGTCCCCTCAGCGCTCTTGTTAGAAGGGTTCTGATCCACCTTCCCTCCCCCTGTAGCTCCTCCTGTGTCCCCTCAGCGCTCTTGTTAGAACGGTTCTGATCCACCTTCCCTCCCCCTGTAGCTCCACCTGTGTCCCCTCAGCGCTCTTGTTAGAAGGGTTCTGATCCACCTTCCCTCCCCCTGTAGCTCCTCCTGTGTCCCCTCAGCGCTCTTGTTAGAACGGTTCTGATCCACCTTCCCTCCCCCTGTAGCTCCTCCTGTGTCCCCTCAGCGCTCTTGTTCGAACGGTTCTGATCCACCTTCCCTCCCCTGTAGCTCCTCCTGTGTCCCCTCAGCGCTCTTGTTCGAAGGGTTCTGATCCACCTTCCCTCCCCCTGTAGCTCCACCTGTGTCCCCTCAGCGCTCTTGTTAGAAGGGTTCTGATCCACCTTCCCTCCCCCTGTAGCTCCTCCTGTGTCCCCTCAGCGCTCTTGTTAGAACGGTTCTGATCCACCTTCCCTCCCCCTGTAGCTCCTCCTGTGTCCCCTCAGCGCTCTTGTTCGAACGGTTCTGATCCACCTTCCCTCCCCTGTAGCTCCTCCTGTGTCCCCTCAGCGCTCTTGTTCGAAGGGTTCTGATCCACCTTTCCTCCCCCTGTAGCTCCTCCTGTGTCCCCTCAGCGCTCTTGTTAGAAGGGTTCTGATCCACCTTCCCTCCCCCTGTAGCTCCTCCTGTGTCCCCTCAGCGCTCTTGTTAGAACGGTTCTGATCCACCTTCCCTCCCCCTGTAGCTCCTCCTGTGTCCCCTCAGCGCTCTTGTTAGAACGGTTCTGATCCACCTTCCCTCCCCCTGTAGCTCCTCCTGTGTCCCCTCAGCGCTCTTGTTAGAATGGTTCTGATCCCCCTTCCCTCCCCCTGTAGCTCCTCCTGTGTCCCCTCAGCGCTCTTGTTAGAAGGGTTCTGATCCATCTTCCCTCCCCCTGTAGCTCCTCCTGTGTCCCCTCAGCGCTCTTGTTAAAACGGTTCTGATCCACGTTCCCTCCCCCTGAAGCTCCTCCTGTGTCCCCTCAGGTTTCCAAACTCCAAACTCAACAACGGCGCCCTGCCTTGTGCCTGCCATGAGGTTGGAGCTGAGAGTGAAACCTGCGAGTCATTTGGTGGTCGGTGTCGCTGCAGGCCCCACGTGATTGGCCGAGACTGCTACATGTGGGCCGCGGGCTGCTGGGGATTCCCCATTGCAGACGTGAGTGTCAGATTGGATGAATGATGAGTTTTAAGGGCTTTTAATGATGAGTGAGAGGACGGACCAAACCAACCTGTCCAACCATCAGAGGACAGTTTGTTGTTCGAGTTTCAACTCTTACTACATGATTCTCAGCATCATTTTTAGGTAACTCGCAACTTTCACTACATTACTTTTAGCATCATTTTGAGGTTCGTAGCAACTCTTACTACATGACTGTAAGCATCACTTTGAGGTCATTTGAAACTTTCACTCAATTATTGTTAGCATCATTTCGAGTTCATTAGCAATTCTGATGACATCATTGTCGCATCATTTTGAGATCATTAGCAATTGTTACGACATCACTGTCACATTTTTTGGATCATTAGCAATTCTTCCGACATCACTGTTGCATTATTTTGAGGTTCGTAGCAACTCTTACTACATGACTGTCAGCATCACTTTGAGGTTATTCAAAACTTTCACTACATTACTGTTCGCATCATTTTGAGTTTATTTGCAATTCTTCCGACATCACTGTAGCATTATTTTGAGGTTATCAGCAGCTCTTACTACATTACTGTCAGCATCATTTTTAGGTTACTCGCAACTTTCACTACATTACTGTCAGCATCATTTTGAGTTCATAAGCAATTCTTACTACATCACTGTCCCATCATTTCAGATCATAAGCAATTCTTACTACATCACTGTCACATCATTTTGAAGTTCGTAGTAACTCTTACTACATTACTGTTGCATTATTTTAAGGTTTGTAGCAACTCTTCCTCCATGACTGTCAGTACATTTTGAGTTTATTGGCAACTTTCACTACATTACTGTTAGCATTATTTTGAGTTCATTAGCAATTCTTACTCCATCACTGTCGCATCATTTTGAGGTTCGTTGCAACTCTTACTACATGACTGTCAGCATCACTTTGAGGTTGTTTGAAACTTTCACTCCATTACTGTTAGCATCATTTTGAGTTCATTAGCAATTCTTACTCAATCACTGTCGCATCATTTTGAGGTTCGTAGCAACTCTGACTACATGACTGTCAGCATCACTTTGAGGTTATTCGAAACATTCACTACATTACTGTTAGCATCATTTTGAGTTCATTTGCAATTCTTACTACATCACTGTCCCATCATTTCAAATCATAAGCAATTCTTACTACATCACTGTCACATCATTTTGAAGTTCGTAGTAACTCTTACTACATCACTGTTGCATTATTTTGAGGTTCGTAGCAACTCTTCCTACATGACTGTCAGCATCACTTTGAGGTTATTCGAAACTTTCACTACATTACAGTTAGCATCATTTTGAGTTCATTACAATTCTTACTACGTCACTGTCGCATCATTTTGAGTTCATTAGCAATTCTTACGACATCACTGTCGCATCATGTTGACATCATTACCGAGTCTTCTGACATCACTCTTGCACTATTTTGAGGTTCATAGAAACTCTTACTACATTAATGTTGCATTATTTTTAGGTTCATAGCAACTCCTACTGCATTACTGTCAGCATCAATTTGAGTTCATTGGCAACTTTCACTACATTACAGTTACCATCATTTTGAGTTCATTAGCAATTCTTACGACATCACTGTCGCATCATTTTTAGATGATTAGCAATTCTTACGACATCACTGTAGCATTATTTTGAGGTTAGTTTCAACTCTTCCTCCATTACCGTCAGCATCATTTAGAGTTTACTAGCAATTCTTACGAAATAACTGTCGCATTTTTTTGAGGTTCGTAGCAACTCTTCCTACATGACTGTCAGCATCACTCTGAGGTTATTCGAAACTTTCACTCCATTACTGTTAGCATCATTTTGAGTTCATTAGCAATTCTTACTACATCACTGTCACATCATTTTGAGATCATTCGCAATTCTTCCGAGATCACTGTCGCATTATTCTGAGGTTCGTAGCAACTCTTATTACATGACTGTCAGCATCACTTTGAGTTTATTGGAAACTTTCACTACATTACTGTTCGCATCATTTTGAGTTTATTAGCAAGACTTACGACATCACTGTAGCATTAAATTGAGGTTAGTAGCAACTCTTACTACATGACTGTCAGAATCACTTTGAGGTTATTCGAAACTTTCACTCCATTACTGTTAGCATCATTTTGAGTTCATTAGCAATTCTTACTACATCACTGTCGCAATATTTTGAGGTTCGTAGCAACTTTTACTACATTACTGTCGCATTATTTTGAGGTTCGTAGCAACACTTACTACATGACTGTCAGCATCACTTTGAGGTTATTCGAAACTTTCACTCCATTACTGTTAGCATCATTTTGAGTTCATTAGCAATTCTTACTACATCACTTTCACATCATTTTTGAGATCATTAGCATTTTTTCCGACATCACTGTCGCAATATTTTGAGGTTCGTAGCAACTCTTACTACATTATTGTTGCATTATTTTAAGGTTCGTAGCAACTCTTACTACATTACTGTCAGCATCATATAAGTTTATTAGCAACTATCACTACATTACTATTAGCATCATTTTGAGTTCATGAGCAATTCTCACGACATCACTGTAGCATTAAATTGAGTTCATGAGCAACTCTTACTAAATGACTTTCAGCATCACTTTGAGGTTGTTCGAAACTCTTACTACATTACTGTAAGCATCACTGAGTTTCTTAGCAACTATCACTACATTACTGTTTGCATCATCTTGAGTTCATTAGCAATTCTTCTGACATCACTGTCGCAATATTTTGAGGTTCGTAGCAACTCTTAGTACATGACTGTCAGCATCACTTTGAGGTTATTCGAATCATTCACTCCATTACTGTTAGCATCATTTTGAGTTCATTAGCAATTCTTACTACATCACTGTCGCATCATTTTGAGATCATTAGCAATTCTTCCGACATCACTGTCGCATTATTTTGAGGTTCGTAGCAACTCTTACTACATGACTGTCAGCATCACTTTGAGGTTATTCGAAACACTCACTACATTACTGTAAGCATCACTGAGTTGATTAGCAATTATCACTACATTACTGTTAGCATCATTTTGAGTTCATTAGCAATTCTTCCGACATCACTGTCACATTATTTTGAGGTTCGTAGCAACCCTTTGTACAAGACTGTCAGCATCACTTTGAGGTTATTCGAAAGTTTCACTCCATTACTGTTAGCATCCTTTTGAGTTCATTAGCAATTCTTACTACATCACTGTCGCATCATTTTGAGATCATTACCAATTCTTCCGACATCACTGTCGCATTATTTTGAGGTTCGTAGCAACTCTTACTACATTACTGTCGCATTATTTTGAGGTTCGTAGCAACTGTTATTAAATGACTGTCACCATCACTTTGAGGTTGTTCGAAACTCTAACTACATTACTGTAAGCATCACTGAGTTTATTAGCAACTATCACTACATTACTGTTAGCATCATTTTAAGTTCATTAGCAATTCTTCCGACATCACTGTCGCATCAGTTTGAGGTTCGTAGCAACTGTTACTAAATGACTGTCACCATCACTTTGAGGTTGTTCGAAACTCTAACTACATTACTGTAAGCATCACTGAGTTGATTAGCAACTATCACTACATTACTGTTAGCATCATTTTAAGTTCATTAGCAATTCTTCCGACATCACTGTCGCATCATTTTGAGATCATTAGCAATTCTTCTGAAATCACTGTCGCAATATTTTGAGGTTCGTAGCAACTTTTACTACATTACTGTCGCATTATTTTGAGGTTCGTAGCAACACTTACTACATGACTGTAAGCATCACTTTGAGGTTAATCGAAAGTTTCACTCCATTACTGTTAGCATCATTTTGAGTTCATTAGCAATTCTTACTACATCCCTGTCGCATCATTTTGAGATCATGACCAATTCTTCCGACATCACTGTCGCAATATTTTGAGGTTCGTAGCAACTCTTACTGCATTACTGTTGCATTATTTTAAGGTTCATAGCAACTCTTACTACATTACTGTCCGCATCACTTTGAGTTTATTAGCAACTATCACTACATTACTGTTAGCATCATTTTGAGTTGTTGAGCAATTCTTACTAAATCACTGTCGCATCTTTTTGAGATCTTTAGCAATTCTACTGACATCACTGTCGCATTATTTTGAGGTTCGTAGCAACTCTTACTATATGACTATCAGCATCACTTTGAGGTTGTTCGAAACACTTACTACATTACTGTAAGCATCACTGAGTTGATTAGCAACTATCACGACATTACTGTTAGCATCATTTTGAGTTCATTAGCAATTCTTCTGAAATCACTGTCGCAATGTTTTGAGGTTCGTAGCAACTTTTACTACATTACTGTCGCATTATTTTGAGGTTTGTAGCAACTCTTACTACATGACTGTCAGCATCACTTTGAGGTTATTCGATGCTTTTACTCCATTACTGTGAGCATCATTTTGAGTTCATTAGCAATTCTTACTACATCACTGTCGCATCATTTTGAGATCTTTTGCAATTCTTCTGACATCACTTTCACATTATTTTGAGGTTCGTAGCAACTCTTACTACATGACTGTCAGCGTCACTTTGAGGTTGTTCGAAACACTTACTACATTACTGTAAGCATCACTGAGTTGATTAGCAACGATCACTACATTACTTTTAGCATCATTTTGAGTTCATTAGCAACTATCACTACATTACTGTTAGCGTCATTTTGAGTTGATTAGCAATTCATAGACATCACTGTAGCATTAAATTGAGGTTAGTAGCAACTCTTACTACATGAGTGTCAGCATCACTTTGAGGTTGTTTGAAACACTTACTACATCACTGTAAGCATCACTGAGTTGATTAGCAACTATCACTACATTACTGTTAGCATCATTTTGAGTTCATTCGCAATTCTTCCGACATCACTGTCGCAATATTTTGAGGTTCGTAGCAACTTTTACTACATTACTGTCGCATTATTTTGAGGTTCGTAGCAACTCTTTGTACATGACTGTCAGCATCACTTTGAGGTTATTCGAAACGTTCACTGCATTACTGTTAGCATCATTTTGATTTCATTAGCAATTCTTACTAAATCACTGTCGCATCATTTTGAGATCATTAGCAATTCTTCTGACATCACCGTCACATTATTTTGAGGTTCGTAGCAACTCTTACTACATTATTGTTGCATTATTTTAAGGTTCGTAGCAACTCTTACTACATTACTGTCAGCATTACTTTGAGTTTATTAGCAACTATCACTACATTACTTTTAGCATCATTTTTAGTGTATTAGCAACTATCACTACATTACTGTTAGCGTCATTTTGAGTTTATTAGCAATTCATAGACATCACTGTAGCATTAAATTGAGGTTAGTAGCAACTCTTACTACATGACTGTCAGCATCACTTTGAGGTATTTTGAAACACTTACTACATTACTGTAAGCATCACTGAGTATATTAGCAACTATCACTACATTACTGTTAGCATCATTTTGAGTTCATTTGCAATTCTTCCGACATCACTGTCGCAATATTTTGAGGTTCGTAGCAAAACTTACCACATGACTGTCAGCATCACTTTGAGGTTCTTAGAAACTTTCACTCCATTACTGTTAGCATCATTTTGAGTTCATTAGCAATTCTTACGACATCACTGTCGCATCAGTTTGAGATCATTAACAGTTCTTTTGACACCACTGTCGCATTACTTTGAGGTTCGAAGCAACTCTTACTACATTACTGTCAGCATCACTTTGAGTTCATTCGCAACTATCACTAAATTACTTTTAGCATCATTTTGAGGTTAGAAGCAACTCTTACTACATGACTGTCAGCGTCACTTTGAGGTTGTTCGAAACTCTTACTACATTACTGTATGCATTACTGAGTTGATTAGCAACTATCACTACATTACTTTTAGCATCATTTTGAGTTTATTTGCAACTATCACTACATTACTTTTAGCATCATTTTGAGTTTATTAGCAATTCATAGACATCACTGTAGCATTAAATTGAGGTTAGTAGCAACTCTTACTACATGACTGTCAGCATCACTTTGAGGTTGTTTGAAACATTTACTACATTACTGTAAGCATCACTGACCTGATTAGCAACTATCACTACATTACTGTTAGCATCATTTTGAGATCATTAGCAATTCTTCTAACATCACTGTTGCATCATTTTGAGATCTTTAGCAATTCTTCAGACATCACTGTCGCATTATTTTGAGGTTCGTAGCAACTCTTACTACATGACTGTCAGCATCACTTTGAGGTTTTTCGAAACACTTACTACATTACTGGAAGCATCACTGACTTGATGAGCAACTATCACTACATTACTGTTAGCATCATTTTGAGTTCATTAGCAATTCTTCCGACATCACTGTCGTAATATTTTGAGGTTCGTAGCAACTTTTACTACATTACTGTAGCATTATTTTGAGGTTCGTAGCAACTCTTACTACATTACTGTAAGCATCACTGACTTGATTCGCAACTATCACTACATTACTGTTAGCATCATTTTAAGTTCATTAGCGATTCTTCCGACATCACTGTCGCAATATTTTGAGGTTCGTAGCAACTTTTACTACATAACTGTCGCATTATTTTGAGGTTCGTAGCAACACTTACTACATGACTGTCAGCATCACTTTGAGGTTATTCGAAACGTTCACTCCATTACTGTAAGCATCACTGACTTGATTAGCAACTATCACTACATTACTGTTAGCATCATCTTGAGTTCATTAGCAATTCTTCCGACATCACTGTCGCAATATATTGAGGTTCGTAGCAACTTTTACTACATTACTGTCGCATTATTTTGAGGTTCGTAGCAACACTTACTACATGACTGTAAGCATCACTTTGAGGTTATTCGTAAGTTTCACTCCATTACTGTTAGCATCATTTTGATTTCATTAGCAATTCTTACTAAATCACTGTCGCATCATTTTGAGATCATTAGCAATTCTTTTGACATCACCGTCACATTATTTTGAGGTTCGTAGCAACTCTTACTACATGACTGTCAGCATCACTTTGAGTTTATTAGCAACTATCACTACATTACTGTTGGCATCATTTTGAGTTTATGAGCAATTCTCACGACATCACTGTAGCATTGAATTGAGTTCATTAGCAACTCTTACTACATTATTGCTGCATTATTTTAAGGTTCGTAGCAACTCTTATTACATTACTGTCAGCATCACTTTGAGTTTATTAGCAACTATCACTACATTACTGTTCGCATCATTTTGAGTTCATGAGCAATTCTCACGACATCACTGTAGCATTGAATTGAGTTCATTAGCAACTCTTACTAAATGACTGTCAGCATCACTTTGAGGTTGTTCGAAAGTCTTACTACATTACTGTAAGCATTACTGAGTTGATTAGCAACTGTCACTACATTACTTTTAGCATCATTTTGAGTTTATTTGCAACTATCACTCCATTACTGTTAGCTTCATTTTGAGTTCATGAGCAATTCTCACGACATCACTGTAGCATTGAATTGAGTTCATTAGCAACTCTTACTAAATGACTGTCAGCATCACTTTGAGGTTGTTCGAAACTCTTACTACATTACTGTAAGCATTACTGAGTTGATTAGCAACTATCACTACATTACTTTTAGCATCATTTTGAGTTTATTTGCAACTATCACTCCATTACTGTTCGCTTCATTTTGAGTTTATTAGCAATTCATAGACATCACTGTAGCATTAAATTGAGGTTAGTAGCAACTCTTACTACATGACTGTCAGCATCACTTTGAGGTTGTTTGAAACACTTACTACATTACTGTAAGCATCACTGAGTTTATTAGCAACTATCACTACATTATTGTTAGCATCATTTTGAGGTTAGAAGCAACTGTTACTACATGACTGACAGCATCACTTTTAGGTTGTTGGAAACACTTACTACATTACTGTAAGCATCACTGAGTTAATTAGCAACTATCACTACATTACTGTCGCATCATTTTGAGATCTTTAGCAATTCTTCAGACATCACTGTCGCATTATATTGAGGTTCGTAGCAACTCTTTCTACATGACTGTCAGCATCGCTTTGAGGTTTTTTGAAACACTTACTACATTACTGGAAGCATCACTGACTTGATTAGCAACTATCACTACATTACTGTGAGCATCATTTTGATTTCATTAGCAATTCTTACTAAATCACTGTCGCATCATTTTGAGATCATTAGCAATTCTTCTGACATCACCGTCACATTATTTTGAGGTTCGTAGCAACTCTTACTACATGACTGTCAGCATCACTTTGAGTTTATTAGCAACTATCACTACATTACTGTTCGCATCATTTTGAGTTCATGAGCAATTCTCACGACATCACTGTAGCATTGAATTGAGTTCATTGGCAACTCTTAATACATTATTGTTGGATTGTTTTAAGGTTCGTAGCAACTCTTACTACATTACTTTCAGCATCACTTTGAGTTTATTAGCAACTATCATTACATTACTGTTAGCATCATTTTGAGTTAATGAGCAATTCTCACGACATCACTGTAGCATTGACATGAGTTCATTAGCAACTCTTACTAAATGACTGTCAGCATCACTTTGAGGTTATTCAAAACGTTCACTACATTACTGTGAGCATCATTTTGAGTTCATTAGCAATTCTTCTGACATCACTGTCGCATCATTTTGAGATCTTTAGCAATTCTTCTGACATCACTGTCGCAGTATTTTGAGGTTCGTAGCAACTCTAACTACATGACTGTCAGCATCACTTTGAGGTTCTTCGAAACACTTACTACATTACTGAAAGCATTACTGACTTGATTAGCAACTATCACTACATTACTTTTAGCATCATTTTGAGTTCATTAGCAATTCTTCCGACATCACTGTCGCAATATTTTGAGGTTCGTAGCAACTTTTACTACATTACTGTCGCATTATTTTGAGGTTCGTAGCAACTCTTAGTACATGACTGTCAGCATCACTTTGAGGTTGTTCGAAACACTTACTACATTACTGTAAGCATAACTGAGTTGATTAGCAACTATCACTACATTACTTTTCGCATCATTTTGAGTTTATGAACAATTCTCACGACATCACTGTAGCATTGAATTGAGTTCATTAGCAACTCTTACTACATTATTGTTGCATTATTTTAAGGTTCCTAGCAACTCTTACTACATTACTGTCAGCATCACTTTGAGTTTATTAGCAACTATCACTACATTACTGTTAGCATCATTTTGAGTTCATGAGCAATTCTCACGACATCACTGTAGCATTGAATTGAGTTCATTAGCAACTCTTACTAAATGACTGTCAGCATCACTTTGAGGTTGTTCGAAACTCTTACTACATTACTGTAAGCATCACTGAGTTTCTTAGCAACTATCACTACATTACTGTTCGCATCATTTTGAGTTTATGAACAATTCTCACGACATCACTGTAGCATTGAATTGAGTTCATTAGCAACTCTTACTACATTACTTTCGTATTATTTTGAGGTTTGTAGCAACACTTACTACATGACTGTCAGCATCACTTTGAGGTAATTCGAAAGTTTCACTCCATTACTGTTAGCATCATTTTGAGTTCATTAGCAATTCTAACTACATCACTGTCGCATCATTTTGAGATCATTAGCAATTCTTCCGACATCACTGTCGCATTATTTTGAGGTTTGTAGCAACACTTACTACATGACTGTCAGCATCACTTTGAGGTTATTCGAAAGTTTCACTCCATTACTGTTAGCATCATTTGAGATCATTGTCAATTCTTCTGACATCACTGTCGCATCATTTTGAGATCTTTAGCAATTCTTCTGACGTCACTGTTGCAATATTTTGAGGTTCGTAGCAACTCTTACTACATTATTCTTGCATTATTTAAAGGTTCATAGCAACTCTTACAACATTACTGGAAGCATCACTGAGTTGATTAACAACTATCACTACATTACAGTTAGCATCATTTTGAGTTCATTGGCAATTCTTCCGACATCACTGTCGCAATATTTTGAGGTTCGTAGCAACTTTTACTACATTACTGTCGCATTATTTTGAGGTTCGTAGCCATTCTTACTACATTACATTCAGCATCACTTTGAGTTTATTAGCAACTATCACTACATTACTGTTCGCATCATTTTGAGTTTATTTGCAATTCTTACGACATCACTGTAGCATTAAATTGAGTTCATTAGCAATTCTTACTACATGACTGTCAGCATCACTTTGAAGTTGTTTGAAACACTTACTACATGACTGTCAGCATCACTTTGAGGTTGTTCGAAACTCTTACTACATTACTGTAAGCGTCACTGAGTTTATTAGCAACTATCACTACATTACTGTTAGCATCATTTTGAGGTTAGAAGCAATTCTTCCGACATCACTGTCGCAACATATTTAGGTTCGTAGCAACACTTACTACATGACTGTCAGCATCACTTTGAGGTTATTCGAAACTTTCAGTACATTACTGTTAGCATCATTTTGAATTCATTAGCAATTCTTACGACATCACGGTCGCATCATTTTGAGATCAATAGCAATTCTTATGACATCACTGTCACATTATTTTGAGGTTCGTAGCAACTCTTACTACGTTATTGTTGCATCATTTAAAGGGTCATAGCAATTTTTACTCCATTACATTCAGCATCATTTTGAGTTTATTAGCAACTATCACTACATTACTGTTAGCATCATTTTGAGTTTATTAGCAATTCTTACGACATCACTGTCGCATTATTTTGAGGTTCGTAGCAACTCTTAATATATTATTGTTGCATCATTTAAAGGTTCATAGCAACTCTTACTACATTACTGTCAGCATCACTTTGAGTTTATTAGCAACTATCACTAAATTACTGTTAGCATCATTTTGAGTTTATTTGCAATTCTTACGACATCACTGTCGCATTATCTTGAGGTTCGTAGCAACTCTTACTGCATGACTGTCAGCATCACTTTGAGGTTATTTGAAACACTTACTACATTACTGGAAGCATCACTGAGTTGATTGGCAACTATCACTACATTACTGTCGCTTTATTTTGAGGTTCGTAGCAACTCTTACTGCATGACTGTCAGCATCACTTTGAGGTTTTTCGAAACTTTCACTCCATTAATGTTAGCATCATGAGTTCATTAGCAATTCTTACTACATCACTGTTGCATCATTTTGAGATCATTAGCAATACTTCTGACATCACTGTCGCGTTATTTTGAGGTTCATAGCAACTCTTACTACATTATTGTTGCATTATTTAAAGGTTCATAGCAACTCTTACTACATTACTGTCAGCATCACTTTGAGTTTATTAGCAACTATCACTACATTACTGTTAGCATCATTTTGAGTTTATGAGCAATTCTTACGACATCACTGTAGCATTAAATTGAGTTCATTAGCAACTCTCATTACATGACTGTCAGCATCACTTTGAGGTTATTCGAAACTTTCACTCCATTACTGTGAGCATCATTTTGAGTTCATTAGCAATTCTTCCGACATCACTGTCGCATTATTTTGAGGTTCGTAGCAACTCTTACTACATGACTGTCAGCATCACTTTGAGGTTATTCGAAACACTTACTACATTACTGTAAGCATCACTGAGTTGATTAACAACTATCACTACATTACTGTTAGCATCATTTTGAGTTCATTAGCAATTCTTCCCAAATCACTGTCGCAATATTTTGAGGTTCGTAGCAACTTTTACTACATTACTGTCGCATTATTTTTAGGTTCGTAGCAACTCTTACTACATTACTGTCAGCATCACTTTGAGTTTATTAGCAACTTTCACTACATTACTGTTAGCATCATTTTGAGTTTATTAGCAATTCTTACGACATCACTGTAGCATTAAATTGAGTTCATTAGCAATTCTTACTACATGACTGTCAGCATCACTTTGAAGTATTTCGAAACTCTTACTACATTGCTGTAAGAGTCACTGAGTTTATTAGCAACTATCACTACATTACTGTTAGCATCATTTTGAGTTCATTAGCAATTCTTCCGACATCACTGTCCCAATATTTTGAGGTTGGTAGCAACACTTACTACATGACTGTCAGCATCACTTTGAGGTTTTTCGAAACTTTCACTACATTACTGTTAGCATCATTTAGAATTCATTAGCAATTCTTACGACATCACTGTCGCATCCTTTTGAGATCATTAGCAATTCTTCCGACATCAATGTCGCATTATTTTTAGGTTCGTAGCAACTCTTACTACATGACTGTCAGCATCACTTTGAGGTTGTTCGAAACACTTACTACATTACTGTAAGCATCACTGAGTTTATTAACAACTATCACTACATTACTGTTAGCATCATCTTGAGTTCATTAGCAATTCTCACAACATCACTGCCCCATCAGTTTGAGATCATTACCAATTCTTCTGACATCACTGTCGCTTTATTTTGAGGTTCGAAGCAACTCTTTCTACTTTACTGTTGTATTTTTTAAGGTTCGTAGCAACCATTACTACATGACTGTCAGCATCACTTTGAGGTTGTTCGAAACTCTTACTACATTACTGTAAGCATCACTGAGTTTATTAGCAACTATCACTACATTACTGTTAGCATCATTTTGAGGTTAGAAGCAACTGTTACTAAATGACTGTCAGCATCACTTTGAGGTTGTTCGAAACTCTTACTACATTACTGTAAGCGTCACTGAGTTTATTTGCAACTATGACTACATTACTGTTCGCATCATTTTGAGTTCATTAGCAATTCTTACGACATCACTGTAGCATTAAATTGAGTTCATTAGCAATTCTTACGACATGACTGTCAGCATCACTTTGAAGTTGTTCGAAACTCTTACTACATTACTGTAAGCATCAATGAGTTTATTAGCAACTATCACTACATTACTGTTAGCATCATTTTGAGGTTAGAAGCAACTGTTACTAAATGACTGTCAGCATCACTTTGAGGTTATTCGAAACTTTCACTACATTACTGTTAGCATCATTTAGAATTCATTAGCAATTCTTACGACATCACTGTCGCATCCTTTTGAGATCATTAGCAATTCTTCCGACATCACTGTCGCATTATTTTGAGGTTAGTAGCAACTCTTACTACATGACTGTCAGCATCACTTTGAGGTTGTTGGAAACACTTACTACATTACTGTAAGCATCACTGAGTTGATTAACAACTATCACTACATTACTGTTAGCATCATTTTGAAATCATTAAAAATTCTTATGCCACACTGTCACATTGTTTTGAGGTTCCTAGCAACTCTTACTACATTATTGTTGCATCATTTAAAGGTTCATATCAACTCTTACTACATTACTGTCAGCATCACTTTGAGTTTATTAGCAACTATCACTACATTACTGTTAGCATCATTTTGAGTTTATTAGCAATTCTTACGACATCACTGTCGCATTATCTTGAGGTTCGCAGCAACTCTTACTACATGACTGTCAGCTTCACTTTGAGGTTATTCGAAACACTTACTACATTACTGTAAGCATCACTGAGTTGATAGGCAACTATCACTACATTACTGTTAGCATCATTTTGAGTTCATTAGCAATTCTTCCGACATCAGTGTCGCATCATTTTGAGATCATGAGCAATACTTCTGACATCACTGTCACATTATTTTAAGTTTCGTCGCAACTCTTCCTACATTATTGTTGCATTATTTGAAGGTTCATAGCAACTCTTACTACATTACTGTCAGCATCACTTTGAGTTTATTAGCAACTATGACTACATTACTGTTCGCATCATTTTGAGTTTATTAGCAATTCTTACGACATCACTGTAGCATTAAATTGAGTTCATTAGCAATTCTTACTACATGACTGTCAGCATCACTTTGAAGTTGTTCGAAACACTTACTACATGACTATCAGCATCACTCTGAGGTTGTTCGAAACTCTTACTACATTACTGTAAGTATCACTGAGTTTATTAGCAACTCTCACTACATCACTGTAGCATCATTTTGAGGTTTTAAACAACTCTCACCACATCACTGTAGCATCATTTCTTTGGTTCGTAGCAACTCTCATTACATCACTTTAGCATCATTTTGAGATTCGTAGCAACTCTCACTACATGACTTTAGCATCATTTAGAGCATTGTAGCAACTCTCATCACATCACTGTAGCATCATGTCTTAGGTTTGTTGCAGCTCTTATTACAACACTTTCGCATCATTTTGAGATTCGTAGCAACTCTCACTACATCACTGTAGCACCATTTCTTTGGTTTGTAGCAACTCTCATTACATCACTTTGGCATGATTTTGAGCATCGTAGCAACTCTCATCACATCACTGTAGCATCATTTCTTCGGTTCGTAGCAACTCTCATTACATCACTTTAGCATCATTTTGAGAATAGTAGCAACTCTCACCTCATCACTTTCGCATCATTTCTTTGGTTCGTAGCAACTCTCATTCCATCACTGTATCATCATTTCTTATGTTAGTAGCAACTCTCATCACATCACTGTAGTTTTATTTTCTTAGGTTCGTAGCAACTCTCATTACATAATTTTAGCATCATTTTCAGGTTTTAAGCAACTCTCACCACATCACTGGACCATCATTTCTTAGGGAAGGAGCAACTCTCATGAAGTCACTGTCGCATCATTTTGAGGTTCGTAGCAACTCTCATTTCATCACTTTCGCTTCAGTTTGAAATTAGGAGCAACTCTCATTACATCACTGTAGCATCATTTTGAGGTTCGTAGCAACTCTCATCACATCACTGTAGTATCATTTCTTAAGTTCGTAGCAACTCTCATTAAATCACTTTAGCATCATTTTGAAATTAGTAGCAACTCTCACTACATCACTGTAGCATCATTTCTGAGGTTAGTAGCAACTCTTACGACATCACTGCACCATCATTTTTAGGTTCGTAGCAACTCTCACTACATCACTGTAGCATCATTTTGAGGTTTTAAACAACTCTCACCACATCACTTTAGCATCATTTTGAGATTAGTAGCAACTGTCACCACATCACTGGAACATCATTTTGAGGTTCGTAGCAACTCTCACTACATCACTGTCAGCATCTTTTTTAGGTTCGTAGCAAATATCACCACATCACTGTGGCATCATTTATTAGGTTAGTAGCGACATTCATTACATTACTTTAGCATCATTTTGAAATTAGTAGTAACTCTCACTACATTACTGTCAGCATCATTTTGAGGTTAGTAGCAACTCTCACTACATGACTGTGTCTTCATTTTGAGGTTAATAGCAACTCTCATTTCATCACTTTCGCATCAGTTTGAAATTAGGAGCAACTCTCATTACATCACTTTCGCATCAGTTTGAAATTAGGAGCAACTCTCATTACATCACTTCAGCATCATTTTGAGGTTAGTCGCAACTGTCACAACATCGCTGTCAGCATCATGTTGAAATTAGTAGCAACTCTCATTACATCACTGTAGCATCATTTTGAGAGGAGTAGAATCTGTCACTACATCACTGCAGCCTTATTATGAGGTAAGCAGAAACTCTGAATACATTACTGTCAGCATCATTTTGAGGTTAGTAGCAACTCTCACTACATTACTGTCAGCATCATTTCTCAGGTTCGTAGCAACTCTCATCACATCACTGTAGTATCATTTCTTAAGTTCGTAGCAACTCTCATTAAATCACTTTAGCATCATTTTGAAATTAGTAGCAACTCTCACTACATCACTGTAGCATCATTTCTGAGGTTAGTAGCAACTCTCATTACATCACTGTAGCATCATTTCTGAGGTTAGTAGCAACTCTTACAACATCACTGCACCATCATTTTTAGGTTCGTAGCAACTCTCATTACATAATTTTAGCATCATTTTCAGGTTTTAAGCAACTCTCACCACATCACTGTAGTATCATTTCTTTGGTTTGTAGCAACTCTCATTACATCACTGTAGCATCATTTCTTTGGTTTGTAGCAACTCTCATTACATCACTTTGGCATGATTTTGAGCATCGTAGCAACTCTCACCACATCACTGTAGCATAATTTCTTAGGTTTGAAGAAACTCTCATTGCATCACTGCAAGCATCATTTTGAGATGAGTAGCAACTCTCACTACATCACTGTAGCATCATTTCTGAGGTTAGTAGCAACTCTCATTACATCACTGTAGCATCATTTCTGAGGTTAGTAGCAACTCTTACGACATCACTGCACCATCTTTTTGAGGTGAGCAGCAACTCTCACTACATGACTTTTGCATCATTTTGAAGTTCGTAGCAACTCTCACTACATCACTGTAGCATCATTTCTTATGTTAGTAGCAACTCTCATCACATCACTGGAGCATCATTTCTTATGTTAGTAGCTACTCTCATCACATCACTGTAGTTTTATTTTCTTAGGTTCGTAGCAACTCTCATTACATCATTTTAGCATCATTTTCAGGTTTTAAGCAACTCTCACCACATCACTGGACCATCATTTCTTAGGTAAGGAGCAACTCCCATGAAGTCACTGTAGCATCATTTTGAGGTTCGTAGCAACTTTCATTTCATCACTTTCGCATCACTTTGAAATTAGGAGCAACTCTCATTACATCACTTCAGCATCATTTTCAGGTTAGTCGCAACTCTCACTACATTACTGTCAGCATCATTTCTCAGGTTCGTAGCAACTCTCACCACATCACTGTAGTATCATTTCTTAAGTTCGGAGCAACTCTCATTAAATCACTTTAGCATCATTTTGAAATTAGTAGCAACTCTCACTACATCACTGTAGCATCATTTCTGAGGTTAGTAGCAACTCTTACGACATCACTGCACCATCATTTTTAGGTTCGTAGCAACTCTCACTACATCACTGTAGCATCATTTTGAGGTTTTAAACAACTCTCACCACATCACTTTAGCATCATTTTGAGATTAGTAGCAACTGTCACCACATCACTGGAACATCATTTTGAGGTTCGTAGCAACTCTCACTACATCACTGTCAGCATCTTTTTTAGGTTCGTAGCAAATATCACCACATCACTGTGGCATGATTTTGAGTTTCGTTGCAACTCTCACTACATTAATTTTAGCATCATTTTGAGATTCGTAGAAACTCTCACTACATCACTGTAGCACCATTTCTTAGGTTCGTAGCAACTCTCATTACATCACTTTAGCATCATTTTGAGATTCGTTGCAAATGTGATTACATCACTTTGGCATTATTTTGAGATTAGTAGCAACTCTCACCTCATCACTTTCGCATCATTTCTTGGGTTCGTAGCAACTCTCATTACATCACTGGAGCATCATTTATTAGGTTTGTAGCAACTCTCATTACATCACTGTAAGCATCATTTTGAGATGAGTAGCAACTCTCACTACATGACTGTAACATCATTTTGAGGTTTTAAGCAACTCTCACCACATAACTGGAGCATTATTTCTTAGGTTAGTAGCAACTTTCATTACATCACTTTAGCATCATTTTGAGCATCGTAGCAACTCTCACCACATCACTGGACCATCATTTTGAGGTTTGTCGCAACTCTCACTACATCACTGTAGCATCATTTTGAGGTTCGTAGCAACTCTCACGACATCACTGTAGCATCATTTTGAGGTTCTTAGCAGCTCTCACTACATCACATTCAGCATCATTTTGAGGTTAGTCGCAACTCTCACTACATCACTGTAGCATCATTTTGAGGTTAGTCGCAACTCTCACTATAATACTGTCAACATCATTTTAGAATTGTAGCAGCTCTCACCACATCACTGTAGCATAATTTCTTAGGTTAGAAGAAACCCATTATATCACCTCAGTATCATTTTGAGATTAGTAGCAACTCTCACTACATCATTGTAGCATCATTTATTAGGTTCGTAGCAACTGTCCTTCCATAACTTTAGCATCGTAATGCAATTAGTAGCAACTCTCACTACATCACTGTAGCATCATTTCTTAGGTTAGTAGCGACATTCATTACATTACTTTAGCATCATTTTGAAATTAGTAGTAACTCTCACTACATTACTGTCAGCATCATTTTGAGCTTAGTAGCAACTCTCACTACATGACTGTGTCTTCATTTTGAGGTTAATAGCAACTCTCATTTCATCACTTTCGCATCAGTTTGAAATTAGGAGCAACTCTCATTACATCACTTTCGCATCAGTTTGAAATTAGTAGCAACTCTCATTACATCACTGTAGCATCATTTTGAGAGGAGTAGAATCTGTCACTACATCACTGCAGCCTTATTATGAGGTAAGCAGAAACTCTGAATACATTACTGTCAGCATCATTTTGAGGTTAGTAGCAACTCTCACTACATTACTGTCAGCATCATTTCTCAGGTTCGTAGCAACTCTTACGACATCACTGCACCATCATTTTTAGGTTCGTAGCAACTCTCATTACATCATTTTAGCATCATTTTCAGGTTTTAAGCAACTCTCACCACATCACTGTAGCATCATTTCTTTGGTTTGTAGCAACTCTCATTACATCACCTTGGCATGATTTTGAGCATCGTAGCAACTCTCACCACATCACTGTAGCATCATTTCTTAGGTTTGAAGAAACTCTCATTACATCACTGTAGCATAATTTCTTAGGTTTGAAGAAACTCTCATTGCATCACTGTAAGCATCATTTTGAGATGAGTAGCAACTCTCACTACATCACTGTAGCATCATTTTGAGGTGAGCAGCAACTCTCACTACATGACTTTAGCATCATTTTGAAGTTCGTAGCAACTCTCACTACATCACTGTATCATCATTTCTTATGTTAGTAGCAACTCTCATCACATCACTGTAGCATCATTTCTTATGTGAGTAGCAACTCTCATCACATCACTGTAGTTTTATTTTCTTAGGTTTGTAGCAACTCTCATTACATCATTTTAGCATCATTTTCAGGTTTTAAGCAACTCTCACCACATCACTGGAGCATAATTTCTTAGGTTAGTAGCAAACCTTACGACATCACTGGACCATCATTTTGAGGTTAGTCGCAACTCTCACTACATCACTGTAGCATCATTTTGAGGTTCGTAGCAACTCTCATTACATCACTGTAGCATCATTTCTTAGGTTAGTAGCGACATTCATTACATTACTTTAGCATCATTTTGAAATTAGTAGTAACTCTCACTACATTACTTTCAGCATCATTTTGAGGTTAGTAGCAACTCTCATTACATCACTGTAGCATCATTTTGAGGTTAGTAGCAACTCTCATTACATCATTTTAGCATCATTTTCAGGTTTTAAGCAACTCTCACCACATCACTGGAGCATCATTTCTTAGGTTCGTAGCAACTCTTACGACATTACTGTAGCATCATTTTGAGGTTTTAAACAACTCTCACCACATCACTGTAGCATCATTTCTTTAGTTTGTAGCAACTCTCATTACATCACTTTAGCATGATTTTGAGCATCGTAGCAACTCTCATCACATCACCGTAGCATCATTTCTTAGGTTAGTAGCAACTCTCATTACATCACTTGAGCATCATTTTGAGATTAGTAGCAACTGTCACCACATCACTGTGGCATCATTTCTTTGATTAGTAGCAACTCTCACCTCATCACTATCGCATCATTTCTTGGGTTCGTAGCAACTCTCATTACATCACTGTAGCATCATTTTTTAGGTTCGTCGCAACTCTCACCACATCACTGTAGCATCATTTCGAGTTTCGTAGCAACTCTCATTACATCACTGTAGCATCATTTCTTAGGTTCGTTGCAACTGTCCTTACATAACTTCAGCATCATTATGAAATTAGTAGCAACTCTCGGAGCGGAAGTTCCAGTCAGAGCCGGAGATGGCCGCTTTAGGAAAGCTTGCTCGATTACGAACTAAACTTTTGCCCCTAAGAAGTATAAAACTGAGAAGTTAAGCCAATTAAAGTCATCGCGGGGTGAGGATGGCGTCTGGTGCAGCCAAAGACAGGAAAACTAGAGCGGTGAAGCCGACGTCTAACAAGCCTGCCGTTGGAGAAAGCAAGCAGCGGCAGCCGGGAGCTACCGCTAAAGCTACTGTGGGAGCCGCAGTCAAGGAAGCAGTCCGTTCGCCGCCGCCTGCTACGACCGCCTGGGCTGAGGAGGACAGGGAGGAGGAGGAGACGGTTGGTCTCGCCACGATCCTGAGAGAACTACGTGACTTCAGGCAAGACAACAAACGTCAGTTGCAGGAAATTAAAGGAGAACTTGATAAAACGAACTCCAGGCTAACTGATGCCGAGGCTAGGATAAGGACTAACGAGGATGGGCTGCAGCAGGTGAACGAGGTGCTCTCCAGCAGAGAATAACGGCTCTGGAGGGCTACGGGAGAAGATCAAACATCCGCATTTACGGCATGAAGGAGGGTTCGGAGCCTCCGGGCCCTATGATTCCGTTTGTTGAGAAACTGCTGCGGGAAAATCTGGGCATCCCTGACGGAAGAGTCTTACAAATACAGAGAGCTCATCGTGCGTTGGCGCCACTGCCCGACAAAGATAGACCACCGAGATCCATAGTGGTCAATTTCCTCAACTTTACGGATAAAGAAGAAGTGGTGAAGCTTGCCTAGCAGAAGAGAGGTTTTGTGTGGCAGAACCAGAAAGTCAATATTGACCATGACTATCCACCTGAAATTCTTGTCAAGAGGAAGGAGTATGCGGAGTCGCGCAGGGTCCTGAAGGAGAATGACATTCGGTTCCAGACATTGTATCCAGCCCGCTTGAAAATCCACCATGCCGACGGGGTGAGGATCTACACTATGGTGGAAGAGGCGACGGCAGACCTGGCGAACCGGGGGCTCCCGGTCAAGGTTTTCAAGGAACCAGCATCACTGTGGGAGAGGATCCAGAGGGGGTCGTGGCAGAAGGCGAGAGGTGGAAGGCAGACCACACAGCAAAGCGGAGCTCCGGGATATAAAGAAAAACTGCAGGCGTTTAGAAGATGCGACGTGGAGTGAAAAGGAGCATCTCTTCTGAATTTGACAGCGAGGAAGGCAAAAAGGAGGTTTTTGCACCGACACAGACGCTAATATGCTATCATGTTTAAAGAGAGATCGAGACTTTTCTTTAGGTTGTCATCGGTATGGAGGGCCCTCTAACACGGTTAGGTTATGGAGGCTATCCCTCGGATGGGAGGCTGGTCGGCTGGGGAAGACCACAGCCGGAACACAAGTTCATCAGGGTGACGTTGTTAGTGTTTGATTGCACTATTGTTAATAATTTTGAGTTTGTTTCTGCTTCCCCAGGTGCTGAGGGGTTTTGGTTTACATGTATGAGGAGAAGGGGTGCCATAAAATGCCTACTGTATATAACATGCAGGGGGATCCAGTCAAAATAATTACTTTCAATGTAAATGGGGTTTTGAATCCTATTAAAAGACATAAAATACAAACAAAGTTGAAAAGGGAGAAGGCGCAGTTTGCTCTGCTTCAAGAGACACATATGAGTCAAGCTGAGCATCTGAAACTTAAAAGGATGGGAGTTCAACACGTGTTCTCGTCAGCTGATGGGACCAGTCATAAAAAAGGAGTTGCAACCCTAATTTCAAGTGCAATCAATTACGAACACATTTCTGAAGTGATGGATGGAGAGGGGAGGTTTGTGAGTAATACAGGCAAGATAGAGGGTACATTGGTGACCATTATAAATGTGTATATACCACCGGGAAGCGATTGGCCCTTATACAGACGTATTCTAGACTTAATGGTGAATTCACAGGGAGTGGTCATTTGTGGGGGAGACTTTAACATAAAATTGTCCAACATGGACTCTTCTGCCACGACGGGTTTGAATAATCCTATTAGTAGGAAGGTGAACGCGCTCATGGGAGAACTGGGATTGATCGATGTGTGGAGAGAGCTGCATCCTGACGACAGAGAGTATACACTTTATAGTTGCCCTCACGCTGCATACGGTTGGACTATTTTGTTATGTTTACAGTCGATGGGTTCAGAGTACGGAGCTGCGATATTGAAACAATAGACTTGTCTGATCATAGCCCAGTTTCTATGTCAATACACCTCGGGAGAAAGAAAAGAGCAAGCCTCTGGCGATTAAATTCATATATATTGAACAAGCCAACAATAGTGGCGAAGATAAAGAAAGATATTCAAGAATTTATGGAATTAAACAATTCTGAGGAAATATCCCCAGCAATATTATGGGACACTTTAAAGGCAGTGATGAGAGGGAAACTTATATCTTTGACTGCTCATTTGAAAAAAGTTAAACGACAGAAGCTATTGACTTTAGAAGACAAATTAAAACATTTACAGTTGGCGGAGGTGGTACTAATCATACTCTAAAGCAAGAAATTAAAAAAATTCAGGCTGAAATTAATAACATTTACTCCCAGGAAACACAGAAGAATTTTCTTTTCTTAAGGCAAAAGTATTACGAAGCAGGTGGCAAATCAGCCAAGTACCTGGCTTTTCAGGCTCCACAGGCGATGCGGGAGGAATACGAATTATTATGGGAGAATGATCACATTAAATATTTGGGTATAAACGTATCAAAGGACCCATCAAAGTTATCCCAGGCAAATTTTGACCCTATATCAATAAAAATTAAATCAGACTTACACAGGTGGAACTTAATTCCCTTCTTAAGCTTGATTTCGAGAATAAGTGCAATTAAAATGAATGTACTTCCCCGCTTGCTCTACTTATTTAGAAATTTGCCAATAAAAGTGGAGGAGAACCAATTTAGGGAATGGGATAAATTGATCTTATATGGCAAGGGAAAAAACCGAGAATCAAATTTAGCACTCTTCAGTTGAGAAAAGATAAGGGGCGCTTGGCTCTTCCAAACTGGAGGAAATACCATGATGCTGCACAACTAACGCCCTTACTATACTGGAGCAACGAGGGGTACAGATCTAGATGGAAGGAATTGGAATCCTGTATGGTTAGGGGGTATCCTCTGCAGGCCGTTATTGGAGATCCAAATTTGGTGCTTAAAGCAGACTGGTTTGACAATCCCTGGATAGGTTGCACGCTAGGAGTATGGGAAAGGATAATTAACTCATGCAAAATTCAAAAATTGGTAAGACTTTTCAGATGGCCTGCCTACGACACAGACTTTATCCCTAACAGAGGAGACATTAGGTTTCAAACCTGGATAGGGAAAGGGTTCACTAACTATGTCACATGCTTAGATAAAAACAACATTCTGAGTTTTCAGTTTTCAACAGTTTTCAACAGTTTTCAACAGTTTTCAGTTGCTACAGGAAAAATGTGGCCTGGAAAGGTCTGAATTTTTCCGATATCTCCAAGTGCGTCACTATATCAATCAAGAATGTAATTACAATAACTTGACAGAAGCTGAATCTGAGTTTTATCGCCTATTAAAATCATCACAGACGTCACTACCATGTAAGTCTATATCTGCATTGTATAATGCCTTTTTAAAGGCTGAGAATGGCTCTACATTATATGTTAAAGAAAGGTGGGAAAAGGACGCTGGGATAGTGATCTCAGAAGAGATGTGGGAGGGGATCTGGAAATTTCAGTCTACCACGACATGCTCTGCGGACTGGAGAGAACACTGCTGGAAGAATGTTGTTAGATATTTCAGGACTCCATATCAAGAGACGTATAGAGGCCAAGAAGGGCCATGCTGGAGACAATGTGGCGCGGGAAGGGCTGGCCACTTCCACATTTTTTGGGAATGCCCTAAAATTAGCAGTTTTTTGGGAAAGTGTTCATAGATCGATATGTTCAGTATTTAACAACCGTATACCATTTGATTTTATGACAATGTTTTTTGGAAGGGTTGAATGCTTGAGCCAGTCGAGTGACATCAAACTGATACAAATCTTATTGGCAGCCACCAAAAAATCAATTACCAGGAGATGGCTAAACGCAATTCCGCCCAAGCTGGGAGAATGGCATGGGATTATATTGGAAATTTTCAAAATGGAAAAAATCACCTATCAGATTCGAACACAAGAAGAAAAATTTTATACTATTTGGAATAAGTGGATAACACACATCGCCCCACTAACGTCAGATTTTGTGTGACTTGGCTGGCTCCTCTGCGCTGAAGTGGAGCACAAGTTCAAGGTTTTAGATTTGGGCACTCCTCTCCCCACTGGTTATGTTTCTTTGTCTTATCTGTTACCCTCAGCACATCTGTAAATAGTTCTTGGTTTTGTTATTGTTTTTGTTTATTTTTCTTTTCTGTTCTTGGAAAATGCAGTGGAGCTTAAGAACTACTCACTACTGTGTTTGAAAAAAAAAGGGGGGGATGACATGAAGATGTTTAAATTATTTGACGAATTTCTGTTCTGTAAGACTGAGTTTGCTTCTCCTCAATAAAGAAATAATGTTAAAAAAGAAAACGCTACCAGAAAAGGCTGTGCGACAAACATTTTTTCTTTCAAAGTTTGATAAACGACTTCTTCGTAAGAACAAATGTCCGTGGACTTCGACATCTAGCAGGAACATGTTTTTGGCGGAGCCTTTTCTGGTACTTGAACACACCTCAAGACTATCAAACTACACTGCGGTTATTTTTACTCATTTCTCCAAGATGTCTGCCTCCTCCAGCTAAACAAACACCTGGTTGCATATTTGAGTAACTGTTTGCTGTTGTCTGTGGTTTGAGATGTAAATACATTAAACAGTGGTAGAACCACTACTTCCATTGGATGCTGCTGCTCAGATGTGGGGACAGAGATCTTCTACATAACAGGAGCAACTGTGAGAAAAATCTTAAGATTCATTGTTCTAGAGGTAGAATATTAGGAAAATATGGCCGTTGGTTGCTTAAATCAGTCCAGCACACACTGTAGCAGTATGAATTCTGATTGGACACACGACTCAACATTTACGGCAACACGAAAGGTCGACAGTTTTTCCTCATTGGTGGCTGGACTTCATTTTGGCGTCCTGCTGACAACCTTTCATTCAAGGGAGTTGTCTTTAAATCTCATTAATCATGATGGAAAACCAGTGTATTGCAGGAAACAAATGCATTGTGACATTGAATATGATGAGCATAAATGATTAAAAGTAAAGTTAGACATACATTTAAAGTGATTATATAAAGGATGTAATTATAATTTTTAATTACAAATTAAAA
This sequence comes from Aulostomus chinensis, assembly GCF_037954235.1. NCBI lineage: Eukaryota > Metazoa > Chordata > Actinopteri > Syngnathiformes > Aulostomidae > Aulostomus > Aulostomus chinensis. Next base: position 30,557,157 of record NC_141320.1, on the reverse strand, counting down.
AGAGAATAGAAAATATCTAATAATTTGAAAATCAATTCTAAATTATTTACCACTACAATTCTCTTGGCATCAATTATGTAAATATTTTGAACTCTATTTATTCTGGTGGAACTCTCCAGCTTCTTCATGACATAGTTCACTCTATGTTTGGGTTCATCCACTGTATAAGCTTCTGCTTGGAATGCCACTGAACTTTTGTCTATTATTGTCAGGACGGCAGAGATGGAGGCAAAGCTCTGAGTAATCATCAATGATCGAACTGAGAAGTTGGTCCTTCCATCAGGAATCCCACCCACTGTGAATGAGCTGCAAACTATTGTGAAGGAGACCTTTCAGTCTTCAGTATTTGGACTTGGAATTTGAAGATTACTTTACTCTCCATAACAGTGGTCAGATTAAACACAAAGACACCATAAAGGTTGTTCACACTGCCCCCCTTGTTCTGAACTTGCTTCCAGTTGAGGAAAGTTTGAACAGTTCCTTTGTTCAGCAGTTAACTGACTCTGAGTCTGCATGCTATGCAGAGTCAACTGCAGCTGATGCAGTGTCATCTCCTGGAACATCATCTTCACAGGACACCATTAGCCTGTCAACTGTCAGGGCGAAGTACACCAGAACGTTGTCAACCATGGCCAAAACAGTTGCCCATTCCACAGTTTGCGTACGAAACTGAGATGTACCTTGAAAGAGCCACTGAAGTCTTCAAGAAGGATGGAACACTTCTGACTACCTCGAGGATCAAGTCTGACACAATTGAGAAGCTGGCTGAAACTGTCTATAGATATACAGCCTGTCCATCAGGGTCACACATAGGGGATGTTGCTGAAGCACTTGTTAAGAAATATCCTTGTCTCAAGGAACCCGGCTCCTTTGGAGGTTACTGTGGCTGGCAACAAAGCATCAAATATAAGATGGCAAATTATCGCACCAAACTCCGAGGCTATGGTGTTCCTGAGGTGTTGTGCAGTGCACAGAAACGCAAGGCTCCCGCAGACCAGAAGTCTGCAAAAAATGTAAAAAAGCCTCGAAAGGCAGAGGTTAACTACCTCCCTCCTTACCCAGCCGGAGAAGATGAAGAAAGCCAAGGGCAAGAGAGGATTCAGTTGCTTACTGAAGTAAAGAAAAAGGACAATAACGCATTGGTAAAAGAAAAAATGGCCAAAGCATTTGCACACAGAAGAAATGAAATCATCAACCTGTCACCCAGCATAGAGGACATCAAAGCCAGATGGCGGGCTCTATTTGAGCCACCTCAAGTGAGTTACAAGTGCATGCTAATCAGAAATATTCCTTGCCCATCGTGAAGGATTGCACTTGTGGTTCTGCTTTTGGCTCTTGGATACAAAATGTACGTTGCATTACTGTCATCTATTTTCTAAATTACATTTTCAAGATCAAATTTTGAAATGAATAAAATATTTTTTAATGTATTACTTGGAAAAATGTAAATAGTAGAGGAACACTGAAGATTACAGTATGCTAACCAAAACATTTAATTAAAAGGGTCATATTATGTTCCTTTCCCAGTTTAATATTGATGTATTCACGATGCATTAACTAACATTCGCTGAGAAGCCCACTCTTCTGTGATTGGCCAGCTGCTTAGAGTACCGTATTTTCCGCACTATAAGGCGCACCTAAAAGCCCTTAATTTTCTCAAAAACCGACAGTGCGCCTTATTATCTGACGCGTCTTATTTATGGATCAACATTGGTTAATTATAGATACCGTAGTCAGGGGGCGTGGCCGAAGTAACAGTGGTAAAAACAGTACAGGAGAATTCTGGTCTCACACCACTTGTGTGTGTATAAAGACCCCAAAATGGCACCTTTCAAGAGACGCGCTTACGACGCAGAGTTCAAACTCAAGGCTACCAGTCAGCAGCTACCGGTACGCACGGTACCGTGTTGTGAATGCACTGACTTGTTTTGGGAGTGAACGCAGTTGTCAGAACGTTGCTTTGTATTCTATTAATAAAGTTTGACTGACTGACTTAGCTGACTGTTTTGTTGACATTCCCTTGAGCACAGCTCCATCTAGTGGATGCATAACGCATCCCCAGCCACGACAGTCGTTGATATTCTATGCTCTTATAATGCGGTGTGCCCTGTATTTGAAAACAGTTGTAAAACAGGCCATTCATTGAAGGTGCGTCTTATAATCCTTATAGTGCGGAAAATACGGTGCATCGGAAATGTCAAACCTCTTACCTTAACCAGAGTTCAGCAATGTTCCTCCACCCATTTCAGGCTGCTTCCTGCCAGGAACAAAATATGCAGTTGTGGTTACAAATTCTACGAAGCCCCTCATGACGGCAAGTGGAGCCTCAAATCTGAATGGCTCTGTTAATCACAAGAGTACAGAGCAACCATACCAAACTGACAGAGTTGTTCTATCAGTCTCTGTGTTGCAGACCCAAATATGTAAACACGAGCACTGGAAAAGAGAATTTTTCATAATACGACCCGTTTAACTGTATAATCTGACAATTTAACCCAGAAGGTAAACAATCAGAAAACATGGAGGCCATAAATGATGTAAAATGATTATCAATTGTTTTTCTGCTTGCTTTTGAAAAATGTCGTCAGAACAGTATGTATGTTTGTAATATGTGTGGTTTTAAAGCCAATTTCATGATTTGTCTTTCAGATCCAGGAAGAGTGTCACAGAATCACAGTGGTCCACCTTGAACCGAAGTTCATGTCCAAGCTGGATGAATAAAGTCCCCGACTTATGAACCTCTTCCAGTCCAAGGGCGGAAGCATGGGTTTGAGGTTGCAGGCTATCCTACTCCAGGTGTTCTTCAGTGAGTATTACATTTGCTAATATTCCATTTTGGGAATTTTGTGATCTTAAATATCGTTACTTGGATCTATAGGAGGTAATGCTAGCCTGTGATTGTCTGTACAAATGGAGTATGAAGTAATTGCATGCAAGAATGAGTGTTTTTTAGTGTTTCAGTAGACTGGTGCCTGAGACGGATCCTTGACAGGGGCTTGTCTGACAGTAAAATAAACCACTTGGTGTTAAAAACAATGCAGCTTTAACAGCTTTTATGTCAGTGGGTTCTTTTTTAAACCATGGACCTGAATAATGTTTATTTTTGTCATTTCAGGCTCCAAGCAACCCCGACATCAACATGACCAGAGATGTTGTCATTCGATGTTTGATGCTGTACCTCAGGGAGTCTACAGATCAGCTCTTTAAAGAGTAGGATGTTGTAAGTTGAAGTACACGTTGAAATATAAAGAATGTGATCGCTCTCACCTCCCTCTCCTGGTACGTCTTGGAAAGGTCAAATCACAAAATAGTCATAACTATATTTCTCCCGCTTATTCTCGGTAAGCTAATGAGTTTTTGTAGTTCTATGTAGTCTTTCAAGTTCAAGTCCTCTGTGTACGTGTGCTAACTTTTTGTTTTCCATCAAGGATGTTTTTAAGCACTACTGCAGAAATAGGAGGTGTTAACTGTTAAGAGCTTTCTATCTCAATCTGATTCCACCAACTGGCAGAATTGAAAAGTTATCAGTAGTTTACTTCTTCTTTTTCCCAAGAAATGCTTTAACTAACAACTGTATTTTATCAGTCTTATTTACTTTTAATAGTTTGTCCCTAAAAACTAGCCAAAGAGCTGCTTTGTGAATACACAGACATTTTTACGTAGATTCGGGCAACTTCTTAAATAAGTCATGGAAAGTAGAGTTGAACCAGTTGCTGTGGATGACTTCAAGCTTCAGGAATGAACTTTCAGTGACACATAGAGATTGGTTGTCAGGTGACCAGCCTGTGCTAGCGAAGGTAGAATAAGATATTCATCTGTACAGTGCCTGGCAGAAATGATATAGTAATGGATTGATTTCATTGACAGATATTTACAACTGTAACCATAGTTTCTGGTGTTAGTGAATTGTTTTGATTTGTTGGTGAACTGATTGGATCCTATTCAACTTACCTGGTGTATTTTTTATGCACGTTTTGTAAGTACATTAGCTCAGATTTATTTTATGTAAATAGGGTGCATCACAAGCAACAGCCATGACAAACCGAACTGCTGGAGGCAATTTGTGAGATGGGACCTTCTCCTTTGGCTGTACTGTCTGATATACACAATGCTGTCTCTATGACAGGATGCTGATGGTGACACTGTGTCGCTGGGCCTTGCTGTTAAAAGCCTGAAGATCTACAACCTCAAGACCAATATGTCCGAGGGTCCTGAGGACATCGGTATTGTGGTCGAGGGTGTGAGAGTTCTGACTGATCTGGGCAACTTTCCAAGGGCTTGTTCCCTGCTCGTTGGGTTGGCATTTGCTGTGAATCTTGCCTATCCAAAGGAGCTCAGGTACACGTTTGAAGTATTCCAGAAGCTTCTCCTCGAGCTGGATAGTTCAAAGCTGTCCCCAAAAGTGGACCGCCTCAGGAGTAAGCTACTGGCTTAACAAGAAGGACCATTGCAGGTCAACAAAGCACTCTCACTCTTACTGTCAAAACTGATCAACAAGACTTTGTTCAATGCTGGAGTTTCAGTGAAGGTAGTCATTAAGGTAAAATGTCAAAAAGTTTGAATTTCCGCAGCGTATTTTTTCTTGCAGTGCATAATAACTGTTAATACGTTGTTTTTTGTCTGTGTTGACAATACAAGGTTGTGAATGCTTCTGTGCCATGGGATGGCACTGTCCAAGAGCCCCCCTTTCCAAGGACAGATCCAGTTGTTGTCATTTGTGGTGATGTAGCCTTTTACACGGCTTTTGCATCTTCAGAGACCTGTCACATGACCCTTGTGTAACTGTGACTTTTTGTTGTTCATGCCAACTGCACGACTGAAGAGTTAGGATCTATTATACATTCTGTCTTTCATGTTATTAAAATATGAAAAGAAGTGTCTCAGGGAGTCAATATTCATTGACATCATGCGGCATCACAATGACACAAAGACAACAGAAGTGGTCGTGCCATGTGGGTCATGGAGAGGTTGAGGTGCTTTATAGTCAACTTTTACGTTCATGCTTGTTCAAACATGTACATACGTTTTGTCACAATATTGGGTAAATTGGACACAAAAAAAACCCGTGTCTGCGTGGGTCCTCTCTGGTACTCCAGCTTCCTCCCACAGTCCAAAGACATCAAGAGAGGACGAGGCTGATTGATACTCTAAATTGACTGTAGGTGTGACTGTGAGAGTGAATGGTTGTTCGTCTCTCTATGTCGGCCCTGCCAAGGACTGGTGACCTGTCCAGGGTGAATCCTGCCTCTCACCCGTTGACGCTGGGATAGGCTCCAGCCCCCCCGCGACCCTTGATGTGTAGGAATAAGCAGAAGATGAAAAAAAATTGTGGCAACAAAGTGACATTCAATATTATTGAATAGATTTTAAGTCCTTTGATACAAATTAAAACCCCAAATTACTAAATGAGTTGAGGTAAAGATAAATATGAAGAACAGTGTAAATGTGTTGAATTTAAGTCGCAATGTACTTGAATATGAGTTGATATGACTTCTTTTATTTTAGTGAGTCCAAATCATTTTTATTCAGATATTTAGTCAGCTTATTTCAATTTCACCCAGATAATTAATAAATATAAGTCAATTCCACCTAGATTATCAGTAAATATGAATCAGTTCCCCTGATATTTAGTTAATCTTAAATACTTCAGATACTTAGTAAATATTAATCAGCTCATCTTGTGAGATTGACTAGGATTTACTCAATAATCTTTGGTGATATAAATCATCATGTGGCATGTGATTACTAAATCCAACACATTTTAACTGTTGTTTTTATGAGCATGTACTTATTTTTTTGTTTAAGTTTAGTTCATGTTTTCAATACTTTTTAATTAAAATTGTAGTACTTCAAATCTATTCAATTATTTCACGTGTCACTTTGTTGCCACAATTTTTTGAAGTAACCAGTGGTTATCAGGTAACCAGTGGTTATCAGGTAACCAGTGGTTATCAGGTAACCAGTGCTCATCCCCTGTTCCCTCACATCAAACCACACCTACTTCATAAAACAAGCCTGACCACTGAACTCCCTTCATGTCAACTGCATTTAACAACACAGAGGTGTTTTGTTAAATGCCCACTGGAGGTGAATCTCATCCATGATTGTCCAGACATTTTTTAGGTCTGACAGTTTCAGCATCTGAGGAGGAAGACGACAGCCTGTCTGAAACAGAGGTTTTCAAAGTGAAGTCCTCAGATCAATGAGCTCACTGATCCTGGATCAGATTTGTGTTGAAAGGATAAAAGCAACTGGACTTGCTTGAATGTTTTGAAGAGGCTTCATCATCCATGTACTTCTTATCTTGTAGTAACTGCAGTACTTGAAAAAATTAGGGTTATGAATTGACTTCATTGCAGCTTTGACCTGAGCAGGTGTTCACTCAGGACCGGCTGGTCCAGAGAGGTGGAGGCACCCATAGCCACTGGATCAGTTTGATCTTTGAGCAGCACAAAGTAGTTTGACACAGGAAGAAGGTCGTCTGGAGAGAAGAGAGGAAGAGAAATCCGTCTCCCTTCTCCTCAACGGACAAACACAGGAGAGGACGGACATCAGATGGACAGAGAGCAACACTGCTGGACTCTCAGAGCTGGGAGGGGCGTCCAGCTGCAGCAAGGAGACAAACAGGGACGCTGCTTGAGGACATCATCCAGGAGGCTCTCCATGGTGTGGAGCTGGGGTCTCAGACTGGAAGCTCTGGCTGCTGAGTTGTCCAACCAGCCGTCACATCACCTCCTGAGCTCTCAGCCTCCTCTTGACCAGGTTCTGGAAGCTGACTCAGCAGGAGACAGGAAAGTAATCAATGTTGAAGGAATTCCAAAGCGTCCATCAACCTGCAGGACAAACTCCTTCACTGTGTGGGAGGTTCAGAGTCCCTGGTTTGATTGCAGCTTTGACCTGAGCAGGTGTTCATCCACATCTCAGTAACAGGGGACACTTTATCACACCAGTGGACAAACATCAGCATTCATCACCCAGCAGCTCCTCTGATCAACAGAACAAGCTGAAGTATTCTGGAGAATGAGGGCATGGATCCCTCTACCTCTCACATGCTAAGCTAGCACTCTACCATTGGAGCTCAGTCCCTGCTAAGGAGCAGCAGATGGTGGAGGTTGACCTTCATGCAGGGTTGGATGACCTTCACCAGTTGGAGCTCCTCTGGTTGACCAACATGTGGAATCTCTTTCAATACTCCAGTGGTGCTTAAGTGGTGACAATATGGGTTAGTGACTGGGAGTGTGTGTGTGTGTGTGTGTGTGTGTGTGTGTGTGTGTGTGTGTGTGTGTGTGTGTGTGTGTGTGTGTTTGTTTATATGCAAATCTTTCCATGGAACAACGGTTTTTATTTGAAGCAAGAGCCTCCAGATCAAAGTCAGAATTGATGATGATGTCATCAGGGCTTTGATAGTGTATTTATTTGTACCTAGAATTCTCTCTTTGATCTCAGGAGGACGTGAGAGAAACTCAACTTTAAAAAGTATATGAGAGCATTCAGCTTGGTTAGAAAACATTTTGACTGTTCAACAGTAGAGTTTGTTAGAAACAGTTTACAACACTCAGAATTAAATTGAAGATACAAAAACCTTCCACACTTAAATCCTGTCTCTAACTTCAAACTGGGGATGAACATTTTTATAATCAATCTGTCTCTATGTGTTGGCCCTGCCATGGACTGGTGACCTGTCCAGGATAAACCCCGCCCCTCACCTGAGGGCTGCTGGGATAGGCTCCACCCCCACGAACCATTGCAGATCATCAATAACCAAAGCTACTAAGGAGGATTACAGAGTTTGAGAGTCAGTGACTTAATAGAGTCTAACAAAGGGTTGAACCTGAATGAGACAGTCACCCTTCAACATGGGGCCATGGCAGAGTGAACCAAGAACACTACAATGGGGGTGAGAGTGGAGCCATGATGGATTCACAGTTCATCACCTCCACCATCATGTGGACCACCTGATCACCTCTTCCTCAACCTCTAACTAACTCATTCCCTGACCGTGAATCGAACCCGGGCCGCAGCGGTGAAAGCGCCAAATCCTAGCCACTAGACCATCAGGGACCACACTGAGCTCTTCAACAACAGAGACTATAGACAATGACTCAAGAACACAGGACTCTGTGGTCTCAGCTTGAGATGCAGAGGGTCCACCAAGACCACCAGACACCTCAGCCTCCTAAAGACAGTCCACCCCCAGGATCCTGCCCCCTCTGCTCCAACTCAGCCCTCCATTCATAACATGACTTTCGCTACGTCCGAACTGCCAAGTACCAACCTATGTCCTCCTGCTACGACCTAAACATGGCGGCACCACTCAGACACCCTAGAAGATTGGTGGTGAAGCACGACCTCTGCTGGCAGAGCACAGATACCGCAATTAGGTAGACAGCACCAACGAAAGCCCCACCTGCTGGCCTGACTGTGGTACTGCACTCCACTCTGAACAAACCCTTCACTCATTCTCTATTATTAAGCACGTTAACGCACCTGTACAGGTGTGTTCACATTATATACATATTATATATTTATGCTTGGCCGTTTTTGATGAACTTGGGTGGGACTCTGGTGCAGGGATGAGGTCATGGAGCTGATCTGGGAGCAGTCCTGATGTTAAATGCTGTGATGAAGGACAGTGTGGAGGAAAAATGAGTCAAATTTAAATTGTCAACAGTTTAACGTTGTTGGCAGGACTCCAACCTGAGCAGGGAGACCCCAATGGATTTCTAGTCCATCGCCTTCACCACTCGGCCACAACGACCACATTCACACACTTTTGTAGGAGACTGAAATTAGACAATGAAAGTTCATGTCAGCACAGTCAAATATTTTTTTGTCCTCTCTCAAAGACAAACTATTTGTGTGTGTGTGTGTGTGTGTGTGTGTGTGTCAGTGTTGTGACTGAGCAGTGAAGAAGACGACCTTCTGACTCCATTTTCTTTGTTGCTCTTCTATCAGTTCCTCAGTTTCACTCATCAAGTGAAGCAGCTTTGACAGGTTTACTTCTCTGTGTGTTCACAACTTTGGTCTTTAAACTCCTGACAAACTCACCACGTCACACATTTGGTGAATTAAAGCAACAAATAATGACATCATGATGATTCAGGTTAGGGGGGCACGGCCTGGAGGCAGAGTGGCCGTCTAGCAGAGTTGCTGGTTCAGTTCTCACTTCAGCTGGTGACCATGTTGAAGTGTCCTTGAGCAAGACACTGAGCCCCTCATTGCTCCTGATGACCAGCATCCAAGACCAACAAGCTTCTGATTGGCTCTGATTCTCTGAGCCAAAGTCCAACACAGGAAACAGAAACTCTTGAGTTTGTCTCACTTTTTTTTAAAGAAACTCAGCACAGGACAGTGATAGGAGGCTGGTTTCCTTGATGTGGGCTTCACCTCCACTGTTGTCCACATTTAAATGCTGGCTGATGCTGGTCCCCTGTTGAAACCTGGACCAGACCAGGGACCTTCAGACCTTCAGTCTAACGCTGTTCCAGCATTGGATGAAAGAGACTGGTGCTCTCATCTTCTTCAACATTGACTTGTTCTACCAGGACAAGAGAATCTGAGCTTGGATGTCATTTAGCAGTCAAAGGCTTGTTAAACTGGTCAACATCAGCTGGTGTTCACTCTGATGATGTAGCGATGGTCTGGATTCTTCCTTCTGGAGCACCAAGCTGCTGGGAAGAAGCCTGATGATGTCAGAGTTGTGTTCAGTGGCTCCTGCTGGGTCCATTTCTGACAAATGGGCTCCAAAGAGTTCAGCTGTTTAAAAGGCTCAGAGAAAGCAGCACTTGCTCTGGCAGAGGTCGTGCTTCACCACCAATCTTCTGGGGTGTCTGAGTGGTGCCGCCATGTTTAGGTCGTAGCAGGTGGCCGAGTGGTTAAGGCGATGGACTGCTAATCCATTGTGCTCTGCACGCGTGGGTTCGAATCCCATCCTCGTCGCAAGTGTCTCTAGTTTCTGCTCCTAGATTATGGAATTACTGTGAGGCTTTTAACTGACACAGATACCAGTTGAGTCAACTTCCCTTTCACAACCTGACCAAAACAACTCTGACACCCAGAGCTCACATGTGTCAATCACCTCTGGAGAAGGTCCCGCCCCCTTAGAGCCATAAATCCTCCCATCAGTGAAGAAAACTGAAGACACCTCTTGGATGAGAGCTGAAGCGTCTTCTAGAAACCTGAATCAGTCCACTTGGAACGTTTAAATCATTCTACAATCCTACAGTTTCACTGAGCTTTTGTCCAAAGCCACGTGCATGTATCACATGTATATAATATATATGTGACACTCTTTCATCTACTCATTAACCAAAAATACAGTCTCATACCAGTAAATTTGTGCAGAGGAAAATGTTATTTGTGCTGCTTCTTTATTTATTTATTTAGTTTAGTTCGTATTTTTTAATGTGTTTTCTTTCAAGTCACATTTTGTCCATTAACTTCATAATCAGAGTCGCCATCTCATCACATGACTAAAGTCTGGGTTCTGTATTGGTGGTAAAATATCCTTCCATGCCCCTCACTAGTTTGCACACAGAAAAGCATATTTTACTGGTTTCAGATCTCTTAGCTTGTTCTCTCTCTTAAAGCAGCTGTGGCAGCTTTCTTTGTGTGATTCATTTTAAAATATAAATATGGAACAGAACCATTGGAATCAGATGTCAGGACATTTGAAGGAATGTCAATCTCCTGTTGAAATGTTGCAGTGTGCAGCTGAGGCTCTCTGGCAGTGGCACCAGGAGCCACAATGGCAGAACCTGGACCCTCCTGGAGGAGAACCACAGGTGAGGGCCTTCTTGGCTCCAGATTGATGGAAATCAAGTGTCTGAGGCTGTTAGCAGCCATTAAGTTGATCTGGTTGGCACTGGTATTTGTTCTTGCTGCAGCTCAGGAGTGATTCAGGAGAAGAGTTTCAGAACAGCCAAGGTTGGGGACTAGAATTTTAGAATTTCCCCTGGAACCAGACAACCTTGGGAGGTAAAAGCTCCAATCATAGCCACTCAGATGCAGCAGCAGAAAGAAGCTGTCATCCACCCTGACAGTCAGAGCATCAAGTCAAGGAAACATCACCATCTTGTAGTTCCAAACCTCCACCTGTCAGATTCAGCTACTTCTTATTGTGGGACTTTAAACTTGAACACAATGGAATTTGGACAAGGAGTTTTCCTTCCAGTCCAAACATCATCGTCCAGCCTCCAACCAGAGGTCCATCAGTTATCATGGAGCCACAGGTGGAGTCTGGATTCTTTTCTGGAATGAGACGGCAATGACAGTCCTGCCAAGTGACATCACTGACATGAATGGATGACTTCAGTCATGTGACTGGATGACTTCAGTCATGTGACTGGATGATTTGAATATTTTGCTGTTGGCCTCTGGACCTTTTTTCAATCAGTAGTTGACCACAGGTAGCTTAGCTACCTTTTTTCCCTATTAAAAGGGTTTTCTATGGAGTTTTTCCTCAGTCGATGTGAGGGTCTAAGGGCAGAGGATGTTGTTATCATGCCATGTGAAGCCCTTGAGACAAACTGTTGGTGAAAACGGGCTCTACAAATAAAATTGCCTTGCCTTGCCTTAGCTAACTGCTAACAAATTAACTTTTAGTCCAACAAAGAATGGGGGTTGATAGTCATTCATCCAAAGTCTTTGGTTTCAGATGGAGTCTCAACTGAGACTCCTAGTTCAGAGGATGAGTTTGTTTGCTATCAGGTTGCCACCTTTCAGAAATGAAAATCAGGGATGCCCAGCACGGCTCCTGGGGGCCATGACCACCAGGGGCCTGACTCCCATGAGGTGGGTGCCCACAGCAGAGGTGTGTTTTATTTTGTCGGTGTTTTTAGTCAAGGGGTGATCAAGAAAGCAATTCCTCCGACTTAAAGCTTGAAATGCTTTATCACCAATAAACACAGTCTTTATTGTGCAACACTGAACTGCACAATGAACTTTTAAAGTATAAACTCAATAAATGGAGAACTTCATGTGACTTAAGTTCATAACACATCAACAGGTTTCCCTCCCTTCTTTTTCCAAGTCTCCTTCTTGTTCCTCCTTGCAGCTCTGGGGAACTCCTGGTCTTTCAAAGCCCTGTTGTAGAACTCTGAGCAGGACTGCTCCAAGCTGAGAGGGATCCCTCCTTTGAGCTCCATGGAGCTCCTGTTCCTGCTGTCCCTCCATTTGGGGGCCATTCTTGAAAAAACCCTTTCCACAGATCCACACTGTAAACCTGAATATGTTTGCAGAACTCAAAAAAAGTGAGGCAATCAGTTGCCACATTTTTTTTGAGTTCATAAAGTCAAACATTTGAGTTTATCAAAGATTAAATATTTGGAGTTGATATTTGATCTACTTTTAAATTACTCTTAAATTGAATTACTGATGAGGCCAACTCAAAAATTGTCAGTCAACAGTACTGAAATAATTCATTCATCTTTCTCATTGCAATAACTCCAGATAACGGAATCATTTCAAGTATGAAAACTCAGGATTTCATGTTCAATGAACTTAACATTTATTCGTTTTTCTTTCAATCTTCTGATTACACACGACTCCAAAACATTGACTTGCTTCAACTCCAAATCATTTACCTTCACACTTACAGTCAAATATTTGTGGCAACTGATAGCCTTAAACATATCAAGTACTCTTGACTCAAAAGTAGTAGTGGAAACTCTTCAAACTGTGAATCCAGCATTAGCCTTTGAGTTTAGACAATGATTTACCCTCACCTGTGCCTTGGAGCATGAAATGACATTTAAATCATATTTGAAAGTCAACAATTACAAAGGCACAATTTGGGCCATCTGGTTGTCAACTTGCAGTGCAGCAATGGAAACAATTGTCAAAACCCTACATACACAAGGAACAGTGTGTAGCCTTCCTTTGGCTGTCAGGTTCAAATCTAGTAACTTCAGGATGCACTAGAAAAGAAATACAAACTCAAAGCAAAATTCTCACTGTCCCAACATCCCATCCTGGTGATAATAAAGTCTCTGTAACACTGTTTGCTACTTGGTAGGGAATTACTTCACTTCAGTAAAACAGCCTGAAACTTTGAGGCCAGATTCTTTCCCCAAACTCCATCTTGTAGAAACAAAATGTCATCGTGTAAACACTTTGCATGTCAGTTCAACAACAAGAAAATGGAAATTACATTCACAACTTTGTGCCATTTGTCTGAAAACCAGTTGAATACTGTAGAGCAGCAGCTTGACCATCAACAGTTGAACAATAGTCCCCATGGACCACGTCATGGGTTGGTGTGGACTGGGCTCTGACAGGGTGAGCCCTCAGATCCACAGCTCCTTTTCAGATCTAGAGGTACACATGGAAGATGAGTTCATTTTTGAGAGTCTGGAGCTTTGGTGACAGCTTAGAGTTTCCAGACCAAGCAAGATTTTCTGTTTGAACTCAAAGGTCTTGGTCAGTCCCTTCTGATAGGAGAGATGTGGAGCATCAGTCTGGCCCAACATTACCAGAAAGGCATCAGCAAGCCTGGGGAGGTCGACCACCACATCACCCTCTAGGATGAGGGAAAGTTTCGATGGGTGGTGGTGAACTGGGCTTGTGGCATCGTCATTCACGGTTGGAAGGAGGACCACTGACGCATCCCCCAGGTCTTGCTCATCCATATCATTAAAAATATGAAAAACCAAAGAAAAAACATAATATTTAGTATTTTTGGAAAGAGCAGAGTTTGACTGAAAGAGCTGTGAAGAAAAATCTGAAAAAATCTTGATCTCATACATTTTTAGAGCAGTTGTTTTGAGAGGACAAAATGTCCTGAAGGGTCTCAAAGGATGGATTTGGAAAGAGGCTTAAGGTTTCTAAACATCCTGCCAAATGTTTGAGAAATGTTCATGTGTGTTTTCTTGATACATCAGTAAATGAAATGAAAACATGAACAGGTTATTTACAGTACTACAGGCTTGATATTTCTAAACTGGGACGTACCACACATGTTCTGAAAAACCCTGACACTTCCTCACGCAGATACACAGGAAGGGCATGGAGAACAGTGACACGCCTTGTATGGACATCATGTCATTCCTAGGAAGATTAAGACAGTGGAAATACTGGGACAAGTTTACTAATCAAACCCAATGCCAGTCAACACATTCTATTAGGTACCACAATAATATCTGCTCATAATTCCACCAATAACCTGCTGACTTATCTGCTGCATTTGTGAAATTCAAACACTTATTTGAACCTTTAAATTCTCAACATGACACAAAGACTTCACCTGTGAAACGTAGAACCACCTGTGTATCAAGGACTTTGAGCCAGCCAAGGCATTTGCAGTTTTGCCCGTTCTGGAAGCTTTCTGCCTCAATGAGGGCATTAAACCAGGAGTGTGGCCATCAAGTTGGGCACAGAAAGTATTGGGAAGGTTCTGGTTAGTGATGTGTTGAACCTCTGCACACACCTGCATTGTGCAAAGGACAAAAAAGCACACATGAAGGAGAGCCTGCATCTTTAGAAACAAAGAAGATGCATTGAGTTTGAGCTGATTTTTCAGTCTGAAGTATCCCACTGCTCATCATCCTGCATTTGTGTGCTGTGAACTGGACGCTCTTCATCTGAATCAAGAGAGACACTAGAGCTGGTAGGATGGAGATTCTGAGTGTGCTCAGAGACAATGTCACTAGGAAAGTCTGAAGCAAGACTCCCTTGGTGCACTCTACTTTTATGGAGTTAAATGAAGAGGATACATTTGTGCTGTCGTCACAACCTCTGTATGGGCATCCACTGTCTCATGCTTTTTTAAGTGGGATCTTATGTGACTGAGGAGTCCAGACTCTGAAAATGGTTGCTCAAATGGGCGTCAAGGACACTTGAAAGTCAGAAGATCCTCACTTTCCCTTCACTGCTGTTTTGTTCCTGAGTGTGATATCTTGACAGATGAGTCCTCAGTGCACTGAGTGTCTGAAATGTGCACATCCAATCAACATGGAGGCATGGGAGTGGGCTACTTTGAAAAGTGGCAGTGCTGCAATCTACAGTGTTTAAATAGACATGTTCTAGTGGTAAAAAAAGCTGAACATAACTTAGAGTGCCAAGTCATTTTTGTTGCAGCAACCTGAAAACAGACACAAAAACTATCTTACAGGACACCTGTTATGAAGTGAAAACCTCTATCAGAACTAAAGTCCTGAGGCTCCTCCCACTCTGAAGCAGGCAGTTGCTCCCAGCCAGCCCACACTTTCACTCTCTGGTGTAGGAGTGAAGAACAAAATCAGAATCAAGAACCATCTCTCTTTCATTGGGGCTCCTTTCTCCTTGTTCTGATACAGAAATTCAACAGCTTCTATCATTGATTGACAGGAAATGTTGATGACACACTGGGATTTTTGTTCTCCTGCTGTCACTGTCAAGTGCAGCTTAACATGAGAGGTAGCAGGATCATTCATGTGTTCATGTTTCCAGCAGACAAGGAGGAAACCTGGGAGGACTTCAGTGACTCTGATCAGTGGTTCTCACTTCATCTTCTCAGTATAAAGTTTAAAGCGAGCTGGCCAGGAGTTGAACCTAGAATCTTCTGATCCGTAGTCAGACGCGTTATCCATTGTGCCACCAGCCCTGTGAAGAAGCTGCTGTGTTCATGTGTGCTTGCTGTTACAGAAAATCCCAACAACATGGTGGCATTTTCAGGGGACACAATGGTGCAGTGGTCAGCACTGTGGCCTCCCAGCAAGAAGGTTCAGCTCTCCTCCTATTTGGTTGCTAGGCACCTGAATCAATCCTCAGTGGAGCGGTGCTGCTGAGGCTGAGTGAGGGACTGAGCAGGAGCCAGCAGGTCCAAGCAGGTTCAGGCAAACTCCCCTCAGTCCACCAACATCAAAGCAGAGGAACAGAGTTCATCTAACAACATGATTCATATCATCTCCTCTTGGAATGTTCTGGAACTACAAGTACACTTAAAATGGCTGACTTATGACTACAGAAGGTACTTTGAAGTAGATTTGATTTATTTAAGTCAGTGACAGTCATTTTTTTAAAGAATTTAGTTCAGGTAACTTGATTGTTTTACTAAGATGAGCTTTAATGTTATACCATTGAAAAAAGACCTTCATATATTTATGATGACATCACCAATAGGAGCCTTCAGTCTGTCAGGGGGTAGAGTTCAGTCACCACCAATGACATCAGAGTCAGAGTTTAGAGATCAAAGACAGACATTAAAGTCTCACATTAAAGTGTCATATCTTTGAAAATATACTGCAATACATGAAATACTATATTTCCATGGATGGTAACCTCGTTCTTATATTCTTTAATATACTGCAATAGTAATGGACCCTCTATGACACTGTAGTGATGAATCTATCAAGGAGTACAAATGATTATAATCAGAATTTTGAAGTCAAGTTTGAGATCAGTTTGATCCTCTCTCTCTCTCTCTCTCTCCCTTTCTCCCTCTCTCCCTCTCTCTGTCTCTCTCTCTCTCTCTCCCTCTCTGTCTCTCTCTCTCTCTCCCTCTCTCTCTCTCTCTCTCTCTCTCTCTCTCTCTCTCAGGAGCTTTTAAATGAATATTTTAATAAAACAGAACAGGAGACTGAAGAGTGATCACTCAAACCCACAGGCTGAATGGGACATCTTTTAAAAATATTGAACCACTGAGTAAAACCATAGAAGCGCTCCTGTCTAGTCGGTGCTAACAAGTTAGCTGTTGAGTGAGTCCAGCTGTGCTGTCTAGGAATCCTGGTCAAAAGCCTCCACTCATCAAACAGCTGGTGTGTTGGTGGATCTGTGGATCCTGCTGGAAGAAGCAGGGTGGAGCTCTGAATGGTTCCTGTCTCAAAGAGCTTCTCTGTGCAGCTCCCATCAGCTCCTAAAAACAGGAAACCAGCAGATTCACTGTTGAACGGTGGCATTAAAATGTTTCAAAAGCTGTCCTGTCCACCATTTGTTGGTGCAAAGACATTTAAAAACACCAGTTGAACATTTTCCAAAGTTGCTCTCACCTTCTTTCAAACACCTGGAATGATTTCCTCCAAATCAAAAGAAACTGGTGAAAAAAACAACAACAAAAACTCCTGGAGAATCAAACTCCAGCCTCTGCTCCAACTGGACTTGGGACTTCAAATGACCCCCATTAAAAGCCTGCCTGCATCCCCATTCACTGACTGTTGTACTGTGGGTCTCCTGGACAAACATGGCAGGATCCTCTTGATCTCCAGGAGTTTAAAAGAGCAGCTCTTTTAAAATGGGTTCTGGCTCCATTCAGGTTTAGAGAGCTGAGACTAAAATCACACATGAATAAAAGAGGGAACCCAAGAAAACAAGTCAGCGTGAAAGAGGAGCAGATTTTAAAACTCCTCAACATTTCCACCTCCAGGAGTGAAGCCTCCCGGGACCCAAGAGGCTCCAGCTGGCAGAGCTCTCACTGGTTTCTCCACCACCTCACTAACCTGAGCTGGAGCATCTGAGAACCAAACAGTGACCCCCTTCACTCCAGAGCCGACTCCACAATCTCTGAGCCCCCACTTTACCCACAGCCAGCAGGCCTCCTCCACATTCAGATCATTAACACAGCGACTCCTAAGCACCAGTAGAGCCTGTTCATCGTCCCTGGGTGGGCTCGAACCACCAGCCTCTCGGTTAACAGCCGAGCGCGCTGACCGATTGCGCCACAGAGACTCTGAGGCACCTGCTTTTCACGAAGAGTTTTCAGGCTAAATTCAGTGTGTGAGGTCCACACTGCACATTTGAGGGACCATGAAGGACAGAGGAGAGTCTGACTGTCATGGTGAAAGCCTTCAGCACTAGAACTGAAACAGCCCCATCATCTTAACCCCCCCAGACCAAACAGGCTTCATCAGAAACAGACTTACCTCCTAGAACATCCAGAGATCATCAGTCTGATTAATAGAACATGGCAAACAAACAAGAACATGTTATTGTTTGATCAGAAGCTGAAACAATGTTTCTATGTTTGTCTGTTCTGGTCTGAATGAAAGAGGAGGTTTTCTTGGTCATGTGACGTGGGTGAGAGTTCAACTAGAACTTCCTGATTCAACAGGATTTTAGTTTATTGGGATTTTGTCAAAGACACCAACCAAACCTCTGAGTGGTGCAGATGTCTGCTGCCTCCTCAGAGCAGACTGGAGCTCAGCCTCACTCACCTGTGGGAGCCCCAGCAGAGCCACCGGGTGATGGAGTTTCAGTTTAGGCTCCAAGGTCCTGGATTGAATTGGTGTTTTGTGTTTTTAGGCCTCCTGGCACCATCAATGGTAGAGCAGAGTGGAGCAGAGGAAGCGTGCTGGGCCCATAACCCAGAGGTCGATGGATCAAACCATCCTCTGCTAAAAGAAGAAAAATAAAATGAACCAGTGTCTTTAGAAATGTGTGTCTGTTAAAAAGAGGTTCATAAGGATTTTGTCTTCCTCCACAATCACCAACCATTGTGAGAGTTAACAACAGTCCACTTTCTGACTGAAGAAAAAGTAGACTTCAAAAGGTTTTTCTGATTCAACATAGCAGCTAAATTTCCATTTCCTGAACAGGACAGGTTAAAAAAAGGGAATGTCATGACTTCCTCTGTATGTTAGAATATGAACGTCTAAAAATGTTCATGCCCAGTTTAAAGTTAGAATTAAACTGAAAACACAAAAATCTTCCCTCTTCAATCCTGTCACTCAGTGTTGTAAACTGTTTCAAACAAATTCTACTGTTCAACAGTTCAAGTGTTTCTAATTAAGCTGAATGTTCTCCTCTACTTTCCTCTATTGGGTTTCTTTCATGTCCTCCTGAGATCAAAGACAGAATTCTAGGTACAAATAAAGACACCATCAAAGCCTCCTGATGACATCATCAATTCTGTCTTTGATCTGTGTCTGTCCAGCCGGTCCTGAGTGGATCCAACAGTTTCCCATGGGTGACACTGTCGTGGTCTCTCTCCTGCTGTCTCCAACTCTCAGAGTGCTTCTACTGGTTTCTCTCCATCGTCCCTGTTGCTAGGCAGAGCACTGGTGAGGACTGAGGCCAGTGATGTCATCACCTCCAGCTGAGACCTGCCAGGTGGTCCTGCTTCATTCAACTCTGCTGCCTCTGCCACTGCCCTGACTGGTGAGGCTGACAGCAGGTTCTCTCTCATCTAAACTCTCTGTTTACAATGGAGGCTGAAATCCTTGTGATTGGTGGTTCAATCATCAGGTCTGTTGAACTCCCAGGAGCCATCACCTGCTGTCTTCCTGGTGCCAAAGTTGTGGACATTATTGAACGTCTCCAGGACTCATCGATCTCCACCCCTCCTGCAGGTTCTCCCTGTCTCTGTGTGGGTTCTCTCTGGTACTCCAGCTTCCTCCCAAAGTCCAAAGACATCAAGAGGGTAGTGGTTACCTGAACACTCTAAATGACTGTGAGTGTGAATGGTTGTCTGTCTTTGTGTGTTGGTCCTGGGATGGACTGGTGACCCATCAAGGGTGAACCCAGGGCTGGACTGGCCATCTGGCCGATGCACATCTTTTGGCCGGCCCATAACTGTCATAATTTTTTTTTCAAAAGTGTATAGTTTTTAATCGACCGTAACGGTATCGGAGACGCGAAACGCGGCCCATTGGTTGATTTTCTTGAAGGACATTGGGCTCGTCCAATGAAATCTCTCAGCTCTCTCTCTTTCTCTTAGTCAAGCCATGCTGTTGCAATTGAAGTGGAGGAGTCAGATCAGACAGTTGGAGACTATTTTAGTCGCCCTTCTTCCACACAGAGGACTGATTTTTTAAAGTTTCATCCTCAACAAGATTCCATGAACCCTGTCGTCCAGAGGCTCTTCGTTAGAACGGACGGCACGACGTGGAAATGGCTGACTTATTGTGGTCAACGTCATGCTTTGTTTTGTTTTGTTTGCCCTGCTTTTAGCAAGCCCAGTGATCCAAGTGTCTTCATTAGAGGCCTGACAGACTGGAGGCATGTGCACCAAAGAGTAGAGGAGCATGAGAGAGGCATGGCACATAGGCAGTGTGCTGAGGCCTATTTTTGAAACTGCTCCAGAGCAAGACTGGCCACCTCCTTGAGGGAAGACAGCTGACAGGACACCGTGAGCAGGTTAAGAAGCAGGGCTGGACTGGGACCAAAAAATGGCCCTGGCATTTTTCATCCCTGGCAGCCCTCCATGGTTATTTACACGATATGTGTAAGCACACGCCATACCAGAGGATGTATGTGCACATTTTGAAGTTTCAAAAATTAAAATAAAGTGCAGTATTCTACATGGAAGACAGTAACCATGTTAAAAGAATGATACTCTTTCACTACTCACAGAGACCTTCTTCTTCCACTACACGTTCCAACACCTGACGTCTCTTCTTCCCAGTCCAGCCCTGGAAGAACACGTCGAGTTTTGGAAATTCGTCTGCTTCTCTTCTCGGGAGTGTCTCTTTTTCGGCTCCTCCTTTCTCCTTCCTCTTACTGGGCAACATTCTTCATGGCTTCTGACTGCAAGGTGGCCGCTGAGTGGTGGCACTACAACTGGATGGGTCTGTTTCTCATTTTAACACAAAAACAAACTAACCGCTGTTTCTGCGTTTTTACCAGAAATATATATTTTGAAATGCCTGCTCACACCGGCCCATCCGGCTACATCCACCAAACTTTACACACATAATATAATATCATACTAATAATATAATAACGCTGAACACAAGCCCCAAAGCAGTAGTTGTTTTGTTTTTCTTCATAAAGGAGGGGCACTGTCATGACTACGATATCTCTGGCAACAAACATGGAAGGGGCTTTGGGGTCTTGTGTTTCAGCTCTGTAACTTCTGGATGGCTGAAAATGTCAGAATCAGTCCTCTCACTGACATCAACCATTGGTGTGACTTTTGGTGGCTTCAGCTCAAATGAAACCAGGGAAGAGGGGCCAGACTTTGAGGAGCCCCTTAGGGTTAGTGGATGACCCGGGACCGTGCTTGGGCCCCTTAGCACCCAGATGGCTGAAATTCCCAGCACATGCTACTCTGGGGCATCACACTATGTGTGTAAAGTTTGGTGGATGTAGCCCAAGTACAAACACCAGAACCCAGATTTGATCCTCAATTCTGCTCCAAAAGGCTCTCGGAGTGCAGAAGTCCCAGACCCTGATTTTTCCCAGTTTCACAAGGGGATAGTTTTTTCTCTTTGAACCTAGGAAGTTGAAATTTGAGTGTGTTGTTCTGTCCTCCATAAGGATCACATCTGTGGTGGTTTGACCCCCCTAAGTCCTTTCTGCTGTCCGTAAAGGGTGTGGCAAAGTCCAGTAAAGTCTTTAAATTAAGCATCATAACTGGTCAAAGTTGCTCCAAATGAGATGAGCTTTCTGGGAGGAGTTCACACCTCTGCCAGAAAGCAATATTTAAAATTTTGAAGCCCCACCTCCTTCCTGAAGCCACTTCCTGTTTGGGAGGGGGTTCTAGAATTATTCCACCAGATTAGGATTTCATAAAGTTTCAGGTCTGTATCCACTGTAGAGGCCAAATGAGAGCAAAAGAGCAACAGGGTCAAAGGTCAACAGGCCTCGTGTCTCAGCCAGGCCTCAAAGGGTTAAGTGAGCCTTTTGGAGCTCCTTTGAAAAAAGGCCTGACACCAATCTTGTTCAGGACCAACATGAAGAAGGATCTTTGGAACATTTTCACATCTTTAAGACCGCCTTGACTCCTTTTTATAGCAGGAGTCACTGAACAGCACAAAGCTGCTATTGCAGCCATCAGGCCTCATTTCTGATCAGTTATTATTGTTGAAACAAAGCTGAATATCAATTATTGATTTTTATTGTCATCATTGTGAACACCTGATGAGAGAAACACAATAAAAACATTTGAAAAGGAAGGATCAGAGTGTTGTTGTACTGCAATACTACAGTACAGCATCAGAGACACTCAGTTATTGATTGCCTGAATGATTGATTTCCCCAGAAGAGGAACAGCTTTGTTGGAGCAGTAAAAATACACACATCAGAACGACAAAGTTACATTGGAAAAGAAACTACATGACATTACCAGCACAACATCTGAAGAACAGTTAGGATCAATTTAACTGGCCAGATAGTTAGGATTTCTTTAATGATATCCTTGATGAACCCAGACATCAGAGTGGTTTGTTCCCCTCAATCATAAATCTGTAAATACAGCGTGAAGTGATGGAACTAAAAGGCCACCTCTGAGTGCAGGAGTGAGCCTCTGTGACGGATGTGACGTCAGCAGACCGCCATTAGTTTGAGTCATTGTTTATATTCTTAATGCTGATTGGTCGATCTATAATGGTGACAAATGGACTTCGTAGGTAGAATAAACATCCAGAAATTAAATGAATTTGTAGATTGTCTTATTAATCAAAAGATAAAGTATTAAAAATATTTGTTTTTTTTCCTCGAAGTGAGCGACAACTACCGGATTTTCTCACAGAAGAACGGGGCCGACTTCCACGGAAGCAGATGTTTGTAATTCCTGGGGCACTAAATTCCATTTCATATTATTCTTTATTGAACAGCGAATATTATGGAAATAAAATTTATATTTCTCGCCAGAAATGTCCTTAAAATGCTTTTTAAAAATCAAACCTATCTTGAAATGACACTCGTCCGTAATGGCGTCCTTAGCAACCAACATAGCAACAGCAGAAACGTGACACTGTAACGACTCTCTTCTGAGAGGTGAAAGATTCATCGTAATAACGAACAAACCAAAGATTAAACACAAGAACTGAGCAAAGATTATGAAAACAAAATGCATATTTCTCTCTAGAAATGTCATCAGAATGCTTTATTAAATCAAAACTATCTTGGAAGAAGGCACTTTCCTCCAAAAATGACAGGAGCGGCGGCCATGTTTTTGTTTTGAGTGGCCCGCATGAAAGAGTCACATGAGGGAAGGGGGTATGGGGTCATGGGGGGGGGGGGGGGGGGCGATCCCAGGTGACGTTGTTCAAGAGGCAGGGTTCACCCTGGACAGGTCACCAGTCCATCAGGAGAAATGAGGTGGTCGGTATCATGCAACCTAAACTAAAACATTAGTCAGGTCAAATTCAGATTAAAGCAAGAGTCTCCAGATCAAAGTCAGAATTCCTGACGATGTCATCAGGGCTTTGACAGTAGCTAGAATTCTGTCTTTGATCTCAGGAGGACATGAAAGAAACACAATTGAGGAAAGTAGAAGAGAGCATGGCAGCATGATGGTGCAGTGGTGAGCACTGTGGCCTCACAGCAAGAAGGTTCTGGGTTTGAGTCCAGGCTCGGGTGGGGAATCTTTCTGTGTAGAGCCTGCATGTTCTCCCCATGAATGCGTGGGTTCTCTCCGGGTACTCCGGTTCCTTCCCACCGTCCAAAGACGTGTAATTGGGGACGAGGCTGATTGGACACTCTAAATTGACCGTAGGTATGAATGTGAGTGTGAATGGTTGTTCGTCTCTGTGTGCTGACCCTGTGATGGACTGGTGACCTGTCCAGGGTGAACCCCGCCTCTGGCCTGTAGATGCTGGGATAGGCTCCAGCCCCCCCCTCGACCATCAGTGTAGGTCTTTTGTTAATTGCATGCAACATGAAATTATTGTTGGTCAGTTTTCTAGCGACTGTCTCACAGTGGCGAGACAAGAACACTTCTACTTTTAATGTTGACAGTTTGTTCAACACTAAACTTCATCCAGTACCATGTTGTCAAACACTGGAACCTCCACAGCACCTGAACAGGGACTTGAACCCTGGACCCTCAGATTAAAAGTCTGATGCTCTACCCTCTGAGCTCCTCAGGCTCTTTCTACAGCATTGAGACAGGAACAGAAACACCTGTGAAGGTCAAACTGATGCTTTCTTGACTTGTTCAGTCCTCCATGTTAAAGTCCTCCATGCTTTTGATTGGCTCTGATTCTCTGTGGCAAAATCCAACAAGAGGCTCCAAAAATGTCCTGAATGTCACAAGAATGCACAGGACAAGATGTTCGTTTCCTTCATGTCTGCAGTTCCTCCACTGGAAAGTAAAGTCAATGCTGCTCCTCTGCTGAAACCTGGGATCGGACCAGGGACCTTTAGATCTTCAGTCTAAGGCTCTCCCAACTGAGCTGGTTCAGTTCTGAGTGAGGGCCCTGCTTCTCTCATTTATAATCTCTTCCACTCTCACTGGACCTTAGAGAGGATTGGAGCTTCTGAAGTCCTGACACATTGAACAGTTCTCCAGGACCATTTTTGATGAAGGTCTGGATCACACCAGCCTTTTTTGTTTGTCTTCTTGCACCACCGTGCCGCCCCTACTAGTCGTCTACATATCAGTGTTCTCAGTATTGCACGAACATTCACATCAGTATTGTGCTAATATTTTATTTCCTGGCTCTTCAATCCTCCTATAATGAAGTTGATTGCTTCAGCGACCAGGAGACGTTATCATTGGCAGCTAGTTTACTATTATTGCTGCTGCTGTTGTTGGTTGTGTGTCTGTCTTCCATCCCCCTGTCCCTCTGTCTTTCTCTCTGCTCATCTTTTTGTCATTCTCTCCCTCCTTTCTCTCTGTCTTTTGTCTTTCCTTCTCTATATTTGTCTTCTGCTGTCTGTCCTGTCCTGCTCTCTTTCAACAACCAACCAGTCAAAGCAGACGTCCGGTTAAAAAAATATGATAAAAGAACTCTTGGTTTGATTTGGCTTGAGACATGAAGAAGATAGGATTGTTTTCCTTTCATTTTAGAAGCTTTTCCAGATTCATGAAAAGATCATCAATCAGTGCAGTATTTCAGACAGACTTCTGGTCCGTGAGGACGAGGAATCCAGCACAGATCCACAGATCTCCAACTGCCATCTTTGATGGTTCCTTTACAGTCTGTAGGGTGGAGAGATCCTCCTGAGTCTGGCTTGGAATGTTTGTCTGTGGATGTGTTGGCCCTGTGATGGACTGGTGACCTGTCCAGGGTGAACACGGCCCGTCGTCCAAAAGCTGCTGGGATAGGCTCCACCCCCTCATGACCCTGAACAGGATAAGCAGAAGACAATGGACAGAAGTCCTGACACATTGAACAGTTCTCCAGGACCATTTTTGATGAAGGTCTGGATCACACCAGCCTTTTTTGTTTGTCTTCTTCCAGTGTCCTCAACATTGTGTGAGCCAATAATTCCACATCTGTACCAGACACACCTCTGGTTGGTGGGTTGATGGATCTTTCTGTTCTAACAGTGTCTTTTATCTTGCTTTTATCTTTTCTATCTTTTCTTTGTATCTGCATTCTGTGGTGCACGGTGGCTCTGGAAGAGCGCTCTAACTATTGTCACTGTACCCCCCCCCCCCTACAACGAAAATAAAAGATTCTGATTCCGATTCTGACACACACACACACACACACACACACACACACACACACACACACACACACACACACACACACACACACGTGTATCAACATGATGTTCCGAATGTTTCACTGTCTGTGGTTGTCCAGCTCTCCTTGCCTCTTCACTGTCATTGTCAGAACTCGGAGCAGTCTTCCTCTCCAGGTGATGTCTCTGAGTGATGATGATTGCTGTCTGTTCAACCAGCTTCATTTGTTGATATCTGAGAAGGACTGAAGACAGCAAAGTGTGCTGATTGGCCAACAACCCCTCACAGGTCAAAGGTCACTGCTCTGAGGCGGACCAGTTTACTGTAACAGTGGTGGCACCATCCACTGCTGGCGCTCTCTTCAGTGCTTCTTGTTTCTGCCCTTTGTGTGTGAGCTCGTAGAGCAGCTGGTCCGCCCCCCCCCCCTTTTCTTTTCTATTCCTCTAATTTATTTTTTGATTTTCTATTTTTGTAATTCATCATCGATCTCGGCTCACGGTCGCTACACTCTTGACCTCCTGTGAGCCTTGAAGAGAGAGAAGCCACCTTTGTGTTGGAGAAGAGCAGCTTAGTCCAGGCAGCCAGCAGCCTGAGACCAGAGGGTAGCCAATCAACGCGCTTCCCTTCTTCATCGAGCGAATCTCAGCGGGAGCCACGGTCGACGAGGTGGAGGCTTTGGAGGCCGTCCTCCCACCAGTTCGTTGGAGAGGCGTCGTACATCGATGGGAGAATCCAGCTGAGAACGTAAGCCGGTTACGTTGGTTTTCACCGATTCAGGCCTGGACTCCTGTCTCGCTGCCAAACTCCGCCTGACTCCGTAGAGCTGGTCAGCCTCCACTCAGTCCTCTTCATTTGGTTGGAGGTCACCATCGTTCATCCTACACACCTTTCCACCTGCCTCTTAGCCGTCTACTTGAAGCTCAGATAAATCCAGGCTAATTCATACCTGCTACTCAATATGGGCCTTAATTACTCTGCTGGAATTATCACTCTGTCTTAAGTGTTTTCTTAATTGTATTAAATCCTCTTTAATTTCCAAGAAGTCTTCCAACTCATTCATTCATGCAAGCCACTGATCCACAAGACCTCATTGATGAGCTTCAACCTGAGACTGATTGTTTCTCATTGGACGAGACACCCATTCAATGAGACTCATTGTCAGTCCATTGAAATCTACTGGTGTTCCTGGTGAGTTGATTTAACAACATGAGCTGACAGAATCTACGTTCAGGTAGGAACCACCACATCCAGGGGTCTGGACCTTTGAGCAGGCAGAGCCATCAAAGTAGCAGACTAAGCTAGCAGACATTAGCATTGAGAAGAAACTGATACCTGAGCCTACTTTTGGGTCTGGTCAGGTGATGACACAATAATATGACATCATTGTCAGACTGACGCCTGCTCAACACTGACCAAACGCCGCCCTATTGCATTGTGGGAAATTTCTGCTTGGCTCCCGTCCATCAAAACACACAAAGAAATTTCTCCAGAATCAGTATGGATAGTGGATACAATTGAATCCACACTGGTTTTTCATTCTGAGTCGAGTGCAGGTGTGGAATTTCAGACACAGTCTGTGTTTGTGTTGTTCATTCAGTGATTTTTCTTACAATTCCCAATCAAAGCTCCACATTGCTAATGAACTCAAAATGATGCTAACAGTAATGTGGTGATAGTTGCTAATAAACTAAGTGATGCTGACACTCATGTGGTTAGAGTTTCAAGTAACCTAAAAATGATGCAGACAGTAATGTAGTAAGAGTTGCTAATAACCTCAAAGTAATGCGAGAGTGATTTCAGAAGAATTGCTAATGATCTCAAAATGATGCGACAGGGATGTAGTAAGAATTGCTAATGAACTCAAAATGATGCTAACATTGATGGAGTGAAAGTTTCGAAAAACCTCAAAGTGATGCTTACAGTCATGTAGTAACTGTTGCTACGAACCTCAAAATAATGCGACAGTAATGTAGTAAAAGTTGCCACGAACCTCAAAATATTGCGACAGTGACGTCGGAAGAATTGCTAATGAACTCAAAATGATGCTAACAGTAATGTAGTGATAGTTGCTAATTAACTCAGTGATGCTTACAGTCATGTAGTAACTGTTTCGAACAACCTCAAAGTGATGCTGACAGTCATGTAGTAAGAGTTGCTGCGAACCTCAAAATAATGCAACAGTGATGTAGTAAAAGTTGCTACAAACCTCAAAATATTGCGACAGTGATGTCGGAAGAATTTCTAATGAACTCAAAATAATGCTAACAGTAATGTAATGATAGTTGCTAATAAACTCAGTGATGCTTAGAGGAATGTAGTAAGTGTTTTGAAGAACCTCAAAGTGATGCTGATAGTCATGTAGTAATGGTTGCGACGAACCTTAAAATAATGCATCAGTAAAGTAGTAAGAGTTGCTTCAAACCTCCAAATAATGCAACAGTGATGTCAGAAGAATTGCTAATGATCTCAAAATGATGCGACAGGGGTGTAGTAAGAATTGCTAATGAACCCAAAATGATGCTAACAGTAATGGAGTGAAAGTTTCGAATAAACTCAAAGTGATGCTGACGGTCATGTAGTAAGAGTTGCTACGAACCTCAAAATAATGCGACAGTGATGTAGTAAAAGTTGCTACGAACCTCAAAATATTGCGACAGTGATGTCGGAAGAATTTCTAATGAACTCAAAATGATGGTAACAGTAATGTAGTGATAGTTGCTCATCAACTCAGTGATGCTTACAGTAATGTAGTAAGAGTTTGGAACAAACTCAAAGTGATGCTGACGGTCATGTAGTAAGTGTTGCAACGAACCTCAAAATATTGCGACAGTGATATCGGAAGAATTGCTAATGAACACAAAATGATGCTAACAGTAATGTAGTGATAGTTGCTAAAAAACTCAGTGAAACTTACAGTAATGTAGTAAGTGTTTCGAACAACCTCAAAGTGATGCTGACAGTCATGTAGTAAGAGTTGCTACTAACCTCAAAATTATGCGAAAAGTAATGCAGTGATAGTTGCTAATGAACTCAAAGTGATGCTGACAGTAATGTAGTAAGTTTTTCGAACAACCTCAAAGTGATGCTGACAGTCATGTAGTAAGTGTTGCTACGAACCTCAAAATAATGCGACAGTGATGTAGTAAAAGTTGCCACGAACCTCAAAATGTTGCGACAGTGATGTCGGAAGAATTTCCAATGAACTCAAAATGATTCTACCAGTAATGTAGTGATGATTCCAAATCAACTCAGTGATGCTGACAGTAATGTAGTAAGTGTTTCGAACAACCTCAAAGTGATGCTGACAGTCATGTAGTAAGAGTTCCTACGAACCTCAAAATAATGCGACAGTGATGTCGGAAGAATTGCTAATGATCTCAAAATGATGCGACAGTGATGTAGTAAGAATTGCTAATGAACTCAAAATGATGCGACAGTAATGGAGTGAAAGTTTCGAATAACCTCAAAGTGATGCTGACAGTCATGTAGTAAGTGTTGCAACAAACCTCAAAATAATGCGACAGTAATGTAGTAAAAGTTGCTACGAACCTCAAAATATTGCGACAGTGATGTCGGAAGAATTTCTAATGAACTCAAGATGATGCTAACAGTAATGTAGTGATAGTTGCTAATCAACTCAATAATGCTTAATGTAATGTAGTAAGTGTTTCGAATAACCTCAAAGTGATGCTGACAGTCATGCAGTAAGAGTTGCTACAAACCTCAAAATAATGCGACAGTGATGTCAGACGAATTGCTAGAGATCTCAAAATGATGCGACAGTGATTTAGTAAGAATTGCTAATAAACTCAAAATGATGCTAACAGTAATGGAGTGAACATTTCGAACAACCTCAAAGTGATGCTGACAGGAATGTAGTAAGAGTTGCTACGAACGTAAAAATAATGCGACAGTGATGTCGGAAGAATTGCTACTAAGCTCAAAATGATGCTAACAGTAATGGAGTGAACATTTCGAACAACCTCAAAGTGATGCTGACAGGAATGTACTAAGAGTTCCTACGAACCTCAAAATAATGCGACAGTGATGTCGGAAGAATTGCTAATGATCTCAAAATGATGCGACAGTGATGTAGTAAGAATTGCTAATGAACTCAAAATGATGCGACAGTAATGGAGTGAAAGTTTCGAATAACCTCAAAGTGATGCTGACAGTCATGTAGTAAGAGTTGCTTATGAACTCAATTTAATGCTACAGTGACATCGTGAGAATTGCTCATGAACTCAAAATGATGCTAACAGTAATGTAGTGATAGTTGCTAATAAACTTAAAGTGATGCTGACAGTAATGTAGTAAGAGTTGCTACGAACCTTAAAATAATGCAACAATAATGTAGTAAGAGTTGCTACGAACCTCAAAATAATGTGACAGTTATGTCAGAAGAATTGCTAATGATCTCAAAATGAGCGACAGTGATGTAGTAAGAATTGCTAATGAACTATGAATGATGCTAAAAGTAATGGCGTGAAAGTTTCGAATAACCTCAAAGTGATGCTGACAGTAATGTAGTAAGAGTTGCTACGAACCTCAAAATAATGCGACAGTGATGTCGGAAGAATTGCTAATGATCTCGAAATAATGCGACAGTGATGTAGTAAGAATTGCTAATTAACTCAAAATGATGCTAACAGTAATGGAGTGAACGTTTCGAATAACCTCAAAGTGATGCTGACAGTCATGTAGTAAGAGTTGCTACGAACCTCAAAAAAATGCGACAGTGTGTCGGAAGAATTGCTATTGAACTCAAAATGATGCTAACAGTGACGTAGTGATAGTTGCTAATGAACTCAAAGTGATGCTTACAGTAAGGTAGTAAGTGTTTCGAACAACCTCAAAGTGATGCTTAAAGTCATGTCGTAAGAGTTGCTATGAACCTCAAAATAATGCGACAGTGATGTCAGAAGAATTGCTAAAGATCTCAAAATGATGTGACAGTGATGTCAGAAGAATTGGTAATGATCTCAAAATGATGCTAACAGTAATGGAGTGAACGTTTCGAATAACCTCAAAGTGATGCTGAAAGTCTTGTACTAAGAGTTGCTACGAAACTCAAAATAATGCAACAGTCATGTAGTAAAGGTTGCGACGAACCTCAAAATATTGCGACAGTGATGTCAGAAGAATTGCTAATGAACTTAAAATGATGCTAACAGTAATGTAGTGATAGTTGCTAATCAACTCAGTGATGCTTGAAGTCATGTAGTAAGTGTTTCGAACAACCTTAAAGTGACGCTGACAGTCATGTAGTGAGAGTTGCTTCTAACCTCAAAATGATGCTAAAAGTAATGTAGTGATAGTTGCTAATGAACTCAAAGTGATGCTGACAGTAATGTAGTAAAAGTTGCTACGAACCTCAAAATATTGCGACAGTGATGTCGGAAGAATTGCTAATGAACTTAAAATGATGCTAACAGGAATGTAGTGATAGTTGCTAAGAAACTCAGTGATGCTTACAGAAATGTAGTAAGAGTTTCGAACAACCTCAAAGTGATGCTGACAGTCATTTAGTAAGAGTTGCTAATGACCTCAATTTAATGCTACAGTGATGTCGTGAGAATTGCTCAACAACTCAAAATGATGCTAACAGTAATGTAGTGATAGTTGCTAATCAACTCAGTGATGCTTACAGTAATGTAGTAAGTGTTTAGAATAACCTCAAAGTGATGCTGACAGTCATGTATAAAGAGTTGCTACGAACCTCAAAATAATGCAACAGTGATGTCGGAAGAATTGCTAATGATCTCAAAATGATGTGACAGTGATGTCAGAAGAATTGGTAATGATCTCAAAATGATGCTAACAGTCATGGAGTGAACGTTTCGAATAACCTCAAAGTGATGCTGAAAGTCATGTACTAAGAATTGCTACGAAACTCAAAATAATGCAACAGTCATGTAGTAAAAGTTGCGACGAACCTCAAAATATTGCGACAGTGATGTCAGAAGAGTTGCTAATGAACTTAAAATGATGCTAACAGTAATGTAGTGATAGTTGCTAATCAACTCAGTGATGCTTGAAGTAATGTAGTAAGTGTTTCAAATAACCTCAAAGTAATGCTGGCAGTCATGTAGCAAGAGTTGCTACGAACCTCAAAATAATGTGACATTGATGTCAGAAGAATTTCTAATGATCTCAAAATGATGCGACAGTGATATAGTAAGAATTGCTAATGAACTCAAAATGATGCTAACAGTAATGGAGTGAATGTTTCGAATAACCTCAAAGTGATGCTGACAGTCATTTACTAAGAGTTGCTATGAACCTCAAAATATTGCGACAGTGATGTCGGAAGAATTGCTAATGAACTCAAGATGATGCTAACAGTAATGGAGTGAAACTTTCGAATAACCTCAAAGTGATGCTGACAGTCATTTAGAAAGAGTTGCTAATGAACTCAATTCAATGCAACAGTGATGTCGTGAGAATTGCTCATTAACTCAAAATGATGCGAACAGTAATGTAGTGATAGTTGCTAATAAACTGAAAGTGATGCTGACAGTAATGTAGTAAGAGTTGCTACGAACCTCAAAATATTGTGACAGTGATGTCGGAAGAACTGCTAATGATCTCAAAATGATGTGAAAGTGATGTAGTAAGAATTGCTAATGAACTCAAAATGATGCTAACAGTAATGGAGTGAAACTTTCGAAAAACCTCAAAGTGATGATGAAAGTCATGTAGTAAGTGTTGCTACGAACCTCAAAATATTGCGACAGTGATGTTGGAAGCATTGCTAATGATCTCAAAATGATGCTACAGTAATGTAGTGATAGTTGCTAATCAACTCAGTGATGCTTACAGTAATGTAGTAAGTGTTTCGAACAACCTCAAAGTGATTCTGACAGTCATGTAGTAAGAGTTGCTACGAACCTCAAAATAATGCGACAGTGATGTCAGAAGAATTGCTCAAGATCTCAAAATGATGCAACTGTGATTTAGTAAGAATTGCTAATGAACTCAAAATAATGCTAAAAGTAATGGAGTGAACATTTCGAATAACCTCAAAGTGATGTTGACAGTCATGTACTTAGAGTTGCTACGAACCTCAAAATAATGCGACAGTAATGCAGTAAAAGTTGCTACGAACCTCAAAATATTGCGACAGTGATTAAGTAAGAATTGCTAATGAACTCAAAATGATGCTAACAGTAATGGAGTGAAAGTTTCCAATAACCTCAAAGTGATGCTGACAGTCATGTAGTAAGTGTTGCTACGAACCTCCAGATATTGCTACAGTGATGTCGTAGGAATTGCTAATGAACTCAAAATAATGCGAAAGTAATGTAGTGATAGTTGCTAATAAACTCAAAGTGATGCTGACAGTAATGTAGTAAGAGTTGCTACAAACCTCAAAATGATGCGACAGTGATGTCAGAAGAATTGCTAATGATCTCAAAATGATGTGACAGGAATGGAGTAAGAATTGCTAATGTACTCAAAATGATGCTAACAGTATTGTAGTGAAAGTTTCAAATAACCTCATAGTGATGCTGAAAGTAATGTGTTGAGAGTTGCGAGTAACCTAAAAATGATGCTGACAGTAATGTAGGAAGAGTTGCTAATAACCTCAAAATAATGCTACAATGATGTTTTAAAAATTGCTCATGATCTCAAAATGATGCGACAGTGATGTCGTAAGAATTGTTAATGAACTCAAAATTATGTTAACAGTAATGTAGTGATAGTTGCTAATTAAAGCTGCAAGCAGCGTTGTTAGGGCCTGAGCCCCCACGCGGCCTACGGCCGCGTCCTTGACACCGGCCCCAATCCAACGGTGTAATCGGCAAATCCCTAGGCCTTGTAGTTTAGGAGATACGAGCCTCAGTGCGCTGCACAGTGTGAGTGCAGAGCTGAGAGCCGGCCCTTTAAGAGCCCCTCCCTTCTCTGCTCGCTCTCTGCCATCTCTGTCAGAGTGGAGAGCAGAGGAGGATTTGGCAGTTTTACTGACAAACACAGTCATAACTCTGCATATGTTGGTCAAAAGTGTAATGTAAAGACATCAGTTCGTAGAGTTTTTTCTCAGGAATTCAATGGTGTGTTTTCTGAAGGTGTGAGTGTTTTAATTTAGAAGCGACAAGTGTTTGTTTGAGAGTATGTACATGAGGGCAGAGAAGTGCCAATTGTGGTTTCCATGACTACAGTAAACAAATCTCTGCCATCTCTGTCAGAGCTGAGAGCAGAGCTGAGAGCAGAGCTGCCAGCTGGCCCATTAAGAACCCCTCCCCCGCTGCACTTTCTTTGATCTGTGCTAGAGTGGAGAGAGTGGAGGATTAAGAGAAATGTAGTGTGTAAAAGCTGAATAACTCGGCCTACGTTGGTGGAAAGTAACACAAAATACCATATTTTTGTAGGGATTTTTGTCAGGAATACAGTGATATGTTTTTAAAAGCTGTGCGATGTATGGTATAGACGTGAGAAGCATTTGTTCGAGAGTATGTACCATGAGAGGACACGGCCTCCCCATTGACTTCCATTGTAAGCGTAAAACGTGTCTCCCCCACTTTGAGGGCTTATAAAATCCAAACCGAGCGCGTAGTATATTAGCCTTTAAAGATTTTTGAAGAGCACAGTTGGGAGAGTAATGTGTGAAAGTTTGGAAGCCCTGGCATTTACGGTTTAGGAGGAGATAGATCTTGTTCGGGGAGTAAAAAAAGTCCTGATTTTGACAGTTTTGTCCAATTTGTGGACATTCTGTTGGAGATAGGTGAGGGGTCAGAGTGTAAGAATTGTTCGTCTTGATGAGACGAGTCCAACGGTGTTGGTCCCATGTCTGTGGGAGTTTTGTGTGAGGAGTTATAGCGCGCGAAATTAAAAAAAATTATCTTTTTTTTGTGTGGCTCCCTAGGTGGCGCTATAGACTTTAGTGGCGTTTTTGTTTTTGATTAGTGAATGTTGAGACATACCGAACGATTGTGCCAAATTTCAGCGAATTTCATGCATGTTCAGGGGGTCAAATTAGATTATGCGCGTTATGCGCATTATGCGCATATAGCGCGCACTCATTGAGAGCAAGAACAGTATAATACCAGGTTTTGAATGGGTGTGTATGTGAAAACTGGCTCCGGGCCGTCTGACCCAGTTGCCTCATGGGTGTTGGGGGGGCCTGGGACACTGTTTAGTGTGTGTTTTTAGTGTTTTTAGTGCTGCTAATGTGTTGCTCTGCCGAGCAAACATAATAGGGTCTTCGCCAGAAGTACCTTCTGGCTCAGGCCCTAATAAACTCAAAGTGTACTGACAGTAATGTAGTAAGGGTTGCTACGAACCTCGAAATAATGCGACAGTGATGTCAGAAGAATTGCTAAAGATCTCAAAATGATGCAACAGTGATTTAGTAAGAATTGCTAATGAACTCAAAATAATGCTAAAAGTAATGGAGTGAACATTTCGAATAACCTCAAAGTGATGCTGACAGTCATGTACTTAGAGTTGCTACGAACCTCAAAATAATGCGACAGTAATGTAGTAAAAGTTGCAACGAACCTCAAAATATTGCGACAGTGATTAAGTAAGAATTGCTAATGAACTCAAAATGATGCTAACAGTAATGGAGTGAAAGTTTCGAATAACCTCAAAGTGATGCTGACAGTCATGTAGTAAGTGTTGCTACGAACCTCAAAATAATGCAACAGTAATGTAGTAAGTGTTTTGAACAACTTCAAAGTGATGCTGATAGTCATGTAGTAAGAGTTGCTAATGAACTCAATTTAATGCTACAGTGATGTCATAAGAATTGCAAATAAATTCAAATTGATGCTAACAGTAATGTAGTGATAGTTGCTAATAAACTCTGATAATTACAGTAATGTAGTAAGAGTTTCGAACAACCTTGAAGTGATGCTGACAGTCATGTAGAAAGAGTTGCTACGAACCTTAAAAAATGCAACAGTAAAGTAGTAAGAGTTGCTTCGAACCTCAAAATAATGCGACAGTGATGTCAGAAGAACTGGTAATGATCTCAAACTGATGTCGTAAGAATTGCTAATGAACTCAAGATGATGCTAACAGTAATGTAGTGATAGTTGCTAATAAACTAGTAATGTAGTAAGAGTTTCGAACAACCTCAAAGTGATGCTGACAGTCATATAGTAAGTGTTTCGAACAACCTCAAAGTGATGCTGACAGTCATGTAGTAAGAGTTGCTCATGAACTCAATTTCATGCTACAGTGATGTCGTAAGAATTGCTAATAAACTCAAACTGATACTAACAGTAATGTAGTGATAGTTGCTAATAAACTCAAAGTGATGCTGACAGTAATGTAGTTAGAGTTGCTACGAACCTTTAAATAATGCAACAATAATGTAGTAAGAGTTGCTACGAACCTCAACATGATGCGACAGTAATGTAGTAAAAGTTGCTACGAACCTCAAAATATTGCAAAAGTGATGTCGGAAGAATTGCTAATGAACTCAAAATGATGCTAACAGTAATGGAGTGAACGTTTCGAATAACCTCAAAGTGATGCTGACAGTCATGTAGTAAGAGTTGCTACTAACCTCAAAATGATGCAAACAGTAATGGAGTGATAGTTGCTAATGAACTCAAAGTGATGCTGACAGTAATGTAGTAAGTGTTTCGAAGAACTTCAAAGTGATGCTGACAGAAATTTAGTAAGAGTTGCTACGAACCTTTAAATAATGCAACCGTAATGTAGTAAGAATTGCTACGAACCTCAAAATAATGCGACAGTGATGTCGGAAGAATTGCGAATGATATCAAAATGATGCGACAGTGATGTAGTAAGAATTGCTGATAGACATAAAATAATGCTAACAGTAATGGAGTGAAAGTTTCGAATAACCTCAAAGTGATGCTGACAGTCATGTACTAAGAGTTGCTAGGAACCTCAAAATAATGCGACAGTAAAGTAGTAAAAGTTGCTACGAACCTCAAAATATTGCGACAGTGATGTCGGAACAATTGCTAATGAACTCAAAATGATGCGACAGTGATGTAGTGAGAATTGCTAATGAACTCAAAATGATGCTAACAGTAATGGAGTTAAACTTTCGAATAAGCTCAAAGTGATGCTGACAGTCATGTAGTAAGTGTTGCAACAAACCTCAAAATAATGCGACAGTAATGTAGTAAAAGTTGCTACGAACCTAAAAATATTGCGACAGTGATGTCGGAAGAATTGCTAATGAACTCAAAATGATGCTAACAGTAATGTCGTGATAGTTGCTAATAAACACAGTGATGCTTCCAGTAATGTAGTAAGTGTTTCGAACAACCTCAAAGTGATGCTGACAGTCATTTAGTAAGAGTTGCTAATGAACTCAATTTAATGCTACAGTGATGTCGTGAGAATTGCTCATGAACTCAAAATGATGCTAACAATAATGTACTGATAGATGCGAATATATTCAAAGTGATGCTGACAGTAATGTAGTTAGAGTTGCTACGAACCTTAAAATAATGCAACAATAATGTAGTAAGAGTTGCTACGAACCTCAAAATATTGCGA
This sequence comes from Aulostomus chinensis, assembly GCF_037954235.1. Lineage (NCBI taxonomy): Eukaryota > Metazoa > Chordata > Actinopteri > Syngnathiformes > Aulostomidae > Aulostomus > Aulostomus chinensis. The sequence goes on along the minus strand of NC_141320.1, from coordinate 30,520,400 downwards.
CAGTGATGTCGGAAGAATTGCTAATGATCTCAAAATGATGCGACAGTGATGTAGTAAGAATTGCAAATGAACTCAAGATGATGCTAACAGTAATTTAGTGATAGTTGCTAATAAACTCAGTGATGCTTCCAGTAATGTAGTAAGAGTTTCGAACAACCTCAAAGTGATGCTTACAGTCATGTAGTAAGAGTTGCTACTAACCTCAATTTAATGCTTCAGTGATGTTGTAAGAATTGCTAATGAACTCAAAATGATGCTAACAGTAATGTCGTGATAGTTGCTAATAAACTAAAAGTGATGCTGACAATAATGTAGTAAGAGTTGCTACAAACCTCAAAATGATGCGACAGTGATGTCAGAAGAATTGGTAATGATCTCAAACTGATGGGACAGTGATGTAGTAAAAGTTGCTACGAACCTAAAAATATTGCGACAGTGATGTCGGAAGAATTGCTAATGAACTCAAAATGATGCTAACAGTAATGTAGTGATAGTTGCTATTCAACTCAGTGATGCTTACAGTAATGTAGTAAGTGTTACGAATAACCTCAAAGTGATGCTGACAGTCATTTAGTAAGAGTTGCTAATGAACTCAATTTAATGCTACAGTGATGTCGTGAGAATTGCTCATGAACTCAAAATGATGCTAACAATAATGTACTGATAGTTGCTAATATACTCAAAGTGATGCTGACAGTAATGTAGTAAGAGTTGCTATGAACCTTAAAATAATGCAACAATAATGTAGTAAGAGTTGCTACGAACCTCAAAATATTGCGACAGTGATGTCGGAAGAATTGCTAATGATCTCAAAATGATGCGACAGTGATGTAGTAAGAATTGCAAATGAAATCAAAATGATGCTAACAGTCATGGAGTGAAACTTTCGAATAACCTCAAAGTGATGCTGACAGTCATGTAGTAAGTGTTGCTACGAACCTCAAAATAATGCGACAGTAATGTAGTAAAAGTTGCTACGAATCTCAAAATATTGCGACAGTGATGTCGGAAGAATTGTTAATGAACTCAAGATGATGCTAACAGTAATTTAGTGATAGTTGCTAATAAACTCAGTGATGCTTCCAGTAATGTAGTAAGAGTTTCGAACAACCTCAAAGTGATGGTGACAGTCATGTAGTACGAGTTGCTACGAACCTCAAAATAATGAAACAGTGATGTCAGAAGAATTGCTAAAGATCTCAAAATGATGCGACAGTGATTTAGTACGAATTGCTAATGAACTCAAAATGATGCTAACAGTAATGGAGTGAACGTTTCGAATAACCTCAAAGTGATGCTGACAGTCATGTACTAAGAGTTGCTACGAACCTCAAAATAATGCGACAGTGATGTCGGAAGAATTGCTAATGATCTCAAAATGATGCGAAAGTCATGTAGTAAGAATTGCTGATGAACTCAAAATGATGCGACAGTGATGTAGTGAGAATTGCTAATGAACTCAAAATGATGCTAACAGTCATGGAGTTAAACTTTCGAATAACCTCAAAGTGATACTGACAGTCATGTAGTAAGTGTTGCTCCAAACCTTGAAATAATGCGACAGTAATGTAGTAAAAGTTGCAACGAACCTCAAAATATTGCGACAGTGATGTCGGAACAATTGCTAATGAACTCAAAATGATGCTAACAGTAATGTAGTGATAGTTGCTAATAAATTCCGTGATGCTTACAGTAATGTAGTAAGTGTTTCGAATAACCTCAAAGTGATGCTGACAGTCATGTAGTAACAGTTGCTATTAACCTCAAAATGATGCTAACAGTAATGTAGTGATAGTTGCTAATAAACTCAGTGATGCTTACAGTAATGTAGTAAGAGTTTCGAATAACCTCAAAGTGATGCTGACAGTCATGTAGTAATAATTGCTATTAACCTCAAAATGATGCTAACAGTAATGTAGTGATAGTTGCAAATAAACTCAGTGATGCTTACAGTAATGTAGTAAGAGTTTCGAACAACCTCAAAGTGATGCTGACAGTCATGTAGTAATGGTTGCTATGAACCTTAAAAAATGCAACAGTAAAGTAGTAAGAGTTGCTTCGAACCTCAAAATAATGCGACAGTGATGTCAGAAGAATGGGTAATGATCTCAAACTGATGGGACAGTGATGTCGTGAGAATTGCTAATGAACTCAAGATGATGCTAACAGTAATGTAGTGATAGTTGCTTATAAACTCAGTGATGCTTACACTAATGTAGTAAGAGTTTCGAACAACCTGAAAGTGATGCTGACAGTCATGTAGTAAGTGTTTCGAACAACTTCAAAGTGATGCTGACAGTCACGTAGTAAGAGTTGTTAATGAACTCAATTTAATGCTACAGTGATGTCGTAAGAATTGCAAATAAACTCAAAATGATACTAACAGTAATGTAGTGATAGTTGCAAATAAACTCAAAGTGATGCTGACAGTAATGTCGTAAGAGTTGCTACGAACCTTTAAATACTGCAACAATAAAGTAGTAAGAGTTGCTACGAACCTCAAAATAATGCGACAGTGATGTCAGAAGAATTGCTAATGATCTCAAAATGATGCGACAGTGATGTAGTAAGAATTGCTAATGAACTCAAAATGATGCTAACAGTAATGGAGTGAAAGTTTCGAATAACCTCAAAGTGATGCTGACAGTCATGTGGTTTGAGTTGCGAGTAAATAAAAAATGATGCTGAAAGTGATGTCGTAAGAATTGCTATTGAACTCAAAACGATGCTAACAGTAACGTAGTGATAGATGCTAATAAACTCAGTGATGCTAACAGTAGCGTAGTGATAGTTGCTAATCAACTCAGTGATACTGACAGTAATGAAGTAAGTGTTTCGAACAACCTCAAAGTGATGCTGACAGTCATGTAGTAAGAGTTGCTACGAACCTCAAAATAATGCAACAGTAATGTAGTAAAAGTTGCTACGAACCTCAAAATATTGCGACAGTGATGTCGGAAGAATTGCTCATGAACTCAAAATGATGCTAACAGTAATGGAGTGATAGTTGCTGATCAAGTCAGTGATGCTTCCAGTAATGTAGTAAGTGTTTCGAACTACCTCAAAGTGATGCTGACAGTCATGTAGTAAGAGTTGCTACGAACCTCAATTTAATGCTACAGTGATGTCTCTGAATTGCTAATAAACTCAAAATGATGCTCACACTAATGTAGTGATAGTTGCGAATAAACTCAAAGTGATGCTGACAGTAATGTAGTAAGAGTTGCGAGTAAATTAAAAATGATGCGGAAAGTGATGTCGTAAGAATTGCTATTGAACTCAAAACGATGCTGACAGTAACGTAGTGATATTGCTAATAAACTCAGTGATGCTTACAGTAATGTAGTAAGTGTTTCGAACAACCTCAAAGTGATGTTGACAGTCATGTAGTAAGAGTTGCTATTAACCTCAAAATGATGCTAACAGTAATGTAGTGATAGTTGCTAATAAACTCAGTGATGCTTACAGTAATGTAGTAAGAGTTTCGAATAACCTCAAAGTGATGCTGACAGTCATGTAGTAACAGTTGCTATTAACCTCAAAATGATGCTAACAGTAATGTAGTGATAGTTGCAAATAAACTCAGTGATGCTTACAGTAATGTAGTGAGAGTTTCGAACAACCTCAAAGTGATGCTGACAGTCATGTAGTAATGGTTGCTATGAACCTTAAAAAATGCAACAGTAAAGTAGTAAGAGTTGCTTCGAACCTCAAAATAATGCGACAGTGATGTCAGAAGAATGGGTAATGATCTCAAACTGATGGGACAGTGATGTCGTAAGAATTGCTAATGAACTCAAGATGATGCTAACAGTAATGTAGTGAAAGTTGCTTATAAACTCAGTGATGCTTACACTAATGTAGTAAGAGTTTCGAACAACCTGAAAGTGATGCTGACAGTCATGTAGTAAGTGTTTCGAACAACTTCAAAGTGATGCTGACAGTCACGTAGTAAGAGTTGTTAATGAACTCAATTTAATGCTACAGTGATGTCGTAAGAATTGCAAATAAACTCAAAATGATACTAACAGTAATGTAGTGATAGTTGCTAATAAACTCAAAGTGATGCTGACAGTAATGTCGTAAGAGTTGCTACGAACCTTTAAATACTGCAACAATAAAGTAGTAAGAGTTGCTACGAACCTTTAAATACTGCAACAATAAAGTAGTAAGAGTTGCTACGAACCTCAAAATAATGCGACAGTGATGTCAGAAGAATTGCTAATGATCTCAAAATAATGCGACAGTGATGTCGGAAGAATTGCTAAAGATCTCAAAATGATGCGACAGTGATTTAGTAAGAATTGCTAATGTACTCAAAATGATGCTAACAGTAATGGAGTGAAAGTTTCGAATAACCTCAAAGTGATGCTGACAGTCATGTACTAAGAGTTGCTACGAACCTCAAAATAATGCGACAGTAATGCAGTAAAAGTTGCTCCGAACCTCAAAATATTGCGACAGTGATGTCGGAAGAATTGCTAATGAACTCAAAATGATGCAAACAGTAATGTAGTGATAGTTGCTGATCAAGTCAGTGATGCTTACAGTAATGTAGTAAGAATTTCGAACAACCTCAAAGTGATGCTGACAGTCATGTAGTAAGAGTTGCTACGAACCTCAATTTAATGCTACAGTGATGTCTCTGAATTGCTAATAAACTCAAAATGATGCTCACACTAATGTAGTGATAGTTGCGAATAAACTCAAAGTGATGCTGACAGTAATGTAGTAAGAGTTGCGAGTAAATTAAAAATGATGCTGACAGTGATGTCGTAAGAATTGCTATTGAACTCAAAACGATGCTGACAGTAATGTAGTGAGAGTTGCTAATAAACTCAGTGATGCTTACAGTAATGTAGTAAGTGTTTCGAACAACCTCAAAGTGATGTTGACAGTCATGTAGTAAGAGTTGCTACTAACCTCAAAATGATGCTAACAGTAATGAAGTGATAGTTGTTAATAAACTCAAAGTGATGCTGACAGTAATGTAGTAAGAGTTTCGAACAACCTCAAAGTCACTATGACAGTCATGTAGTAAGAGTTGCTACGAACCTTAAAAAAATGCAACAGTAAAGTAGAAAGAGTTCCTTCGAACCTCAAAGTAATGCGACAGTGATGTCAAAAGAATTGTTAATGATCTCAAAATGATGGGACAGTGATGTCGGAAGAATTGCTAATGAACTCAAAATGATGCTAACAGTAATGTAGTGATAGTTGCTATAAACTCAGTGATGCTTACAGTAATTTAGTAAGTGTTTCGAACAACCTCAAAGTGATGCTGACAGTCATGTAGTAAGAGTTGCTACTAACCTCTTGTCTATGAATTTCTCATGAACTCAAAATGATGCTAACAGTAATGTAGTGATAGTTGCTAATAAACTCAAAGTGATGCTGACAGTAATGTAGTCAGAGTTGCTATGAACCTAAAAATAATGCGACAGTGATGTCAGAAGAATTGCTAAAGATCTCAAAATGATACGACAGTTATTTAGTAAGAATTGCTAATGAACTCAAAACGATGCTAACAGTAACATAGTAATAGTTGCTAATAAACTCAAAGTGATGCTTACAGTAATGTAGTAAGTGTTCCGAACAACCTCAAAGTGATTATGACAGTCATGTAGTAAGGGTTGCTACGAACCTTTAAATACTGCAACAATAAAGTAGTAAGAGTTGCTTCAAACCTCAAAGTAATGCGACAGTGATGTCAAAAGAATTGTTAATGATCTCAAACTGATGGGAAAGTAATGTCGTAAGAATTGCTATTGAACTCAAAATGATGCTAACAGTAACGTAGTGATAGTTGCTAATCAACTCAGTGATGCTTACAGTAATGTAGTAAGAGTTGCTAGGAACCTCAAAATAATGCGAGAGTGATGTCAGAAGAATCGGTAATGATCTCAACATGATGCGACAGTGATGTCGTAAGAATTGCTAATGAACTCAAAATGATGCGACAGTGTCGTAGTAAGAATTGTAATGTACTCAAAATGATGCGAACTGTAATGTAGTGACAGTTTCGAATAACCTCAAAGTGATGCTGACAGTCATGTACTAAGTTGCTACGAACCTCCAAATAATGCGACAGTGATTTTTGTAAGAATTGCAAATGAACTCAAAATGATGCTAACAGTATGGAAGTGAAAGTTTCGAATAACTTCAAAGTGATGATGACAGTCATGTGGTTAGAGTTGGGAGTAACCTAAAATGATGCTGACAGTAATGTAGTAAGAGTTGCTAATAACCTCAAAATAATGCGAAAGTGATGTCAGAAGAATTGCTAATGATATCAAAATGATGCAACAGTGATGGAGTAAGAATTGCTAATGAACTCAAAATGATGCTAACAGTAATGTAGTGAAAGTTTTGAATAACCTCAAAGTGATGCTGACAGTCATGTGGTTAAAGTTTCGAGTAACCTAAAAATGATGCTGACAGTGATGTCGCAAGAATTGCTAATGAACTCAAAATGATGCTAACAGTAATGTAGTGAAAGTTTCAGATAACCTCAAAATGATGCTAACAGTAATGTAGTGATAGTTGCTAATCAACTCAGTGATGCTTACAGTAATGTAGTAAGTGTTTCGAAAAATCTCAAAGTGATGCTGACAGTCATGTAGGAAGAGTTGCTACGAACCTCCAAATAATGCGACAGTGATTTTTGTAAGAATTGCAAATGAACTCAAAATGATGCTAACAGTATGGAAGTGAAAGTTTCGAATAACCTCAAAGTGATGCTGACAGTCATGTGGTTTGAGTTGCGAGTGACCTAAAAATGATGCTGACAGTGATGTCGTAAGAATTGCTAATGATCTCAAAATGATGCGAAAGTGATGTCGTAAGAATTGCTAATTACCTCAAAATGATGTTGATGGTAATCTAGTAAGAGCTGCTAATAACCTAAAAATGATGCTGACAGTAATCTAGTAAGACCTGCTCATAACCTCAAAATGAGTCTGACAGGAATGTAGTAAGTCTGCTAATAACCTCAAAATTATGCTACAGTGATGTATGAAGAATTGTTAATTAAATCAAAAATAATGCTGACAGTGATGTCGTAAGAATTGCTAATGAACTCAAAATGATGTTGACGGTAATGTAAGAAGAATTGAAACTAACCTCAAAATGATGCGACAGTGATGGAGTAAAAATTGCCAATGAACTCAAAATGATGCTAAAAGTAATGTAGTGAAAGTTTCGAACAACCTCAAAGTGATGCTGACAGTAATGTAGTAAGAGTTGCTAATAACCTCAAAATAATGCTACAGTGATGTCGTAAGAATTGCTAATGATATCAAAACGATGCGACAGTGAGGGAGTAAGAATTGCTAATGAACTCAAAATGATGCTAACAGTAATGTAGTGAAAGTTGCCAATGAACTCAAAGTGTACTGACAGTCATGTAGGAAGAGTTGCTACGAACCTTCAAATAATGCAACAGTAATGTAGTAAGAATTCCTACGAACTTCAAAATGATGTGACAGTAATGTAGTGAAAGTTGCGAGTAACCTAAAAATGATGCTGACAGTCATGTACTAAGAGTTGCTACGAACCTCAAAATGATGCTGACCATAATGTAAGAAGAGTTGAAACTAACCTGAAAATGATGGTACAGTGATGTCGTAAGAATTGCTAATAAACTCAAAATGATGCTGACAGTCATGTAGTCAGAGTTGCTACTAACGTCAAAATAATGCTACAGTGATGTCGTAAGAATTGCTAATGAACTCAAAATGATGTTGACGGTAATCTAGTAAGAGCTGCTAATAACCTCAAAAGTGTGCTGAAAGGAATGTAGTTAGTCTGCTAATAACCTTAAAATAATGCCAGTGATGTAGTAAGAGTTACTATGAACCTCAAAATAATGTGACAGTGATGTAGTACGAATGGCTAATGATCTGAAATGATGGGACAGTGATGTCGTAAGAATTGCTAATGAACTTAAAATGATGCTAACAGTAATGTAGTGAAAGATGCGAGTAACCTCAAAGTGATGCTGAAAGTCATGTGGTTAGATTTGCGAGTAACCTAAAAATGAGGCTGACAGTAATGTAGTAAGAGCTGCGAATGAACTCAAAATAATGCGACAGTGATGTACTGCGAATTGCTAATAACCTCAAAATAATGCTAGTGATGTCGTAAGAATTGCTAATGAACTCATTAATGAACTCAAAATGATGCTAACAGTAATGGAGTGAAAGTTTCGAATAACCTCAAAGTGATGCTGACAGTCAGGTAGGAAGAGTTGCTACGAACCTCAAAATAATGCGACAGTAATGTCAGAAGAATTGCTAATTAACTCAAAATGATGCTAACAGTAATGTAGTGAAAGTTGCGAGTAACCTAAAAATTATGCTGACAGTAATGTAGTAAGAGTTGCTAATAACCTCAAAATAATGCTCCAGTGATGTTGGAAGAATTCCTAATGAACTCAAAATGATGCTAACAGTGATGTCGTAAGAATTGCTAATAACCTCAAAATGATGACAGTAATTTAGTAAGAGCTGCTAAAAACCTCAAAATAATGCTACAGTTATGTAGGTAGAATTGTTAATGAATTCAAAAATGATGCTGACAGTGATGTAGTAAGAACTGATAATAAACTCAAAATGATGCGACAGTGATGTCGGAAGAGTTGCTAATAACCTCGAAATGATGCTAACAGTAATGGAGTGATAGTTGCTAATAACCTCGAAATAATGCTCACAGTAATGTAGTGATAGTTGCTAATAACCTCGAAATGATGCCAACAGTAATGTAGTAAGAGTTGAAACTGGAACAACAAACTGTCCTCTGATGGTTGGACAGGTTGGTTTGGTCCGTCCTCTCACTCATCATTAAAAGCCCTTATTACTCATCATTCATCCAATCTGACACTCACGTCTGCAGTGGGGAATCCCCAGCAGCCTGCGGCACACATGGAGCAGTCTCGGCCAATCACGTGGGGCCTGCAGCGGCACCGACCACCAAATGGCTCGCAGGTGTCACTCTCAGCTCCAACCTCATGGCAGGCACAAGGCAGGGCGCTGTTGGTGAAGAGAGCCCAAGAGATACAGCTGAGCTGAGACAGAATGGAGACGAAGGACAGGAGGGACGACAGAGAAAAAGGAAACGTTAGCGAGACATTTTAGGAAAATTAGTTTAGTGGGGAAAAGGTTCTTAGCCAAACTTGCTAAATGGAAGGACAACAAAAAAAACAAAGATCTTCAAAAGAAAATTTGCACAAAATGAAACCCTGCAAGAGAAAGTAAATCAAGAACTAAATATTCTTGAGGCTCAGGTCTTCAGTTCCAATGCTTGTAAATGACATCTGAATGCATTCACAACCCAAATCTGAGCAGACAGAAGCGTCCCAGTCAGGCCCAGTTTAGTTCCTCTAGAACATTCAGGGATACAGAACAGGGACCAACTCAGGCTTGGAGACACTGACTTGACATGAAAGCTGTTGAGGCCACAGCTGCTAATGAAGTGGTCAGATTTCTCCAGTGGTTCTTGGCTCAGGGAGCTGGAGCTGGAGCTGCTCTCAGGCACCACCAGGACGTGATCCTGGAGAGACAGAAGGAAGAAGTCCAGGCCTGACAGAAGAGAAGGAGGCACAGAGTAGAAACAGCAGATACGTGTCGGGAAAGGGAGAGGGTATCAGTCCAGCAGAGGAGCAGGAAACCTACCACCACAGGGCTCTGCCTGCAGGAACCTGCAGGTGAGGAGGACCTGGTGGTCCGGCACATCCACAATGATCTGGTTTTCAGACACCGGCACGTTTCGGCAGCCGTAAGCGTGGGGACAGAAGGAGGCGTTGGCGTGGCCTGAAAGACACAAACAACCATCTCCATTTGAATGTTTCTCAAACAGCCGGAGCAGGAAAGCTAAGATGAATCAAAGATCCTCCACCCTGCCAGATCCGACCCTGGTAATGTAGACCTGCACAGGGTGGGTGGGGTGGAGCGGCTGGTGGTGGTGGAGGATGAAGACGTATCTGCCCAAAGCCTGGACACGGTGGAGTCCACCGCAGCGTTCTGAGTAGAAGGATGAGAGCGATGTTCAATGGTACATGTTTTCTTTCCTGAACCGCCGATGTTTCCAATCACGAATCTCAGTCATGAGATTTGAACATCATGGAGGAGTTCAAAAGTGTCAAACTGGGCCGGTCTCCATTTTATGAGTCCAGAGACCGAGGATAAAACTACAAGTCCCTGGTTCAGATTTGACTCGTCTGAATCCAAACACAGCAGCGTTCTTCCACCAGGCCAGATGAGTTGATCATGATAACAAGATATCTTCATGCTACTACAACACACAAACTCATCACCAGAAAAGACTTCATGGTGGAACAACAAATCTCCCAATGGGAAAAACATTGAGTTGAACAATCAACTTTTCCATGATGACATGGAGAGCTTGGCAGCAGCAGCAGGCTTCCATTGGGGGCTGATATGCCAGCTCCACTTAGCCTTCTTTGGAATGGTTTCACCTGGAGTGATGCTGTTATTGAGACCTTTTATCTGGAACAACACCACCTGCATGGGAACTGAGGACTTCAACAGATGCAGATGTTGACCCAGAATAAATCTAAATATTCCAGATGTGTTAAATCAATCCAGCAGCAGTGGTGGGAGCGTCATAAACTCACTCACTCAGCAGCCGTCAGCCTCCGTACCTGCACGGAGTCCAGCCTGATGTGGTCTCTGTTGTCTGCTCCCAGAGGTGGTCTGTCACCTCTGAACCAGGGGGCTCATCTCTCTGGTGGGAGGTCAGTGGAGGAGCTGCAGCGGGGGAGGCCAGGATGGGCTCCTGTAGGAGGAGCTCTGGCCCTCCTTCAGCACCAGCCAGTGGGAGGGAGTTTGGAAACGTGAGGGGACACAGGAGGGGGGGGGGAGGTGGATCAGAACCCTTCTAACAAGAGCGCTGAGGGGACACAGGAGGAGCTACAGGGGGAGGGAAGGTGGATCAGAACCGTTCTAACAAGAGCGCTGAGGGGACACAGGAGGAGCTACAGGGGGAGGGAAGGTGGATCAGAACCGTTCTAACAAGAGCGCTGAGGGGACACAGGAGGAGCTACAGGGGGAGGGAAGGTGGATCAGAACCGTTCTAACAAGAGCGCTGAGGGGACAGAGGAGGAGCTACAGGGGGAGGGAAGGTGGATCAGAACCGTTCTAACAAGAGCGCTGAGGGGACACAGGAGGAGCTACAGGGGGAGGGAAGGTGGATCAGAACCGTTCTAACAAGAGCGCTGAGGGGACACAGGAGGAGCTACAGGGGGAGGGAAGGTGGATCAGAACCGTTCTAACAAGAGCGCTGTCCCACTAATGTTCCTCACCAGAATCCTCCTGTCAGGGGGGAACCGTCCATGGGTGCTGATGCAGCGGACTGAAGGTTCAACGTAGTCCATGCTGAACTGGTCTTTAGGCACCAGGTGGACTTTGTGCTAAAAACAGCAGAAAAAAAAAGACAAAAAGGGGAGAATTTTAACAAAAGTATGCAAATGAGCTGAAGATCAAAATAGAAAAAGTAAATCAAGGTTTTTTTCAAATGATTGCCAGCTATTTAGCTAAGAGAAGGACAAATGTCAATCAAGATGTCAGAATGGAACGATCCCACTGGCTTCTAAGCGTGTCTCATCCCTGACATGCTAACCTCCTGTTGGACTATCAGGGTGTCTCATCCCTGACATGCTAACTTCCTGTTGGACGATAAGCGTGTCTCATCCCTGACATGCTAACTTCCTGTTGGACGATAAGCGTGTCTCATCCCTGACATGCTAACTTCCTGTTGGACTATCAGCGTGTCTCATCCCTGACATGCTAACTTCCTGTTGGACGATAAGCGTGTCTCATCCATGACATGCTAACTACCTGTTGGACGATAAGCGTGTCTCATCCCCGACATGCTAACTTCCTGTTGGACGATAAGCGTGTCTCATCCCCGACATGCTAACTTCCTGTTGGACGATAAGCGTGTCTCATCCCTGACATGCTAACTTCCTGTTGGACGATAAGCGTGTCTCATCCCCGACATGCTAACTTCCTGTTGGACGATAAAGCCTGATTTAAGCCTGATTTATGCTTCTGTGTCGAGTAGTATTCGTACCTACGCCGTCGTCGCAGACCGTACTCATTCTCATTGCATTACTGTATTACATTATTATTATTGCATTACTGTAGCATCATTTTGAGTTCATTCGCAATTCTTAGGACATCACTGTCGCATCATTTTGAGATCATTACCAATTCATCTGACATCACTGTCGCATTATTTTAAGGTTCATAGCAACTCTTACTACATTACTGTCAGCATCAGTTTGAGTTTATTAGCAACTATCTCTACATTACTGTTAGCATCATGTTGAGTTTATTAGCAATTCTTACTAAATCACTGTCGCATTATTTTGAGGTTTGTAGCAACTCTTAGTACATGACTGTCAGCATCACTTTGAGGTTATTCGAAACGTTCACTCCATTACTGTTTGCATCATTTTGAGTTCATTAGCAATTCTTACTAAATCACTTTCGAATCATTTTGAGATCATTAGCAATTCTTCTGACATCACTGTCACATTATTTTGAGGTTCGTAGCAACTCTTACTACATTATTGTTGCATTATTTTAAGGTTCGTAGCAACTCTTACTACATTACTGTCAGCATCACTTTGAGTTTATTAGCAACTATCACTACATTAGTGTTTGCATTATTTGAGTTGATGAGCAATTCTCACGACATCACTGTAGCATCATTTTGAGTTCATTAGCAATTCTTACTACATCACTGTCGCATCATTTTGAGATCATTAGCAATTCTTCCGACATCACTGTCGCATTATTTTGAGGTTCATAGCAACTCTTAGTACAAGACTGTCAGCATCACTTTGAGGTAATTCGAAACGTTCACTCCATTACTGTTAGCATCATTTTGAGTTCATGAGCAATTCTTACTAAATCACTTTCGCATCATTTTGAGATCTTTAGCAATTCTTCTGACATCACTGTCGCATTATTTTGAGGTTCGTAGCAACTCTTACTACATGACTGTCAGCATCACTTTGAGGTTATTTGAAACACTTACTACATTACATTAAGCATCACCGAGTTGATTAGTAACTATCACTACATTACTGTTAGCATCATTTTGAGTTCATTAGCAATTCTTCCGACATCACTGTCGCAATATTTTGAGGTCCGTAGCAACCTTTACTACATTACTGTCGCATTATTTAGAGGTTCGTAGCAACACTTACTACATGACTGTAAGCATCACTTTGAGGTTATTCGAAAGTTTCACTCCATTACTGTTAGCATCATTTTGAGTTCATTAGCAATTCTTACTACATCACTGTGGCATCATTTTGAGATCATTAGCAATTCTTCCGACATCACTGTCGCATTATTTTGAGGTTCGTAGCAACTCTTTGTACAAGACTGTCAGCATCACTTTGAGTTTATTAGCAACTATCACTACATTACTGTTAGCATCATTTTGAGTTCATGAGCAATTCTCACGACATCACTGTAGCATTAAATTGAGTTCATTAGTAACTCTTACTAAATGACTGTCAGCATCACTTTGAGGTTGTTCGAAACTCTTACTACATTACTGTAAGCATCACTGAGTTTCTTAGCAACTATCACTACATTACTGTTAGCATCATTTTAAGTTCATTCGCAATTCTTACTACATCACTGTCGCATCATTTTGAGATCATTAGCAATTCTTCTTCCGTCACTGTCGCATTATTTTGAGGTTCGTAGCAACTTTTACTACATTACTGTCGCATTATTTTGAGGTTCGTAGCAACTCTTAGTACATGACTGTCAGCATCACTTTGAGGTTATTCGAAACGTTCACTCCATTACTGTTAGCATCATTTTGAGTTCATTAGTAATTCTTACTAAATCACTGTCGCATCATTTTGAGATCATTAGCAATTCTTCTGACATCACTGTCGCATTATATTGAGGTTCGTAGCAACTCTTACTACATGACTGTCAGCATCACTTTGAGGTTATTCGAAAGTTTCACTCCATTACTGTTGGCATCATCTTGAGTTCATTAGCAATTCTTCTGACATCACTGTCACATTATTTTGAGGTTCGTAGCAACTCTTACTACATTATTGTTGCATTATTTTATGGTTCCTAGCAACTCTTACTACATTACTGTCAGCATCACTTTGAGTTTATTAGGAACTATCACTACATTACTGTTAGCATCATTTTGATTTCATGAGCAATTCTCACGACATCACTGTAGCATTGAATTGAGTTCATTAGCAACTCTTACTAAATGACTGTCAGCATCACTTTGAGGTTGTTCGAAACTCTTACTACATTACTGTAAGCATCACTGAGTTTCTTAGCAACTATCACTACATTACTGTTCGCATCATCTTGAGTTCATTAGCAATTCTTTCGACATCACTGTCGCAATATTTTGAGGTTCGTAGCAACTTTTACTACGTTACTTTCGCATTATTTTGAGGTTTGTAGCAACACTTACTACATGACTGTCAGCATCACTTTGAGGTTATTCGAAAGTTTCACTCGATTACTGTTAGCATCATTTTGAGTTCATTAGCAATTCTAACTACATCACTGTCGCATCATTTTGAGATCATTAGCAATTCTTCCGACATCACTGTCGCATTATTTTGAGGTTCGTAGCAACTCTTAGAACAAGACTGTCAGTTTCACTTTGAGGTTATTCGAAACGTTCACTCCATTACTGTTAGCATCATTTTGAGTTCATGAGCAATTCTTACTAAATCACTGTCGCATCATTTTAAGATCTTTAGCAATTCTTCTGACATCACTGTCGCATTATTTTGAGGTTCGTAGCAACTCTTCGTACATTACTGTCAGCATCACTTTGAGGTTATTCGAAACTTTCACTCCATTACTGTTAGAATCACTGAGTTGATGAGCAACTATCACTACATTACTGTTAGCATCATTTTGAGTTCATTAGCAATTCTTCCGACATCACTGTTGCAACATTTTGAGGTTCGTAGCAACTTTTACTACATTACTTTCTCATTATTTTGAGGTTCGTAGCAACTCTTACTGCATGACGGTCAGCATCACTTTGAAGTTATTCGAAAGTTTCACTCCATTACTGTTAGCATCATCTTTTTGTTCATTAGCAATTCTTCCGACATCACTGTCGCAATATTTTGAGGTTCGTAGCAACTTTTACTACATTACTGTCGCATTATTTTGAGGTCCGTAGCAACTCTTAGTACATGACTGTCAGCATCACTTTGAGGTTATTCGAAATGTTCACTCCATTACTGTTAGCATCATTTTGAGTTCATTAGCAATTCTTACTAAATCACTGTCGCATCATTTTGAGATCATGAGCAATTCTTCTGACATCACTGTCACATTATTTTGAGGTTCGTAGCAACTCTTACTACATGACTGTCAGCATCACTTTGAGGTTCTTCGAAACACTTACTACATTACTGTAAGCATCACTGAGTTTATTAGCAACTATCACTACATTACTTTTAGCATCATTTTGAGTTCATTAGCAATTCTTCCGACATCACTGTCGCAATATTTTGAGGTTCGTAGCAACTCTTACTACATTATTGTTGCATTATTTTAAGGTTCGTAGCAACTCTTACTACATGACTGTCAGCATCACTTTGAGTTTATTAGCAACTATCACTACATTACTGTTAGCATCATTTTGAGTTTATTCGAAATGCTTCCGACATCACTGTCACATTACTTTGAGGTTCGAAGCAACTCTTACTACATTACTGTCAGCATCACTTTGAGTTCATTAGCAACTATCAATGCATTACTTTTAGCATCATTTTGAGGTTAGAAGCAACTCTTACTACATGACTGTCAGCGTCACTTTGAGGTTGTTCGAAACACTTACAACATTACTGTAAGCATCACTGAGTTAATTAGCAACTATCACTACATTACTGTTAGCATCATTTTGAATTCATTAGCAATTCTTCCGACATCACTGTCGCTATATTTTGAGGTTCGTAGCAACACTTACTACATGACTGTCAGAATCACTTTGAGGTTATTCGAAACATTCACTCCATTACTGTTTGCATCATTTTGAGTTCATTAGCAATTCTTCCGACATCACTGTCGCATTATTTTGAGGTTCGTAGCAACTCTTACTACATGACTGTCACCATCACTTTGAGGTTATTCGAAACACTTACTACATTACTGTAAGCATCACTGAGTTTCTTCGCAACTATCACTACATTACTGTTCGCATCATTTTAAGTTGATTAGCAATTCTTCCGACATCACTGTCGCAATATTTTGAGGTTCGTAGCAACTTTTACTACATTACTGTCGCATTATATTGAGGTTCGTCGCAACTCTTACTACATGACTGTCAGCATCACTTTGAGGTTATTCGAAACACTTACTACATGACTGTCATCATCACTTTGAGGTTATTAGCAACTATCACTACATTACTGTTAGCATCATTTTGAGTTCATTAGCAATTCTTCCGACATCACTGTCGCAATATTTTGAGGTTCCTAGTAACTTTTACTACATTTCTGTCAAATTATTTTGAGGTTCGTAGCAACTCTTACTCCATTATTGTTGCTTTATTTTAAGGACCGTAGCAACTCTTCCTACATTACTGTCAGCTTCACTTTGAGTATATTAGCAACTATCATTACATTTCTGTTAGCATCATTTTGAGTTAATGAGCAATTCTCACAACATCACTGTAGCATTGAATTGAGTTCATTAGCAACTCTTACTAAATGACTGTCAGCATCACTTTGAGGTTGTTCGAAACTCTGACTGCATTACTGTAAGCATCACTGAGTTTCTTAGCAACTTTCACTACATTACTGTTAGCATCATCTTGAGTTCATTAGCAATTCTTCCGACATCACTGTCACAATATTTTGAGGTTCGTCGCAACTTTTACTACATTACTGTCGCATTTTTTTGAGGTTCGTAGCAACTCTTACTACATGACTGTCAGCATCACTTTGAGGTTATTCGAAACGTTCACTCCATTACTTTTAGCATCATTTTGAGATCATTACCAATTCTTCTGACATCACTGTCGCATCATTTTGAGATCTTTAGCAATTCTTCTGACATCCCTGTCGCAATATTTTGAGGTTCGTAGCAACTTTTACTACATTACTGTCGCATTATTTTGAGGTTTGTAGCAACTCTTAGTACATGACTGTCAGCATCACTTTGAGGTTATTCGAAACGTTCACTCCATTACTGTGAGCATCATTTTGAGTTCATTAGCAATTCTTACTACGTCACTGTCGCATCATTTTGAGATCATTAGCAATTCATCCGACATCACTGTCGCATTAGTTTGAGGTTCGTAGCAACTCTTACTACATGACTGTCAGCATCACTTTGAGGATATTCGAAACGTTCACTCCATTACTTTTAGCATCATTTTGAGATCATTACCAATTCTTCTGACATCACTGTCGCATCATTTTGAGATCTTTAGCAATTCTTCTGACATCACTGTCGCATTATTTTGAGGTTCGTAGCAACTCTTACTACATGACTGTCAGCATCACTTTGAGGTTGTTCGAAACACTTTCTACATTACTGTAAGCATCACTGAGTTTCTTAGCAACAATCACTACATTACTGTTAGCATCATCTTGAGTTCATTAGCAATTCTTCCGACATTACTGTCGCAATATTTTGAGGTTCGTAGCAACTTTTACTACATTACTGTCGCATTATTTTGAGGATTGTAGCAACACTTACTACATGACTGTCAGTATCACTTTGAGGTTATTTGAAAGTTTCACTCCATTACTGTTAGCATCATCTTGAGTTCATTAGCAATTCTTCCGACATCACTGTCGCAATATTTTGAGGTTCGTAGCAACTCTTACTACATTACTCTCAGCATCACTTTGAGTTTATTAGCAACTATCACTCCATTACTGTTAGCATCATTTTGAGTTGTTGAGCAATTCTCACGACATCACTGTCGCATCATTTTGAGATCATTAGCAATTCTTCCGACATCACTGTCGCAATATTTTGAGGTTCGTAGCAACTCTTACTACATTATTGTTGCATTATTTTAAGGTTCGTAGCAACTCTTACTACATTACTGTCAGCATCACCTTGAGTTTATTAGCAACTATCACTACATTACTGTTAGCATCATTTTGAGTTGTTGAGCAATTCTCACGACATCACTGTAGCATTAAATTGAGTTCATTAGCAACTCTTACTAAATTACTGTCAGCATCACTTTGAGGTTGTTCGAAACTCTTACTACATTACTGGAAGCATCACTGAGTTTCTTAGCAACTATCACTACATTACTGTTAGCATCATCTTGAGTTCATTAGCAATTCTTCCGACATCACTGTTGCAATATTTTGAGGTCCGTAGCAACTTTTACTACATCACTGTCGCACCATTTTGACATCATTAGCAATTCTTCCGACATCACTGTCACATTATTTTGAGGTTCGTAGCAACTCTTACTACATTACTGTCAGCATCACTTGAAGTTTATTAGCAACTATCACTACATTACTGTCGCATCATTTTGAGTTTATGAGCAATTCTCACGACATCACTGTAGCATTGAATTGAGTTCATTAGCAACTCTTACTAAATGACTGTCAGCATCACTTTGAGGTTGTTCGAAACTCTTCCTACATTACTGTAAGCATCACTGAGTTGATTAGCAACTATCACTACATTACTGTTAGTATCATTTTGAGTTCATTAGCAATTCTTCCGACATCACTGTCGCAATATTTTGAGGTTCGTAGCAACTTTTACTACATTACTGTCGCATTATTTTGAGGTTCGTAGCAACACTTACTACATAACTGTAAGTATCACTTTGAGGTTATTTGAAAGTTTCACTCCATTACTGTTAGCATCATTTCTAGTTCATTAGCAATTTTTACTACATCACTGTCGCATCATTTTGAGATCATTAGCAATTCTTCCGACATCACTGTCGCATTTTTTTGAGGTTCGTAGCAACTCTTACTACATGACTGTCAGCATCACTTTGAGGTTATTCGAAACTTTCACTCCATTACTGCTAGCATCATTTTGAGTTCATTAGCAATTCTTACTACATCACTGTCGCATCATTTTGAGATCATTAGCAATTCTTCCGACATCACTGTGACAATATTTTGAGGTTCGTAGCAACTCTTACTACATTATTGTTGCATTATTTTAAGGTTCGTAGCAACTCTTACTACATTACTGTCAGCATCACTTTGAGTTTATTAGCAGCTATCACTACATTACTGTTAGCATCATTTTGAGTTGTGTAGCAATTCTCACGACATCACTGTAGCATTAAATTGAGTTCATGAGCAACTCTTACTAAATGACTGTCAGCATCACTTTGAGGTTGTTCGAAACTCTTACTACATTACTGTCAGCATCACTGAGTTTCTTAGCAACTATCACTACATTACTTTTAGCATCATCTTGAGTTCATTAGCAATTCTTCCGACATCACTGTCGCAATATTTTGAGGTTCGTAGCAACTTTTACTACATTACTGTCGCATTATTTTGAGGTTCGTAGCAACACTTACTACATGACTGTCAGCATCACTTTGAGGTTATTCGAAAGTTTCACTCCATTACTGTTAGCATCATCTTGAGTTCATTAGCAATTCTAACTACATCACTGTCGCATCATTTTGACATCATTAGCAATTCTTCCGACATCACTGTCACATTATTTTGAGGTTCGTAGCAACTCTTACTACATTATTGTTTCATTATTTTAAGGTTCCTAGCAACTCTTTCTACATTACTGTCAGCATCGCTTTGAGTTTATTAGCAACTATCACTACATTACTGTTAGCATCATTTTGCGTTGTTGAGCAATTCTCACGACATCACTGTAGCATTAAATTGAGTTCATTAGCAACTCTTACTACATGACTGTCAGCATCACTTTGAGGTAGTTCGAAACACTTACTACATTACTGGAAGCATCACTGACTTGATCAGCAACTATCACTCCATTACTGTTAGCATCATTTTGAGTTCATGAGCAATTCTTCCGACATCACTGTCGCAATATTTTGAGGTTCGTAGCAACTTTTACTACATTACTGTCGCATTATTTTGAGGTTCGTAGCAACACTTACTACATGACTGTCAGCATCACTTTGAGGTTATTCGAAAGTTTCACTCCATTACTGTTAGCATCATCTTGAGTTCATTAGCAATTCTAACTACATCACTGTCGCATCATTTTGACATCATTAGCAATTCTTCCGACATCACTGTCACATTATTTTGAGGTTCGTAGCAACTCTTACTACATTATTGTTTCATTATTTTAAGGTTCCTAGCAACTCTTTCTACATTACTGTCAGCATCGCTTTGAGTTTATTAGCAACTATCACTACATTACTGTTAGCATCATTTTGCGTTGTTGAGCAATTCTCACGACATCACTGTAGCATTAAATTGAGTTCATTAGCAACTCTTACTACATGACTGTCAGCATCACTTTGAGGTTGTTCGAAACTCTTCCTACATTACTGTAAGCATTACTGAGTTTCTTAGCAACTATCACTACAATACTGTTAGCATCATCTTGAGTTCATTAGCAATTCTTCCGACATCACTGTCTCAATATTTTGAGGTTCGTAGCAACTTTTACTACATTACTGTCGCATTATTTTGAGGTTCGTAGCAACACTTACTACATGACTGTCAGCATCACTTTGAGGTCATTCGAAAGTTTCACTCCATTACTGTTAGCATCATCTTGAGTTCATTAGCAATTCTTCCGACATCACTGTCGCAATATTTTGAGGTTTGTAGCAACACTTACTACATGACTGTAAGCATCACTTTGAGGTTATTCGAAACACTTATTACATTACTGTAAGCATCACTGAGTTGATTAGCAACTATCACTACATTACTGTTAACATCATTTTGAGTTCATTAGCATTTCTTCCGACATCACTGTCGCAATATTTTGAGGTTCCTAGCAACTTTTCCTACAATACTGTCGCATTTTTTTGAGGTTCCTAGCAACTCTTACTACATTATTGTTGAATTATTTTAAGGTTCGTAGCAACTCTTACTACATTACTGTTAGCATCACTTTGAGTTTTTTAGCAACTATCACTACATTAGTGTTTGCATTATTTGAGTTTATGAGCAATTCTCACGACATCACTGTAGCATCATTTTGAGTTCATTAGCAATTCTTAATACATCACTGTCGCATCATTTTGAGATCATTAGCAATTCTTCCGACATCACTGACGCATTTTTTTGAGGTTCATAGCAACTCTTAGTACAAGACTGTCAGCATCACTTTGAGGTTATTCGAAACGTTCACTCCATTACTGTTAGCATCATTTTGAGTTCATGAGCAATTCTTACTAAATCACTGTCGCATCATTTTGAAATCTTTAGCAATTTTCTGACATCACTGTCGCATTATTTTGAGGTTCGTCGCAACTCTTACTACATGACTGTCACCATCACTTTGAGGTTATTCGAAACACTTACTACATTACATTAAGCATCACCGAGTTGATTAGTAACTATCACTACATTACTGTTAGCATCATTTTGAGTTCATTAGCAATTCTTCCGACATCACTCTCGCAATATTTTGAGGTTCGTAGCAACTTTTACGACATTACTGTCGCATTATATTGAGGTTCGTAGAAACTCTTACTACATGACTGTCAGCATCACTTTGAGGTTATTCGAAACACTTACTACATTACTGTCAGCATCACTAAGTTTATTAGCAACTATCACTACATTACTGTTAGCATCATTTTGAGGTTATTCGAAACACTTCCTACATTACTGTAAGCATCACTGAGTTGATTAGCAACTTTCACTACATTACTGTTAGCATCATTTTGAGTTAATTAGCAATTCTTCCGACATCACTGTCGCAATATTTTGAGGTTCGAAGCAACTTTTACAACATTACTGTCGCATTATTTTAAGGTTCGTAGCAACTCTTACTACATTACTGTCAGCATCTCTTTGATTTTATTAGCAAGTATCACTAAATTACTGTAAGCATCACTGAGTTTCTTAGCAACGATCACTACATTACTTTTAGCATCATCTTGAGTTCATTAGCAATTCTTCCGACATCACTGTCGCAATATTTTGAGGTTCGAAGCAACTTGTACTACATTACTGTCGCATTATTTAGAGGTTTTTAGCAACACTTACGACATGACTGTCAGCATCACTTTGAGGTTATTCGAAACTTTCACTCCATTACTGTTAGCATCATTTTGAGTTCATTAGCAATTCTTACTACATCACTGTCGAATCATTTTGAGATCATTAGCAATTCTTTTGACATCACTGTCGCATTATTTTGAGGTTCGTAGCAACTCTTACGACATGACTGTCAGCATCACTTTGAGGTTATTCGAAACGTTCACTCCATTACTGTTAGCATCATTTTGAGTTCATTAGCAATTCTTACTACATCACTGTCGCATCATTTTGAGATCATTAGGAATTCTTCCGACATCACTGTCCCATTATTTTCAGGTTCGTAGCAACTCTTACTACATGACTGTCAGCATCACTTTGAGGTTGTTCGAAACTCTTACTACATTACTGTAAGCATCACTGAGTTTATTAGCAACTATCACTACATTACTGTTAGCATCATCTTGAGTTCATTAGCAATTCTTCCGACATCACTGTCGCAATATTTTGAGGTTCGAAGAAACTTTTACTACATTACTGTCGCATTATTTTGAGGTTCGTAGCAATACTTACTACATGACTGTCAGCATCACTTTGAGGTTATTCGAAAGTTTCACTCCATTACCGTTAGCATCATCTTGAGTTCATTAGCAATTCTTCCGACATCACTGTCGCAATATTTTGAGGTTCGTAGCAACTTTTACTACATTACTGTCGCATTATTTTGAGGTTCGTAGCAACTCTTACTACATTATTGTTGCATTATTTTAAGGTTCGTAGCAACTCTTACTACATTACTGTAAGCATCACTGAGTTTATTAGCAACTATCACTACATTACTGTTAGCATCATTTTGAGTTCATTCGCAATTCCTCCGACATCACTGTCGCAATATTTTGAGGTTCGTAGCAACTTTTACTCCATTACTGTCGCATTATTTTGAGGTTCGTAGCAACTCTTAGTACATGACTGTCAGCATCACTTTGAGGTTATTCGAAACGTTCACTCCATTACTGTTAGCATCATTTTGAGTTCATTAGCAATTCTTACTAAATCACTGTCGAATCATTTTGAGATCATTAGCAATTCTTCTGACATCACTGTCACATTATTTTGAGGTTCGTAGCAACTCTTACTACATTATTGTTGCATTATTTTAAGGTTCATAGCAACTCTTACTTCATTACTGTCAGCATCACTTTGAGTTTATTAGCAACTATCACTACATTACTGTTAGCATCATTTTGAGTTTATGAGCAATTCTCACAACATCACTGTAGCATCATTTTGAGTTCATTCGCAATTCTTACTAAATCACTGTCCCATCAGTTTGAGATCATTACCAATTCTTCTGACATCACTGTCGCATTATTTTGAGGTTCAAAGCAACTCTTACTACATGACTGTCACATCATCACTTTGAGGTTGTTCAAAACACTTACTACATTACTGTAAGCATCACTGAGTTTATTAGCAACTATCACTACATTACTGTTAGCATCATTTTGAGTTCATTAGCAATTCTTCCGACATCACTGTCGCAATATTTTGAGGTTCGTAACAACTCTTACTACATTACTGTCGCATTATTTTGAGGTTCGTAGCAACTCTTAGTACATGACTGTCAGCATCACTTTGAGGTTATTCGAAACTTTCACTCCATTACTGTTAGCATCATTTTGAGTTCATTAGCAATTCTTACTACATCACTGTCGCATCATTTTCAGATCATTAGCAATTCTTCTGACATCACTGTCACATTATTTTGAGGTTCGTAGCAACTCTTACTACATTATTGTTGCATTATTGTAAGGTTCGTAGCAACTCTTACTAAATGACTGTCAGCATCACTTTGAGGTTATTCGAAACGATCACTGCATTACTGTTAGCATCATTTTGAGTTCATTAGCAATTCCTACTAAATCACTGTCGCATCATTTTGAGATCTTTAGCAATTCTTCTGACATCACTGTGGCATTGTTTTGAAGTTCGTAGCAACTCTTACTATATGACTGTCAGAATCACTTTGAGGTTCTTCGAAACACTTACTACATTACTGTAAGCATCACTGAGTTGATTAGCAACTATCACTACATTACTGTTAGCATCATTTTGAGTTCATTAGCAATTCTTCCGACATCACTGTCGCAATATTTAGAGTTTCGCAGCAATTCTTTCTACATGACTATCAGCATCACTTTGAGGTTATTCGAAACTTTCACTCCATTACTGTTAGAATCATTTTGCGTTCATTAGCAATTCTTACTACATCACTGTCGCATCTTTTTCAGATCTTTAGCAATTCTTCTGACATCACTGTCGCATTATTTTGAGGTTCGTAGCAACTCTTACTACATGACTGTCACCATCACTTTGAGGTTATTCGAAACACTTACTACATTACTGTTAGCATCATTTTAAGTTCATTAGCAATTCTTCCGACATCACTGTTGTAATATTTTGAGGTTCGTAGCAACTTTTACTACATTACTGTCGCATTTTATTGAGTTTCGTGGCAACTCTTACTACATGACTGTCAGCATCACTTTGAGGTTGTTCGAAACTCTTACTACATTACTGGAAGCATCACTGAGTTTCTTAGCAACTATCACTACATTACTGTTAGCATCATCTTGAGTTCATTAGCAATTCTTCCGACATCACTGTTGTAATATTTTGAGGTTCGTAGCAACTTTTACTACATCACTGTCGCACCATTTTGACATCATTAGCAATTCTTCCGACATCACTGTCACATTATTTTGAGGTTCGTAGCAACTCTTACTACATTACTGTCAGCATCACTTGAAGTTTATTAGCAACTATCACTACATTACTGTCGCATCATTTTGAGTTTATGAGCAATTCTCACGACATCACTGTAGCATTGAATTGAGTTCATTAGCAACTCTTACTAAATGACTGTCAGCATCACTTTGAGGTTGTTCGAAACTCTTCCTACATTACTGTAAGCATCACTGAGTTGATTAGCAACTATCACTACATTACTGTTAGTATCATTTTGAGTTCATTAGCAATTCTTCCGACATCACTGTCGCAATATTTTGAGGTTCGTAGCAACTTTTACTACATTACTGTCGCATTATTTTGAGGTTCGTAGCAACACTTACTACATAACTGTAAGTATCACTTTGAGGTTATTTGAAAGTTTCACTCCATTACTGTTAGCATCATTTCTAGTTCATTAGCAATTTTTACTACATCACTGTCGCATCATTTTGAGATCATTAGCAATTCTTCCGACATCACTGTCGCATTTTTTTGAGGTTCGTAGCAACTCTTACTACATGACTGTCAGCATCACTTTGAGGTTATTCGAAACTTTCACTCCATTACTGCTAGCATCATTTTGAGTTCATTAGCAATTCTTACTACATCACTGTCGCATCATTTTGAGATCATTAGCAATTCTTCCGACATCACTGTGACAATATTTTGAGGTTCGTAGCAACTCTTACTACATTATTGTTGCATTATTTTAAGGTTCGTAGCAACTCTTACTACATTACTGTCAGCATCACTTTGAGTTTATTAGCAGCTATCACTACATTACTGTTAGCATCATTTTGAGTTGTGTAGCAATTCTCACGACATCACTGTAGCATTAAATTGAGTTCATGAGCAACTCTTACTAAATGACTGTCAGCATCACTTTGAGGTTGTTCGAAACTCTTACTACATTACTGTCAGCATCACTGAGTTTCTTAGCAACTATCACTACATTACTTTTAGCATCATCTTGAGTTCATTAGCAATTCTTCCGACATCACTGTCGCAATATTTTGAGGTTCGTAGCAACTTTTACTACATTACTGTCGCATTATTTTGAGGTTCGTAGCAACACTTACTACATGACTGTCAGCATCACTTTGAGGTTATTCGAAAGTTTCACTCCATTACTGTTAGCATCTTCTTGAGTTCATTAGCAATTCTAACTACATCACTGTCGCATCATTTTGACATCATTAGCAATTCTTCCGACATCACTGTCACATTATTTTGAGGTTCGTAGCAACTCTTACTACATTATTGTTTCATTATTTTAAGGTTCCTAGCAACTCTTTCTACATTACTGTCAGCATCGCTTTGAGTTTATTAGCAACTACCACTACATTACTGTTAGCATCATTTTGCGTTGTTGAGCAATTCTCACGACATCACTGTAGCATTAAATTGAGTTCATTAGCAACTCTTACTACATGACTGTCAGCATCACTTTGAG
Source organism: Aulostomus chinensis (assembly GCF_037954235.1). Taxonomy (NCBI): domain Eukaryota; kingdom Metazoa; phylum Chordata; class Actinopteri; order Syngnathiformes; family Aulostomidae; genus Aulostomus; species Aulostomus chinensis. The sequence continues at coordinate 30,493,953 of NC_141320.1, read as the reverse complement.
GTTGTTCGAAACTCTTCCTACATTACTGTAAGCATTACTGAGTTTCTTAGCAACTATCACTACATTACTGTTAGCATCATCTTGAGTTCATTAGCAATTCTTCCGACATCACTGTCGCAATATTTTGAGGTTCGTAGCAACTTTTACTACATTACTGTCGCATTATTTTGAGGTTCGTAGAAACACTTACTACATGACTGTCAGCATCACTTTGAGGTCATTCGAAAGTTTCACTCCATGCCTGTTAGCATCATCTTGAGTTCATTAGCAATTCTTCCGACATCACTGTCGCAATATTTTGAGGTTTGTAGCAACACTTACTACATGACTGTAAGCATCACTTTGAGGTTATTCGAAACACTTATTACATTACTGTAAGCATCACTGAGTTGATTAGCAACTATCACTACATTACTGTTAACATCATTTTGAGTTCATTAGCATTTCTTCCGACATCACTGTCGCAATATTTTGAGGTTCCTAGCAACTTTTCCTACAATACTGTCGCATTTTTTTGAGGTTCCTAGCAACTCTTACTACATTATTGTTGAATTATTTTAAGGTTCGTAGCAACTCTTACTACATTACTGTTAGCATCACTTTGAGTTTTTTAGCAACTATCACTACATTAGTGTTTGCATTATTTGAGTTTATGAGCAATTCTCACGACATCACTGTAGCATCATTTTGAGTTCATTAGCAATTCTTAATACATCACTGTTGCATCATTTTGAGATCATTAGCAATTCTTCCGACATCACTGACGCATTTTTTTGAGGTTCATAGCAACTCTTAGTACAAGACTGTCAGCATCACTTTGAGGTTATTCGAAACGTTCACTCCATTACTGTTAGCATCATTTTGAGTTCATGAGCAATTCTTACTAAATCACTGTCGCATCATTTTGAAATCTTTAGCAATTTTCTGACATCACTGTCGCATTATTTTGAGGTTCGTCGCAACTCTTACTACATGACTGTCAGCATCACTTTGAGGTTCTTCGAAACACTTACTACATTACTGTAAGCATCACTGAGTTTATTAGCAACTATCACTACATTACTGTTAGCATCATCTTGAGTTCATTCGCAATTCTTCCGACATCACTGTCGCAATATTTTGAGGTTCGTAGCAACTCTTACTACATTATTGTTGCATTATTTTAAGGTTCATAGCAACTCTTACTTCATTACTGTCAGCATCACTTTGAGTTTATTAGCAACTATCACTACATTACTGTTAGCATCATTTTGAGTTAATGAGCAATTCTCACAACATCACTGTAGCATCATTTTGAGTTCATTAGCAATTCTTACTAAATCACTGTCCCATCAGTTTGAGATCATTACCAATTCTTCTGACATCACTGTCGCATTATTTTGAGGTTCAAAGCAACTCTTACTACATGACTGTCACATCATCACTTTGAGGTTGTTCAAAACACTTACTACATTACTGTAAGCATCACTGAGCATATTAGCAACTATCACTACATTACTGTTAGCATCATTTTGAGTTCATTAGCAATTCTTCCGACATCACTGTCGCAATATTTTGAGGTTCGTAACAACTCTTACTACATTACTGTCGCATTATTTTGAGGTTCGTAGCAACTCTTAGTACATGACTGTCAGCATCACTTTGAGGTTATTCGAAACTTTCACTCCATTACTGTTAGCATCATTTTGAGTTCATTAGCAATTCTTACTACATCACTGTCGCATCATTTTCAGATCATTAGCAATTCTTCTGACATCACTGTCACATTATTTTGAGGTTCGTAGCAACTCTTACTACATTATTGTTGCATTATTTTAAGGTTCGTAGCAACTCTTACTAAATGACTGTCAGCATCACTTTGAGGTTATTCGAAACGATCACTGCATTACTGTTAGCATCATTTTGAGTTCATTAGCAATTCTTACTAAATCACTGTCGCATCATTTTGAGATCTTTAGCAATTCTTCTGACATCACTGTGGCATTATTTTGAAGTTCGTAGCAACTCTTACTATATGACTGTCAGCATCACTTTGAGGTTCTTCGAAACACTTACTACATTACTGTAAGCATCACTGAGTTGATTAGCAACTATCACTACATTACTGTTAGCATCATTTTAAGTTCATTAGCAATTCTTCCGACATCACTGTTGTAATATTTTGAGGTTCGTAGCAACTTTTACTACATTACTGTCGCATTTTATTGAGTTTCGTGGCAACTCTTACTACATGACTGTCAGCATCACTTTGAGGTTGTTCGAAACACTTACTACATTACTGTAAGCATCACTGACTTGATTAGCAACTACCACGACATTACTGTTAGCATCATCTTGAGTTCATGAGCAATTCTTCCGACATCACTGTCGCAATATTTTGAGGATCGTAGCAACTTTTACTACATTACTTTCGCATTATTTTGAGGTTTGTGGCAACTCTTACTACATGACTGTCAGCATCACTTTGAGGTTATTCGAAACTTTCACTCCATTACTGTTATCATCTTTTTGAGTTCATTAGCAATTCTTCTGACATCACTGTTGCATCATTTTGAGATCATTAGCAATTCTTCCGACATCACTGTCGCATTATTTTGAGGTCCGTAGCAACTCTTAGTACAAGACTGTCAGCATCACTTTGAGGTTATTCGAAACGTTCACTCCATTACTGTTAGCATCATTTTGAGTTCATGAGCAATTCTTACTAAATAACTGTCGCATCATTTTGAGATCTTTAGCAATTCTTCTGACATCACTGTTGCATTATTTTGAGGTTCGTAGCAACTCTTACTACATTACTGTCGCATTATTTTGAGGTTCGTAGCAACTCTTCCTACATGACTGTCGCCATCACTTTGAGGTTATTCGAAACACTTACTACATTACTGTAAGCATCACTGACTTGATTAGCAACTACCACTACATTACTGTTAGCATCATTTTAAGTTCATGAGCAATTATTCCGACATCACTGTCGCAATATTTTGAGGTTCGTAGCAACTTTTACTACATTACTTTCGCATTATTTTGAGGTTTGTAGCAACTCTTACTACATTGTTGTTGCATTATTTTAAGGTTCGTAGCAACACTTACTACATGACTGTCAGCATCACTTTGAGGTTATTCGAAACGTTCACTCCATTACTGTTAGCATCATTTTGAGTTCATGAGAATTTCTTACTAAATCACTGTCGCATCATTTTGAGATCTTTAGCAATTCTTCTGACATCACTGTCGCATTATTTTGAGGTTCGTAGCAACTCTTACTACATTACTGTCGCATTATTTTGAGGTTCGTAGCAACTCTTCCTACATGACTGTCACCATCACTTTGAGGTTATTCGAAACACTTACTACATTACTTTAAGCATCACTGACTTGATTAGCAACTACCACTACATTACTGTTTGCATCATTTTAAGTTCATTAGCATTTCTGCTGACATCACTGTCGCATCATTTTGAGATCTTAAGCAATTCTTCCGACATCACTGTCACATTATTTTGAGGTTCGTAGCAACTCTTACTATATGACTGTCAGCATCACTTTGAGGTTGTTCGAAACACTTACTTCATTACTGTAAGCATCACTGACTTGATTAGCAACTACCACTACATTACTGTTAGCATCATTTTAAGTTCATGAGCAATTATTCCGACATCACTGTCGCAATATTTTGAGGTTCGTAGCAACTTTTACTACATTACTGTCGCATTATTTTGAGGTTCGTAGCAACTCTTAGTACATGACTGTCAGCATCACTTTGAGGTTATTCGAAACGTTCACTCCATTACTGTTAGCATCATTTTGAGTTCATTCGCAATTCTTACTAAATCACTGTCGCATCATTTTTAGATCATTAGCAATTCTTCTGACATCACTGTCACATTATTTTGAGGTTCAGAGCAACTCTTGCTACATTACTGTCAGCATCACCTTGAGTTTTTTAGCAACTATCACTACATTACTGTTAGCATCATTTTGAGTTGATGAGCAATTCTCACGACATCACTGTAGCATTGAATTGAGTTCATTAGCAACTCTTACTAAATGACTGTCAACATCACTTTGAGGGTGTTCGAAACTCTTACTACATTACTGTTAGCATCATCTTGAGTTCATTAGCAATTCTTCCGACATCACTGTCGCATTATTTTGAGGTTCGTAGCAAGTCTTACTACATGACTTTCAGCATCACTTTGAGGTTGTTCGAAACACTTACTACATTACTGTAAGCATCACTGACTTGATTAGCAACTACCACTACATTACTGTTTGCATCATCTTGAGTTCATTAGCAATTCTTCTGACATCACTGTCGCATTATTTTGAGGTTCGTAGCAACTCTTTCTACATTACTGTCGCATTATTTTGAGGTTCGTAGCAACTCTTCCTACATGACTGTCACCATCATTTTGAGGTTATTTGAAACACTTACTACATTACTGTAAGCATCACTGACTTGATTAGCAACTACCACTACATTACTGTTTGCATCATTTTAAATTCATTAGCATTTCTGCCGACATCACTGTCGCATCATTTTGAGATCTGAAGCAATTCTTCCGACATCACTGTCGCATTATTTTGAGGTTCGTAGCAGCTCTTACTATATGACTGTCAGCATCACTTTGAGGTTGTTCGAAACACTTACTACATTACTGTAAGCATCACTGACTTGATTAGCAACTACCACTACATTACTATTAGCATCATTTTAAGTTCATGAGCAATTCTTCCGACATCACTGTCGCAATATTTTGAGGTTCGTAGTAACTTTTACTACATTTCTGTCGCATTATTTTGATGTTCGTAGCCACTCTTAGTACATGACTGTCAGCATCACTTTGAGGTTATTCGAAACACTTACTACATAACTGTAAGCGTCACTGAGTCGATTAGCAACTATCACTACATTACTGTTAGCATCATTTTGAGTTCATTAGCAATTCTTCCGACATCACTGTCGCAATATTTTGAGGTTCGTAGCAACATTTACTACATTACTGTTGCATTATTTGAGGTTCGTAGCAACACTTACTACATGACTGTAAGCATCACTTTGAGGTTATTCGAAAGTTTCACTCCATTACTGTTAGCATCATTTTGAGTTCATTCGCAATTCTTACTACATCACTGTCGCATCATTTTGAGATCTTTCGCAATTCTTCTGACATCACTGTCGCATTATTTTGAGGTTCGTAGCAACTCTTACTACATTACTGTCGCATTATTTTGAGGTTCGTAGCAACTCTTCCTACATGACTGTCACCATCACTTTGAGGTTATTCGAAACACTTACTACATTACTGTAAGCATCACTGACTTGATTAGCAACTACCACTACATTACTTTCGCATCATTTTAAGTTCATGAGCAATTCTTCCGACATCACTGTCGCAATATTTTGAGGTTCGTAGCAACTTTTACTACATTACTGTCGCGTTATTTTGAGGTTCGTAGCAACTCTTAATACATGACTGTCAGCATCACTTTGAGGTTATTCGAAACACTTACTACATTACTGTAAGCATCACTGAGTTGATTAGCAACTATCACTACATTACTGTTAGCATCATTTTGAGTTTATGAGCAATTCTTCCAACATCACTGTCGCAATATTTTGAGGTTCGTAGCAACTTTTACTGCATTACTGTCGCATTATTTTGAGGTTCATAGCAACACTTACTACATGACTGTAAGCATCACTTTGAGGTTATTCGAAAGTTTCACTCCATTACTTTTAGCATCATTTTGAGTTCATTAGCAATTCTTACTACATCACTGTCGCATCATTTTGAGATCATTAGCAATTCTTCCGACATCACTGGCGCATTATTTTGAGGTTCGTAGCAAGTCTTACTACATGACTGTCAGCATCACTTTGAGGTTGTTCGAAACACTTACTACATTACTGTAAGCATCACTGACTTGATTAGCAACTACCACTACATTACTGTTAGCATCATCTTGAGTTCATTAGCAATTCTTCCGACATCACTGTCGCAATATTTTGAGGTTCATAGCAACTTTTACTACATTACTTTCGCATTATTTTGAGGTTTGTAGCAACTCTTACTACATGACTGTCAGCATCACTTTGAGGTTATTCGAAACTTTCACTCCATTACTGTTAGCATCTTTTTGAGTTCATTAGCAATTCTTATTACATCACTGTTGCATCATTTTGAGATCATTAGCAATTCCTCCGACATCACTGTCGCATTATTTTGAGGTCCGTAGCAACTCTTAGTACAAGACTGTCAGCATCACTTTGAGGTTATTCGAAACACTTACTACATAACTGTAAGCGTCACTGAGTCGATTAGCAACTATCACTACATTATTGTTAGCATCATTTTGAGTTCATTAGCAATTCTTCCGACATCACTGTCGCAATATTTTGAGGTTCGTAGCAACATTTACTACATTACTGTCGCATTATTTGAGGTTCGTAGCAACACTTACTACATGACTGTAAGCATCACTTTGAGGTTATTCGAAAGTTTCACTCCATTACTGTTAGCATCATTTTGAGTTCATTAGCAATTCTTACTACATCACTGTCGCATCATTTTGAGATCTTTCGCAATTCTTCTGACATCACTGTCGCATTATTTTGAGGTTCGTAGCAAGTCTTACTACATGACTGTCAGCATCACTTTGAGGTTGTTCGAAACACTTACTACATTACTGGAAGCATCACTGACTTGATTAGCAACTACCACTACATTACCTTTAGCATCATCTTGAGTTCATTAGCAATTCTTCCGACATCACTGTCGCAATATTTTGAGGATCGTAGCAACTTTTACTACATTACTTTCGCATTATTTTGAGGTTTGTAGCAACTCTTACTACATGACTGTCAGCATCACTTTGAGGTTATTCGAAACTTTCACTCCATTACTGTTAGCATCTTTTTGAGTTCATTAGCAATTCTTATTACATCACTGTTGCATCATTTTGAGATCATTAGCAATTCCTCCGACATCACTGTCGCATTATTTTGAGGTCCGTAGCAACTCTTAGTACAAGACTGTCAGCATCACTTTGAGGTTTTTCGAAACGTTCACTCCATTACAGTTAGCATCATTTTTTGTTCATGAGCAATTCTTACTAAATCACTGTCGCATCATTTTGAGATCTTTAGCAATTCTTCTGACATCACTGTCGCATTATTTTGAGGTTCGTAGCAACTCTTACGACATTACTGTCGCATTATTTTGAGGTTCGTAGCAACTCTTCCTACATGACTGTCGCCATCACTTTGAGGTTATTCGAAACACTTACTACATTACTGTAAGCATCACTGACTTGATTAGCAACTACCACTACATTACTGTTAGCATCATTTTAAGTTCATTAGCATTTCTGCCGACATCACTGTCGCATCATTTTTAGATCTTAAGCAGTTCTTCCGACATCACTGTCGCATTATTTTGAGGTTCATAGCAACTCTTACTATATGACTTTCAGCATCACTTTGAGGTTGTTCGAAACACTTACTACATGACTGTAAGCATCACTGACTTGATTAGCAACTACCACTACATTACTGTTAGCATCATTTTACGTTCATGAGCAATTCTTCCGACATCACTGTCGCAATATTTTGAGGTTCGTAGCAACTTTTACTACATTACTGTCGCATTATTTTGAGGTTCGTAGCAACACTTACTACATGACTGTGAGCATCACTTTGAGGTTATTCGAAAGTTTCACTCCATTACTGTTAGCATCATTTTGAGTTCATTAGCAATTCTTACTACATCACTGTCGCATCATCTTGAGTTCATTAGCAATTCTTCCGACATCACTGTCGCAATATTTTGAGGTTCGTAGCAACTTTTACTACATTACTGTCGCATTATTTTGAGGTTCGTAGCAACACTTACTACATGACTGTCAGCATCACTTTGAGGTTATTCGAAAGTTTCACTCCATTACTGTTAGCATCATCTTGAGTTCATTAGCAATTCTAACTACATCACTGTCGCATCATTTTGACATCATTAGCAATTCTTCCGACATCACTGTCACATTATTTTGAGGTTCGTAGCAACTCTTACTACATTATTGTTTCATTATTTTAAGGTTCCTAGCAACTCTTTCTACATTACTGTCAGCATCGCTTTGAGTTTATTAGCAACTATCACTACATTACTGTTTGCATCATTTTGCGTTGTTGAGCAATTCTCACGACATCACTGTAGCATTAAATTGAGTTCATTAGCAACTCTTACTACATGACTGTCAGCATCACTTTGAGGTTGTTCGAAACTCTTCCTACATTACTGTAAGCATTACTGAGTTTCTTAGCAACTATCACTACATTACTGTTAGCATCATCTTGAGTTCATTAGCAATTCTTCCGACATCACTGTCGCAATATTTTGAGGTTCGTAGCAACTTTTACTACATTACTGTCGCATTATTTTGAGGTTCGTAGCAACACTTACTACATGACTGTCAGAATCACTTTGAGGTCATTCGAAAGTTTCACTCCATTACTGTTAGCATCATCTTGAGTTCATTAGCAATTCTTCCGACATCACTGTCGCAATATTTTGAGGTTTGTAGCAACACTTACTACATGACTGTAAGCATCACTTTGAGGTTATTCGAAACACTTATTACATTACTGTAAGCATCACTGAGTTGATTAGCAACTATCACTACATTACTGTTAACATCATTTTGAGTTCATTAGCATTTCTTCCGACATCACTGTCGCAATATTTTGAGGTTCCTAGCAACTTTTCCTACAATACTGTCGCATTTTTTTGAGGTTCCTCGCAACTCTTACTACATTATTGTTGAATTATTTTAAGGTTCGTAGCAACTCTTACTACATTACTGTTAGCATCACTTTGAGTTTTTTAGCAACTATCACTACATTAGTGTTTGCATTATTTGAGTTTATGAGCAATTCTCACGACATCACTGTAGCATCATTTTGAGTTCATTAGCAATTCTTAATACATCACTGTCGCATCATTTTGAGATCATTAGCAATTCTTCCGACATCACTGACGCATTTTTTTGAGGTTCATAGCAACTCTTAGTACAAGACTGTCAGCATCACTTTGAGGTTATTCGAAACGTTCACTCCATTACTGTTAGCATCATTTTGAGTTCATGAGCAATTCTTACTAAATCACTGTCGCATCATTTTGAAATCTTTAGCAATTTTCTGACATCACTGTCGCATTATTTTGAGGTTCGTCGCAACTCTTACTACATGACTGTCACCATCACTTTGAGGTTATTCGAAACACTTACTACATTACATTAAGCATCACCGAGTTGATTAGTAACTATCACTACATTACTGTTAGCATCATTTTGAGTTCATTAGCAATTCTTCCGACATCACTCTCGCAATATTTTGAGGTTCGTAGCAACTTTTACGACATTACTGTCGCATTATATTGAGGTTCGTAGAAACTCTTACTACATGACTGTCAGCATCACTTTGAGGTTATTCGAAACACTTACTACATTACTGTCAGCATCACTAAGTTTATTAGCAACTATCACTACATTACTGTTAGCATCATTTTGAGGTTATTCGAAACACTTCCTACATTACTGTAAGCATCACTGAGTTGATTAGCAACTTTCACTACATTACTGTTAGCATCATTTTGAGTTAATTAGCAATTCTTCCGACATCACTGTCGCAATATTTTGAGGTTCGAAGCAACTTTTACAACATTACTGTCGCATTATTTTAAGGTTCGTAGCAACTCTTACTACATTACTGTCAGCATCTCTTTGATTTTATTAGCAAGTATCACTAAATTACTGTAAGCATCACTGAGTTTCTTAGCAACTATCACTACATTACTTTTAGCATCATCTTGAGTTCATTAGCAATTCTTCCGACATCACTGTCGCAATATTTTGAGGTTCGAAGCAACTTGTACTACATTACTGTCGCATTATTTTGAGGTTCGTAGCAACTCTTCCTACATGACTGTCACCATCACTTTGAGGTTATTCGAAACACTTACTACATTACTTTAAGCATCACTGACTTGATTAGCAACTACCACTACATTACTGTTTGCATCATTTTAAGTTCATTAGCATTTCTGCTGACATCACTGTCGCATCATTTTGAGATCTTAAGCAATTCTTCCGACATCACTGTCACATTATTTTGAGGTTCGTAGCAACTCTTACTATATGACTGTCAGCATCACTTTGAGGTTGTTCGAAACACTTAGTACATTACTGTAAGCATCACTGACTTGATTAGCAACTACCACTACATTACTGTTAGCATCATCTTGAGTTCATGAGCAATTCTTCCGACATCACTGTCGCAATATTTTGAGGATCGTAGCAACTTTTACTACATTACTTTCGCATTATTTTGAGGTTTGTGGCAACTCTTACTACATGACTGTCAGCATCACTTTGAGGTTATTCGAAACTTTCACTCCATTACTGTTATCATCTTTTTGAGTTCATTAGCAATTCTTCTGACATCACTGTTGCATCATTTTGAGATCATTAGCAATTCTTCCGACATCACTGTCGCATTATTTTGAGGTCCGTAGCAACTCTTAGTACAAGACTGTCAGCATCACTTTGAGGTTATTCGAAACGTTCACTCCATTACTGTTAGCATCATTTTGAGTTCATGAGCAATTCTTACTAAATCACTGTCGCATCATTTTGAGATCTTTAGCAATTCTTCTGACATCACTGTTGCATTATTTTGAGGTTCGTAGCAACTCTTACTACATTACTGTCGCATTATTTTGAGGTTCGTAGCAACTCTTCCTACATGACTGTCGCCATCACTTTGAGGTTATTCGAAAGTTTCACTCCATTACTGTTAGCATCATTTTGAGTTCATTAGCAATTCTTACTACATCACTGTCGCATCATTTTGAGATCATTAGCAATTCTTCTGACATTACTGTCGCATTATTTTGAGGTTCGGAGCAACTCTTAGTACATGACTGTTAGCATCACTTTGAGGTTATTCGAAACGTTCACTCCATTACTGTTAGCATCATTTTGAGTTCATTAGCAATTCTTACTAAATCACTGTCGCATCATATTGAGATCATTAGCAATTCTTCTGACATCACTGTCACATTATTTTGAGGTTCGTAGCAACTCTTACTACATTACTGTCAGCATCACTTTGAGTTTTTTAGCAACTATCACTACATTACTGTTAGCATCATTTTGAGTTAATGAGCAATTCTCACGACATCACTGTTGCATTGAATTGAGTTCATTAGCAACTCTTACTAAATGACTGTCAGCATCACTTTGAGGGTGTTTGAAACTCTTACTACATTACTTTTAGCATCATCTTGAGTTCATTAGCAATTCTTCCGACATCACTGTCGCATTATTTTGAGGTTCGTAGCAACTCTTCCTACATGACTGTCAGCATCACTTTGAGGTTGTTCGAAACACTTACTACATTACTGTAAGCATCACTGACTTGATTAGCAACTTCCACTACATTACTGTTAGCATCATCTTGAGTTCATTAGCAATTCTTCCGACATCACTGTTGCATTATTTTGAGGTTCGTAGCAACTCTTACTACATTACTGTCAGCATCACTTTGAGGTTATTCGAAACTTTCACTCCATTTCTGTTCACATCATTTTGAGTTCATTAGCAATTCTTACTACATCACTGTCTGGAAGGTGTCCCATGTAACAAACTGATCAATGTGGTTCTAATGTTCTGGTTCATTTCTTGTCCTTTAGAAAAATGAAATTAATTTCTTACTGTCATGAACTCAGACTGTGTGTTTAATGTTAACATTTTAAAAAATTCTACTTTGTCAGTGAATTAATTCAGTCTGCATCTAAGTGTCTGTCAGGATGGCTGAGCGGTCTAAGGCGCTGCGTTCAGGTCGCAGTCTCTCCTGGAGGTGTGGGTTCGAATCCCACTTCTGACAAAGGACGTTTTCTCCACATTCCTGTGCATCCACAATGGAAACCAGTTGAAGCTGCTCTCCACTGATGGGAGTGAGTGGTTGAACTGGCAGCAGAGGAGGCAAAGGAGCTTCCCTGTGAGGGTCCAACATTGCCTGGTTTCCTCCAACATGGAGGAGCCACCAAAACTGATCTTCAAATGTTGGATCAAAGTCTACTGATCCACCTTTCTCATGTTGATGAGGTCATCCAGCCTGATGATCTCGAGGTTCTCCTTTGAGTGGTTCCCTCTGGGAGAGTTCTCTCTCTGTAACTTGTGTGTGTGTTTGCTCGTATCCTGTTTCTCCTTGACAGCACTTTAGTGTTTTTACCACTGGTGTCTCATCTGTGGTTCACCTTTTATTTGACTTCTTTGTCAAAGATGAAGGTGTTTGTGGTCATTCATCAATCATGTGATGGCTCATGTGACTGTGAGTCTGATGAAGAGCATGAGACTCTTAATCTCAGGGTCGTGGGTTCAAGCCCCACGTTGGGCGTTCATCTTGAAAATCCCTGCTTGTCCTCTCACTTTCTGCAGCTGTGATTGGGAATTGTAAGAAAAATCACTGAATGAACAACACAAACACAGACTGTGTCTGAAGTTCCACACCTGCACCCGACTCAGAATGAAAAACCAGTGTGGACTCAATTGTATCCACTGTCAATACTGATTCTGGACAAATTTCTTTGTGTGTTTTGATGGACGCGAGCCAAGCAGAAATTTCCCATAATGCAATAGGGTGGCGTTTGGTCAGTGTTGAGCAGGCGTCAGTCTGACAATGATCTCGTATTATTGTGTCATCACTTGACCAGACCCAAAAGTAGGCTCAGGTATCAGTTTCTTCTCAATGCTAATGTCTGCTAGCTTAGTCTGCTACTTTGATGGCTCTGCCTGCTCAAAGGTCCAGACCCCTGGATGTGGTGGTTCCTACCTGAACGTAGATTCTGTCAGCTCATGTTGTTAAATCAACTCACCAGGAACACCAGTAGATTTCAATGGACTGACAATGAGTCTCATTGAATGGGTGTCTCGTCCAACGAGAAACACTCAGTCTCAGGTTGAAGCTCATCAATGAGGTCTTGTGGATCAGTGGCTTGCATGAATGAATGAGTTGGAAGACTTCTTGGAAATTAAAGAGGATTTAATACAATTAAGAAAACCCTTAAGACAGAGTGATAATTCCAGCAGAGTAATTAAGGCCCATATTGAGTAGCAGGTATGAATTAGCCTGGATTTATCTGAGCTTCAAGTAGACGGCTAAGAGGCAGGTGGAAAGGTGTGTAGGATGAACGATGGTGACCTCCAACCAAATGAAGAGGACTGAGTGGAGGCTGACCAGCTCTACGGAGTCAGGCGGAGTTTGGCAGCGAGACAGGAGTCCAGGCCTGAATCGGTGAAAACCAACGTAACCGGCTTACGTTCTCAGCTGGATTCTCCCATCGATGTACGACGCCTCTCCAACGAACTGGTGGGAGGACGGCCTCCAAAGCCTCCACCTCGTCGACCGTGGCTCCCGCTGAGATTCGCTCGATGAAGAAGGGAAGCGCGTTGATTGGCTACCCTCTGGTCTCAGGCTGCTGGCTGCCTGGACTAAGCTGCTCTTCTCCAACACAAAGGTGGCTTCTCTCTCTTCAAGGCTCACAGGAGGTCAAGAGTGTAGCGACCGTGAGCCGAGATCGATGATGAATTACAAAAACAGAAAATCAAAAAAATAAATTAGAGGAATAGAAAAGAAAAGGGGAGGAGCCGGACCAGCTGCTCTAGGAGCTCACACACAAAGGGCAGAAACAAGAAGCACTGAAGAGAGCGCCAGCAGTGGATGGTGCCACCACTGTTACAGTAAACTGGTCCGCCTCAGAGCAGTGACCTTTGACCTGTGAGGGGTTGTTGGCCAATCAGGACACTTTGCTGTCTTCAGTCCTTCTCAGATATCAACAAATGAAGCTGGTTGAACAGACAGCAATCATCATCACTCAGAGACATCACCTAGAGAGGAAGACTGCTCAGAGTTCTGACAATGACAGTGAAGAGGCAAGGAGAGCTGGACAACCACAGACAGTGAAACATTCGGAACATCATGTTGATACACGTGTGTGTGTGTGTGTGTGTGTGTGTGTGTGTGTGTGTGTGTGTGTGTGTGTGTGTGTGTGTCAGACTCAGAATCAGAATCTTTTATTTTCGTTGTATGGGGGGGGGGGTACAGTGACAATAGTTAGAGCGCTCTTCCAGAGCCACCGTGCACCACAGAATGCAGATACAAAGAAAAGATAGAAAAGATAAAAGCAAGATAAAAGACACTGTTAGAACAGAAAGATCCATCAACCCACCAACCAGAGGTGTGTCTGGTACAGATGTGGAATTATTGGCTCACACAATGTTGAGGACACTGGAAGAAGACAAACAAAAAAGGCTGGTGTGATCCAGACCTTCATCAAAAATGGTCCTGGAGAACTGTTCAATGTGTCAGGACTTCTGTCCATTGTCTTCTGCTTATCCTGTTCAGGGTCATGAGGGGGTGGAGCCTATCCCAGCAGCTTTTGGACGACGGGCCGTGTTCACCCTGGACAGGTCACCAGTCCATCACAGGGCCAACACATCCACAGACAAACATTCCAAGCCAGACTCAGGAGGATCTCTCCACCCTACAGACTGTAAAGGAACCATCAAAGATGGCAGTTGGAGTTCTGTGGATCTGTGCTGGATTCCTCGTCCTCACGGACCAGAAGTCTGTCTGAAATACTGCTCTGATTGATGATCTTTTCATGAATCTGGAAAAGCTTCTAAAATGAAAGGAAAACAATCCTATCTTCTTCATGCCTCAAGCCAAATCAAACCAAGAGTTCTTTTATCATATTTTTTTAACCGGACGTCTGCTTTGACTGGTTGGTTGTTGAAAGAGAGCAGGACAGGACAGACAGCAGAAGACAAATATAGAGAAGGAAAGACAAAAGACAGAGAGAAAGGAGGGAGAGAATGACAAAAAGATGGGAACAAGATGAGGGTGAAAGACTAGCAGAGAGAAAGACAGAGGGACAGGGGGATGGAAGACAGACACACAACCAACAACAGCAGCAGCAATAATAGTAAACTAGCTGCCAATGATAACATCTCCTGGTCACTGAAGCAATCAACTTCATAATAGGAGGATTGAAGAGCCAGGAAATAAAATATTTGCACAATACTGATGTGAATGTTCGTGCAATACTGAGAACACTGATATGAAGACGACTAGTAGGGGCGGCACGGTGGTGCAAGAAGACAAACAAAAAAGGCTGGTGTGATCCAGACATCCATCAAAAATGGTCCTGGAGAACTGTTCAATGTGTCAGGACTTCAGAAGCTCCAATCCTCTCTAAGGTCCAGTGAGAGTGGAAGAGATTATAAATGAGAGAAGCAGGGCCCTCACTCAGAACTGAACCAGCTCAGTTGGGAGAGCCTTAGACTGAAGATCTAAAGGTCCCTGGTCCGATCCCAGGTTTCAGCAGAGGAGCAGCATTGACTTTACTTTCCAGTGGAGGAACTGCAGACATGAAGGAAACTAACATCTTGTCCTGTGCATTCTTGTGACATTCAGGACATTTTTGGAGCCTCTTGATGGATTTTGCCACAGAGAATCAGAGTCAATCAAAAGCATGGTGGACTTCAACATGGAGGACTGAACAAGTCAAGAAAGCATCAGTTTGACCTTCACAGGTGTTTCTGTTCCTGTCTCAATGCTGTAGAAAGAGCCTGAGGAGCTCAGACGGTAGAGCATCCGACTTTTAATCTGAGGGTCCAGGGTTCAAGTCCTTGTTCAGGTGCTGTGGAGGTTCCAGTGTTTGACAACATGGTACTGGATGAAGTTTAGTGTTGAACAAACTGTCATCATCAAAAGTAGAAGTGTTCTTGTCTTGCCACTGTGAGACTGTTGCTAGGAAAGTGACCACTAATAATTTCATGTGGCATGCAATTAACAAAAGACCTACATTGATGGTCGAGGGGGGCTGGAGCCTATCCCAGCATCTACGGGCCAGAGGCGGGGTTCACCCTGGACAGGTCACCAGTCCATCACAGGGTCAACATACAGAGACGAACAACCATTCACACTCACATTCATACCTACGGTCAATTTAGAGTGTCCAATCAGCCTCGTCCCCAATTACATGTCTTTGGACAGTGGGAAGGAGCCGGAGTACCAGAGAGAACCCACACATTCATGGGGAGAACATACAGGCTCTACACAGAAAGATTCCCCACCCGAGCCTGGACTCAAACCAGAACCTTCTTGCTGTGAGGCCACAGTGCTCACCACTGCACCATCATGCTGCCATGCTCTCTTCTACTTTCCTCAATTGTGTTTCTTTCATGTCCTCCTGAGATCAAAGACAGAATTCTAGCTACTGTCAAAGCCCTGATGACATCATCAGGAATTCTGACTTTGATCTGGAGACTCTTGCTTTAGTCTGAATTTGACCTGACTAATGTTTTAGTTTAGGTTGCATGATACCGACCACCTCATTTCTCCTGATGGACTGGTGACCTGCCCAGGGTGAACCCTGCCTCTTGAACAACGTCACCTGGGATCGCCCCCCCCCCCCCATGACCCCATACCCCCTTCCCTCATGTGACTCTTTCATGCGGGCCTCTCAAAACAAAAACATGGCGGCCGCTCCTGTCATTTTCGGAGGAAAGTGCCTTCTTCCAAGATAATTTTGATTCAATAAAGCATTCTGATGACATTTCTAGAGAGAAATATGCATTTTGTTTTCATAATCTTTGCTCAGTTCTTGTGTTTAATCTTTGGTTTGTTCGTTATTACGGTGAATCTTTCACCTCTCAGAAGAGAGTCGTTACAGTGTCACATTTCTACTGTTGCTATGTTGGTTGCTAAGGACGCCATTACGGACGAGTGTCATTTCAAGATAGGTTTGATTTTTAAAAAGCATTTTAAGGACATTTCTGGCGAGAAATATAAATTTTATTTCCATAATATTCGCTGTTCAATAAAGACTAATATGAAATGGATTTTAGTGCCCCAGGAATTACAAACATCTGCTTCCGTGGAAGTCGCCCCCGTTCTTCTGTGAGAAAATCCGGTAGTTGTCGCTCACTCCGAGGAAAAAAAACAAATATTTTTAATACTTCATCTTTTGATTAATAAGACAATCTACAAATTCATTTAATTTCTGCATGTTTATTCTACCTACGAAGTCCATTTGTCACCATTATAGATCGACCAATCAGCATTAAGAATATAAACAATGACTCAAACTAATGGCGGTCTGCTGACGTCACATCCGTCACAGAGGCTCACTCCTGCACTCAGAGGTGGCCTTTTAGTTCCATCACTTCACGCTGTATTTACAGATTTATGATTGAGGGGAACAAACCACTCTGATGTCTGGGTTCATCAAGGATATCATTAAAGAAATCCTAACTATCTGGCCAGTTAAATTGATCCTAACTGTTCTTCAGATGTTGTGCTGGTAATGTCATGTAGTTTCTTTTCCAATGTAACTTTGTCGTTCTGATGTGTGTATTTTTACTGCTCCAACAAAGCTGTTCCTCTTCTGGGGAAATCAATCATTCAGGCAATCAATAACTGAGTGTCTCTGATGCTGTACTGTAGTATTGCAGTACAACAACACTCTGATCCTTCCTTTTCAAATGTTTTTATTGTGTTTCTCTTATCAGGTGTTCAAAATGATGACAATAAAAATCAATAATTGATATTCAGCTTTGTTTCAACAATAATAACTGATCAGAAATGAGGCCTGATGGCTGCAATAGCAGCTTTGTGCTGTTCAGTGACTCCTGCTATAAAAAGGAGTCAAGGCGGTCTTAAAGATGTGAAAATGTTCCAAAGATCCTTCTTCATGTTGGTCCTGAACAAGATTGGTGACAGGCCTTTTTTCAAAGGAGCTCCAAAAGGCTCACTTAACCCTTTGAGGCCTGGCTGAGACACAAGGCCTGTTGACCTTTGACCCTGTTGCTCTTTTGCTCTCATTGGCCTCTCCAGTGGATACAGACCTGAAACTTGAACTGTGAGGCCTCTCAAATGTATAGAATCATGATCTGTTTTTGGCAGCAGAATGTCATTAAATACTGTCAACACAGATTAGCGGTGACGACTGAGTCCACAATGTCCTGCTACCTTTGTGGCCGTCTCGTCTGGCTTTGATCCCTCATGGAACCTCTGAGCTTCAGGGCTCCTCTGTCTCTACTGCTGCTGCAGGAGTCAGAGGGTCTCTCACCTGAAATTCAGATGCCAGACAAGAAGACACTTGGAGCTGACAGAAGTCATCGCTGTAGGTGGAGACATTCACAGGCTAACAAGGTGACCTCGTGGTAAGACAGGTTCTCCAATGGCACAGAACTTCAAACTGAGATCACAGCACAGTCGTTCTGAGGCGTCAGCAACTGGCATGAGCCATTCCAAAGATTTGCAGTGGGCCACACTGGAAATATGGCTTTAAAACATGGAACAGCTCACACAGCGTACAGTTAGAAGTGTAAAAGTCAAAGTTGAGCTGATGCCAGGTGTTGCCACAGTGTCATAGAAACACCTTGAGTCAGAACCACGTGGAAGGACCCCACTCAGGTCAGACCTGAAACGTACGAGTGTGTGAAGTTACCCTCCCCCGTTTGTGAGCCTTGATGAAATGAACCCACAATGACATGACTGGAAACGTGTGTGTGTGTGTGTGTGTGTGTGTGTGTGTGTGTAACCATGTTAAACTCTTTTAAATAAATGTTTCAGCCTGCTATTATTTGGATGCTGTATGATTCCTGCAACCCCAGACTAACTCAGGTGTTCGTACTGCAACCTAAAGTATGGTGATGAGGAGAATGATGAACAATCCACAAGGTGATCAGAAAATAAGAAATGGATTCAGGAACAACAAACCCATCTCTGAACATGTGATTGAAACATGTGAGTGGGACTGGCAGAACCTGGCTTTACCTCAAAGTGTCTCATCCAGAGATCTGTGACAGGCGTCTGCTGTGGAGGGTCAATCTGTCCGTCCACATTCAGATCATCGATGCAGCGACTCTGCTAGGATCAAACTACTCAGGATGAAACAGACCAATGTTGACATCAAGTAGCAACTCAGCAGCTGATCAACAGAGTCCTCAGCACCAGTAGAGCCTGGTCCTGGTCCCTGGGGGGCTCCAACCACCAGCCTCTCTGTGAACAGCCGAGTGCCACAGAGACTCTGAGTCTCCTGCTGTTCATGAAGAGTTTTCAGGCTGCATTCAGTGTGTGAGGTCCACACTGCACATTTGAGGGACCATGAAGGACAGAGGAGAGTCTGACTGTCATGGTGAAAGCCTTCAGCACTAGAACTGAAACAGCCCCCACCATCTTAACCCCCCCAGACCAAACATCATCGTCCAGCCTCCAACCAGAGGTCCCTCAGTTATCATGGAGCCACAGGTGGAGTTTGGATTCTTTTCTAGAATGAGACGGCAATGACAGTCCTGCAGAGTGACATCACTGACATGAATGGATGACTTCAGTCACATGACTGGATGACTTCAGTCACGTGACAGGATGACTTCAGTCACGTGACTGGATGACTTCAGTCACGTGACTTCAGTGCATCCAATCACCAAGTGCACCACAGTCCTTGTTGCTGTCTGCTGTTGGGTCACAGCAAAGTAAGGAAACAGCCTGACGGTCCTCAGGAGGAAATTCAACAGCCTCCAAAGATGGAGGTGAATCTAGAACTGCTCATGTTGGCCATCCTTGATGAACTTGGGCGGTACTCTGGTGCAGGGATGAGGTCATGGAGCTGATCTGGGAGCAGTCCTGATATTAAATGGACTAAATGTGTCAACATCAAATAAAATTGGAAACCTATGTGAAGCCTTATTTTGTCTTTGATGGACATTTTTTCAATCTCTAATGACTGTTTTGACTGAACCTGCTGGATCCTGTGGTGCCTGATGAGGAGACAACTTGAGTACAAAGTTGAAGAGGAGGCTTTTTGGAGGGGAGATGATTTTATTTGCAGTGTTGTAAATCAAAATAACTCCAACGACATGATAGAATTTTCTCCAAATTTCCTGACTAAGATGGATTCCAAACCAAATCAGCTGTCACAAGGGAAAGTCTGCATGTAAACACACACACACACATACACACACATACACACACACACACACACACACACACGTGTATCAACATGATGTTCCGAATGTTTCACTGTCTGTGGTTGTCCAGCTCTCCTTGCCTCTTCACTGTCATTGTCAGAACTCGGAGCAGTCTTCCTCTCCAGGTGATGTCTCTGAGTGATGATGATTGCTGTCTGTTCAACCAGCTTCATTTGTTGATATCTGAGAAGGACTGAAGACAGCAAAGTGTGCTGATTGGCCAACAACCCCTCACAGGTCAAAGGTCACTGCTCTGAGGCGGACCAGTTTACTGTAACAGTGGTGGCACCACCCACTGCTGGCGCTCTCTTCAGTGCTTCTTGTTTCTGCCCTTTGTGTGTGAGCTCCTAGAGCAGCTGGTCCGGCTCTCCCCTTTTCTTTTCTATTCCACTAATTTATTTTTTGATTTTCTGTTTTTGTAATTCATCATCGATCTCGGCTCACGGTCGCTACACTCTTGACCTCCTGTGAGCCTTGAAGAGAGAGAAGCCACCTTTGTGTTGGAGAAGAGCAGCTTAGTCCAGGCAGCCAGCAGCCTGAGACCAGAGGGTAGCCCATCAACGCGCTTCCCTTCTTCATCGAGCGAATCTCAGCGGGAGCCATGGTCGACGAGGTGGAGGCTTTGGAGGCCGTCCTCCCACCAGTTCGTTGGAGAGGCGTCGTACATCGATGGGAGAATCCAGCTGAGAACGTCAGCCGGTTACGTTGGTTTTCACCGATTCAGGCCTGGACTCCTGTCTCGCTGCCAAACTCCGCCTGACTCCGTAGAGCTGGTCAGCCTCCACTCAGTCCTCTTCATTTGGTTGGAGGTCACCATCGTTCATCCTACACACCTTTCCACCTGCCTCTTTGCCGTCTACTTGAAGCTCAGATAAATCCAGGCTAATTCATACCTGCTACTCAATATGGGCCTTAATTACTCTGCTGGAATTATCACTCTGTCTTAAGGGTTTTCTTAATTGTATTAAATCCTCTTTAATTTCCAAGAAGTCTTCCAACTCATTCATTCATGCAAGCCACTGATCCACAAGACCTCATTGATGAGCTTCAACCTGAGACTGATTGTTTCTCGTTGGACGAGACACCCATTCAATGAGACTCATTGTCAGTCCATTGAAATCTACTGGTGTTCCCGGTGAGTTGATTTACAACATGAGCTGACAGAATCTACGTTCAGGTAGGAACCACCACATCCAGGGGTCTGGACCTTTGAGCAGGCAGAGCCATCAAAGTAGCAGACTAAGCTAGCAGACATTAGCATTGAGAAGAAACTGATACCTGAGCCTACTTTTGGGTCTGGACCTTTGAGCAGGCAGAGCCATCAAAGTAGCAGACTAAGCTAGCAGACATTAGCATTGAGAAGAAACTGATACCTGAGCCTACTTTTGGGTCTGGACCTTTGAGCAGGCAGAGCCATCAAAGTAGCAGACTAAGCTAGCAGACGTTAGAATTGAGAAGAAACTGATACCTGAGCCTACTTTTGGGTCTGGTCAGGTAATGACACAATAATATGACATCATTATCAGACTGACGCCTGCTCAACACTGACCAAACACCACCCTATTGCATTGTGGGAAATTTCTGCTTGGCTCGCGTCCATCAAAACACACAAAGAAATTTCTCCAGAATCAGGATTGACAGTGGATACAATTGAGTCCACACTGGTTTTTCATTCTGAGTCAGGTGCAGGTGTGGAACTTCAGACACAGTCTGTGTCTGTGTTGTTCATTCAGTGATTTTTCTTACAATTCCCAATCACAGCTGCAGAAAGTGAGAGAACAAGCAGGGATGTTCAAGATGAACGCCCAACGTGGGGCTTGAACCCACGACCCTGAGATTAAGAGTCTCATGCTCTACTGACTGAGCTAGTCAGGCTACATCTGAGTAGCTTCAATAGCCTGAAGTGTTCAGAGTGAGAGACGCTACAAGCTCTTCATCAGACTCACAGTCACATGAGCCATCACATGATTGATGAATGACCACAAACACCTTCATCTTTGACAAAGAAGTAAAATAAAAGGTGAACCACAGATGAGACACCAGTGGTAAAAACACTAAAGTGCTGTCAAGGAGAAACAGGATACGAGCAAACACACACACAAGTTACAGAGGGAGAACTCTCCCAGAGGGAACCACTCAAAGGAGAACCTAGAGATCATCAGGCTGGATGACCTCATCAACATGAGACAGGTGGATAGGAAACAAGCTCAGAGATGTCAGGAACATGAGATCCAAGTGGTGAGAGAGCAAGAACTGGTGAGGTTCCAGAACCAGGAGTGAGGTGGAGCCTGCATCACCTACTGGGAGCTTTTAGTCTAAGGTTCAACTTGGACTTGAAGGATTTCTGGACAGACAACGTGCAGGGAGGGAATTTGGAGATGAAGAACAAGTTCCTCTCAGCTTTAATGGAGTTTTCAGGAGTCAAACAGACCCTCCTCTGATTGGTTGCCTCTGATTGTGTTCTCATTGCACCACAGCCTCCAGGTTGAGGGTTCTGGTCCTAGTCAGACACATTGACTCTGATGCTGCTGAGCCTGAAGGCAGGATGAAGAAAGGAGTGTCTGAGAGAGCTTCACCAGACAAACTGTCCAGTTGAACAACAAACACTAGTCAGTAGGAATGTTGCTGCTGGGACCCTGATTCAAACCAGGGTTGCTGCAGCCACAACACAGAGGACTGACCACTAGAGGATCAGGGCCTCCTGGAGGCTGAGGTTGGAGCTGCTCTGTCTTTGTCTCACTGAGAGACAAAAGACAATTGGAGTCCACAAAGAAATCATTGAGAAATCAAGGAGAGATCAAAGAAAGAATTCTAAGATTAAAAACAGAACTCTGAGATCAAAGGTTGAAGTTCCCCAAGGTTCAGTTTTAGCTCAGACCCTCTTTAATATCTCTGTACTGCCACTTGTCGTCAGGAGACTCAGTATAAACCTCCACAGTCCTGCTGATGTCACTCAGCTGGACATCTCTGTGTCTCCTGGTGACTCAGGACCAGTTGATGTCCATTAACCTGTCATGGAGGCAGAGAACAAAACTGAGGTCTTAATTAAAGCTGGAGGCAGTGTTGTTTGGGCCTGAGCCTCCTTCTGTCCACTGCAGCCCAGTAGCAGGAGTCGTCCTGAATCCAAGGATGTATTTTATGAGAGCGGTGGGACTTGTAGTTTAGGAGGTAGAAGCCTCAGTGTGACACCAAGTGAGAATCAGAGCTGAGCCTCTAAGAGCCCCTCCCCCGCTGCTCTCTGTCAGAGTGGAGAGGAGAGAGGATTTTTGGAGTTTGTTGTTTGAAAAAGGCTCATCAATCCCCAGATTGTGGTCAAAGTAGAATGTAAACATTTTAGTAGGCATTTTTGTCAGGAATGTAGTGAAGTTATTTGTGAAGTGGAGAGAGTTACAGTGTAGACGAGAGAAGCGTCAGTTTGAGGCTATGTGTGTCTGAGGAGACAGCCTCCCATTGGTTTACATTGTAGGGTGAAAAGTGGGTCCTGGACTTTGTCATGACTCAAACAATTTGTAGTTGGTTTCTGATGGTTTGGTTTGCTTGACCTTGCAAATCCATATTTTGGGTTCTGGCTTGTTCTGCTTTTCATTTTGTGTTTGTATTAAAGTTCTGTTGCTGAAAAAATAAATCCAGGGTTTAGTGACTAAAAAAAGGTCCAGAGGCCCACAACTAAATATTCAAACCAATATTTCCATGATAAGGAAGCCTAACAAGGTCACCAAGAGATGGAAACAACTTGGAGGATAGAAAATTGTTTTAGTTTATTTGACAGCTGATTGAAGACGTGGGTCAAAACTGACCGTTACCATAGAGATGGGAACAGAAAGCTGACACAAGAGGAAGGTTCCAGCTCTGAAAAAGGAGTTTGATCAAAATCTTCAACTGCCAGTAGAAATATCCTTTTGTATGTTGACCTTTGTTGACAGAAGTCACTTTAGCTTGGCAGTGAAAAGAATGGCTGCTAGCTTGACAAAGAACTGCACAAACCAGGTTCAAGCTGGACTTTGGACCCTGGTATCTGCAACAACTCCCATCAACTCCTAATCTAGCAGCTCTGCTGGGTCCAACTATTTTACAGAACATTTGACAGACCTGTGGAGCAGTGAGGACACACATGAGTTGATCACATGATCCACTGAAGCGCCATTTTACCTGCCACTGAGGTCACCAACATGAGCTGGAGTTGGGAATCTTGAACTGAACCTGGTATCGCAGCGACCCCTACTGCTGCAAAATGGAACAGCAACACTGAACCAAGTACAGGATTGAAGGGAGACTGATGGTCTCTGTTTGGGTTTTAGAAGGACAAGGAGGGCGTGGCTTCAAGCTGGATTCTCAGAGACTATTTCCCCAACCTCTACATTGGCATCTACACTGTCATCCAGTCATGTGACTGAAGTCATCCAGTCATGTCAGTGATGTCACTCTGCAGGACTGTCACTGCCGTCACATTCTAGAAAAGAATCCAGACTCCACATTTCTGGGGCAGTTTTGGTCTTTAAACACTTGACAGTTCCAGGAGATTTAGTCTGGCTCAAGATCTTCAGATCAACCCAGGACAGAAGGCTATGACTCCATTGGATTGTGTAGTTGGAGCATTCAGAGATCTGGTGGATCTCAGTAGGAGCTGGATTTATCCACTGAATGATCCTGGTCAATGTGATCCTGCTCCTCCATCTCTCAGGCTGACAGAGCAGGAGGACCTGACTGAGAAGAAAGCTGCACTTGAGCAGCTTCAGTCTCTGTGTGACAACACACATGCAGAAAACCAGAATTTGAGGGAACAAGTTTCTACTCTTGAACATGAGAATAAAAGAGCAATCCAGGAGCTCCAGAACCTCACTGCTGTGGTGGCCAACCTCCAAACGGTCCAGGACAAGAACCAGACTCAGATAGAAGACCTGAACGCAACAGTCCACAGTCTTCAGTGTGAGGGGAGGAAGGTTGATGGAGAGAACAATGAGCTCAGAAAAGAGCTGACCCAGGTTCAGTCTCTGAGGGAGAGTGAACAGGTGGAGATGAAATGTCTTGAGGAAGACCTGACTGAGAAGAAAAGTGCACTTGATCAGCTTCAGTCTCTGTGTGACAAGAGATGGACAGAAAACCAGAATTTGTGGGGACAGGTTTCTAGTCTTGGACAAGAGAAGATCATTGCATATCAGCTGGTAGAGAACATGTCTGCCATGGTGGGCAACCTTGAATCTGTGAGGGAGGAGAACCAGGCTCAGATCAGAGACCTGAACACACAAGTCCACAATCTTCAGCTTGAGGTGAAGATGGTTTACAAGGAAAAGTGTGACCTCAAGTGTGAGCTCAACTCCATCCAGGCAGAGAAGAACAAAATGAGAGAAGAACTCACTGAGAAGAAGACGACTCTTGAACAGCTGAGGTTCCAGAGTGAGGAGAGAGAGGCAGAAAATGGATGTTTGAGGAGACGAGTTTCTACTGCATCTCAGTAGACAGAGACCTTCACTGCAGAGTTGGCCCACCTCGAATCAAGGAAGGACCAGGACCCCACAAAGACTGGCAGTCTGAACGGTGAAGTTCAGAGTCTTCTATGTGCAGTGAGAACACAAAAGAAGAAAAGGAGCAGTGCTCAGTGGGAAATCCTGGGAAATCTTCATGATTTAAAAAGCTGTTTGAAAGAGGAAAATCATGACCTTCAAGTGAAGGTCCAGCAAACTTCTGAAGAGCAAACAGACTCTCCCCTACGTCCAGCCAGAGAAGAGCAAACAGACTCTCCCCTACGTCCAGCCAGAGAAGAGCAAGCAGACTCTCCCCTACGTCCAGCCAGAGGAGAGCAAACAGACTCTCCCCTACGTCCAGCCAGAGAAGAGCAAGCAGACTCTCCCCTACGTCCAGCCAGAGAAGAGCAAACAGACTCTCCCCTACGTCCAGCCAGAGAAGAGCAAACAGACTCTCCCCTACGTCCAGCCAGAGGAGAGCAAGCAGACTCTCCCCTACGTCCAGCCAGAGAAGAGCAAACAGACTCTCCCCTACGTCCAGCCAGAGAAGAGCAAACAGACTCTCCCCTACGTCCAGCCAGAGAAGAGCAAGCAGACTCTCCCCTACGTCCAGCCAGAGAGGAGCAAACAGACTCTCCCCGACGTCCAGCCAGAGGAGAGCAAGCAGACGCTCTCATGTGTTCTTCTGCAGAGGAGCTACGGGATTCTGCTGCATGTCCTGTGACTGAAGAGCAGAATGATGGGGGCACCCTGGAGACTGGACCTGCTAGGGGTCAAACCAGAGGTCTACTGAGCCGTGTGACATCTGGTGTAGAAGATGCTCTGTTCATGTTCATAGTTCTTTCTTTGTGTGCCTTTCCTCAACTTTGTTTTCTTTGTTTGTTATATATGATGATACCTTGATCACCACAGCAGTTGATCCCAGCTTGATTAGCTGAGTGCTTTGCAGTCTAAAGCACTTTAGTGACACCTGTGGGGTCCCTTATCCTCACTGACCACAGGGATTCAGCCTCAGTGAAGGAGAGGGAACCTTCCAGGTTGCAGCTCCTAGACTCTGGAACGCTCTCCCACTGGACATGAGGACGCTGTGGACACCTTTAGAAAGAAGCTAAAGACCCATTTGTTTATTAATATTGTTGTTCATGATGGAATCGTCCCTCTGTACCTGCCCACACATGTCAAGAGGTCAAATGATTCCCTGTTTAAAACAGCTCTTCATCACATGGATGTGCATCCCAACAGTCAGAGTTCACCGATGCTGCTATTCCCTCCAGTGTGAGGCACTAGGAGTGACTGATGAGGGTCAGGGGGGTCAGGCTAGTCCAGATAGTGGGTCTGTATGAGGATGTTAGGGAGGGATAAGGTAGTGGCAGAGTTCAGGCTGTAGTTGTGCTCCAACAGTTGAGACAGGGCAGGACAAAAAATGACCTCCTGATGGCGTTAGGAGTGACTCTTACAAGAACCAATCAATAAAAGTGGGTGGTGACCTGCTCATGTGACGCTTGTGTTGATGATTACTGGGTCTCCTCCATGCTCGTTTATCATGAATGAATCCCTCTGAGTAAAACACCTGATGACTCCTGAGTTGTTTCACAAAATGTGTGTGTGTGTGTGTGTGTGTGTGTGTGTGTGTGTGTGTGTGTGTGTGTGTGTGTGTGTGTGGGCAATATGTGTTATGGTTGTTATGGAGTTTATGGTTATTATCTCTGTTTCTTGTGTCTTTGTCTTTGTTGTCCTCCCCTTCGTCCGTCCTGGATTTTTGACCCTGGTTGCAGGAAGCGTGTGACCTCAACTCCTTTTTCTGTGTTGCTGAACGTAGAGCCTTGCTTCATTGTGCTAGCTAAAGTGTGATCCTCCCTGCTAATTCCTTATTTCGTTGACTAATTACCCACCAAAAATTAATACCTAACTGCTTTATTTGGCTGAAGTTTAAAAGACCATCATTCTGGCAGCAACAATCTTTCTGCCTTGTAAACACGCTAAGCTAACGATGGCTTCTCCCTCTTGTTCTCCTCTCTCCTGCTCAGAGTGCCACATGTTTTGTTCCTCCTCTGCCTCCTTTAGTGATACTGATAAGTGTGTTAAATGTAGTTTTCTTGTTGTGTTGGAGGTGAGTCTATGCGATGTTGAATTGGAACTGCAGCGGCTCTGCACCAAAAGCTGCGAGAGCTAGCCAACCCTCACTAGCTGGTGCAGACCAACTTAGCTTAGCTCCTAGCTTAGGCCCAACTAGCGCTTCCCCAGCAGCTCCCATGCATCTGGGAGAGCGCCAAGAAAAGTTGGGCCTAAGCTAGGATGTGCTTGCTCATGAAAAATTGTTGGGTGTAAATTCATTTAAGGAGTGTTGAACTGGACCTGTTCTACTTGTAAAGTGTAACTTTTGTTGTTATTTGGTGCTTTACAGGGTTATGACTTGACTGCAGCTTTGACCTGAGCAGGTGTTCATTCACATCTCAGTAACAGGGGACACTTTATCACACCAGTGGACAAACATCAGCATTCGTCACCCAGCAGCTCCTCTGATCAACAGAACAAGTTAAAGTATTCTGGAGAATGAGGGCATCGATCCCTCTACCTCTCACATGCTAAGCGAGCGCTCTACCATTTGAGCTAATTCCCCTGTTAAGGAGAGCAGAAGATAATGCAGGTTGACCTTCATGCATGGTTGAATGAGCGTCACCAGTTGAAGCTTCTCTGGTTGACCAATGTAATGGAGACCAAGGGTTCCATGACATGAATGATTAATTGAAGGTAGCATTTGTCTTGGTATGAACAGTTTATGTAAATTAGAGGCACACACACATGTTAATGGTCAGGTTTATTGAATCAGCAAACATGTGAAACATTTTCTATGCCATGTGTGCCAGGGAGGGACCTGGGAAGCACAGGGGGACCGGCCATCCTGCCTGTGGAAAATGAAGACCCCAGTGTCAGTCAGTGGTAATCACTGTGCAAGGCCTGGTATTTAGTGTTTGTCAAGTTTGTCTCATGTAAATGTGGCAGTTTCAGTCGTCACGTCAGTCCTCACCTCTTCCTGGTGGTTTCCTTAAAGGGGGTGGAGCCAAAAGGGGAGAGTGGCCCAAGGAAGCTCCTTAAGAGCTGTAGGTGCAAACCTTTGCTCCCAGATGGGGGAGGGGGTACAATCACAGGCGAGGTTCATTGAATGATTATGTGGATGTATGACTGAGTTGGTGTAGTAGTCTGGAATCATGTATATATTTAGTCAGGTTAAGTTGTTGAGATGGTGCTGGTTTGATGTAAATATTGATTGTAGAGCATGGTTGTGGTCTCACCTCCACTCTATGGGCCATCCATCGTCATCTTCCTCTTATTCCTTACTAGTAAGGGTCACGGGGGGGGGGGGGCTGGAGCCTATCCCAGCATCTACGGGCGAGAGGCGGTGTTCACCCTGGACAGGTCGCCAGTCCATCGCAGGGCCAACATACAGAGACGAACAACCATTCACACTCACATCTACGGTCAATTTAGAGTATCAATCAGCCTAGTCCCCTAATTGCATGTCTTTGGACAGTGGGAGGAAGCCGGAGTACCTGGAGAGAACCCACACAGGCCTGGGGAGAACATGCAAACTCCACACAGAAAGATCCCACGCCCGAGCCGGGACCTTCTTGCTGTGAGGGCACAGTGCTGACCACTGCACCACCGTGCAGCCCCGCTCTAGGGGCTGGTCTGTCTAATTTCCTGCAGCCAGGAGGGGATAAATGGCAGTCAGGGGTTTTTAATGTAAGTTGATGGTGTCTCATGCAATCTCTTTCAATACTCCAGTGGTGGTTTAAGTGAAGAAAAACATGGGTTAGTCAGTAGGACTCTGTGTGTGTGTGTGTGTGTGTATGTGTGTGTGTGTGTGTATGTGTGTGTGTGTGTGTGTGTGTGTGTGTGTTTCCATGCAGACTTTCCCTTGTGACAACCGATTTGATTTGGAAACCATCTCATCTAAATCTCCTCTCCAAAAACCCTCTTCTGCAACTTTGTACCCAAGTTGTCTCCTCACCAGGCACCACAGTATCCAGTAGGTTCAGTTAAAACAGTCATCAGTGATTAATGTTCATGTTCAATGATGAGGTTTTGATTTATTCTTCTAGAATCATCTGAACAAACCCTCCTCAACACAGTGAAGCCTTCATCTGACAGGAGGAGTTTCTTTTCCCAGTGATTCCACTGATAATGAAAAGCTTCGTTCATCAGACTGGTCTGATAGGATCAACTACTGGTTGCTCTGGAGTGCAAACAGCAACCTGTCAGGAAACATTAGTCAGATCAAAGCCAAGATTAAAGCAAGAGCCTCCAGATCAAAGTCAGAATTGATGATGATGTCATCAGGGGGCTTTGATAGTGTATTTATTTGTACCGAGAATTCTGTGTTTGATCTCAGGAGGACATGAAAGAAACCCAATTGAGGAAAGCAAAGGAGAACATTCAGCTTCACTGGAAACACTTGAACTGTTGAACAGTAGAATTTGTTTGAAACAGTTTACAACACTGAGTGACAGGATTGAAGAGGGGAGATTTGGGTATTTTCAGTTTAATTGTAAGTTTAAACTGGGCATGAACATTTTTAGTCGTTCATATTCTAATATACAGACGAAGTCATGACATTCCCTTTTTTTTAACCTGTCCTGTTCAGGAAATGGAAATGGAAATTTAGCTGCTATGTTGAATCAGAAGAACCTTTTGAAGTCTACTTTTGCTTCAGTCAGAAAGTGGACTGTTGTTTACTCTCACAATCATTGGTAATTGTGGAGGAAGACAAAATCCTTATGAACCTCTTTTTAACAGACACACATTTCTAAAGACACTGGTTCATTTTATTTTTCTTCTTCTAGCAGAAGATGGTTTCGATCCATCGACCTCTGGGTTATGGGCCCAGCACGCTTCCTCTGTGCCACTCTGCTCTACCATTGACTGAACAGTCCTTGTTTTAGGAGAGCATTCTCTGTCTTTGTCTCTGCCCTGCTCTCCTGCTCTCTTTCCCCTCATTTAGTCCTTGACATGATCCATGCTCTACAGCTCTGCGGGTGGAATGAAGACCTGCGTCTGCTCTGCCCGTGCCGTCCTTTGTCTCAACCTAAATTGTTTGACCCACCTTTATAATGATCGGATTCGCTCCTGCTGAGCGCGCCAGGCGCTGCAGACAACACAACCAAACTGGCCCCGATCAGAATTTGACAGGCCGAACTCGCGCCGAAATCTACAAAAAATCAATTTTTGTCACCCACGTGAAGATGGGTGGGAACATGCCCTAAAAACACCAAGAATAATATCCACCACCTTCTGAACAGGTCCTGGCCCGTCTCCTGCATCAGGGGCCGCCGCAGTCGCGCATCAGCTGTTCAACAGCTTTCCGCCGCAACACTCAATGAGACAAAGACATAGAAGCTCAAGCTGCTGTCGAGGAAGCTGTGATCGTATAGTGGTTAGTACTCTGTGTTGTGGCCGCAGCAACCCCGGTTCGAAACCGGGTCACGGCAGCATGAGATAAATTTCTTTGTGTGTAGTGATGGACACAAGCCAAGCAGAAATTTCCCACAATGCAATAGGGCAGTGTTTGGTCAGTGTTGAGTAGGCATCAGTCTGACAATGATGTCATATTATTGTGTCATCACTTGACCAGACCCAAAAGTAGGCTCAGGTATCAGTTTCTTCTCAATGCTAACGTCTGCTAGCTTAGTCTGCTACTTTGATGGCTCTGCCTGCTCAAAGGTCCAGACCCCTGGATGTGGTGGTTCCTACCTGAACGTAGATTCTGTCAGCTCATGTTGTTAAATCAACTCACCAGGAACACCAGTAGATTTCAATGGACTGACAATGAGTCTCATTGAATGGTAAACATGTCAAATATGAAGTCATCACCTGAGGAGGTCTGCTGCTGGAATGAAGCTCCAGATATTCACAAGATATTCTAGATCTTAAGATAAAGCATTTTTATATTTGATTTATTGTTCATTAGCCTGCTTCACATTGTTTTATTTTCTGTGTTGTATATAAATAGAACTTTGATCCACAACCTCCACAAACACTCTTGTCCAACTTTTGTGCCCAAATTTTCTCCTCCTGAGGCACCAAATCAAGTCAAATCATTTTTATTTGTTAGAACCAAATCACAACAAAGTTCTCTCATGACTCTTTACTAGTAGAGCAGGTCCAGCACCAAACTGCTTCAATGAATCTACACCCAACAATTCTCCACCAGCAGCACATCCTGCAACAGTGGTGATGAACACCTTCCTTTTAACAGGCAGGAAGGTCGAGCAGATCCAGGATCAGTGGGGACAGCCTTCTGCTTTGACCGGTTGTATTTAAAGCTCCATCAGATTGGAACAACCTTTCCTCCTCACTTGGGTCTCTCTCTTCCTTTTCATCTTCAAATCATCAAGCATTTTCAAACATCTGCTCTTGTTTCTGATGCACCTCCCCTTTTCTCTCCAGGATTCACTCTCTACTTGTTCTTGTTTGTTCTCTGTACTGTAAATATGTGGATATTTGTGTATGAATATGCATTGTGTACTTTAATGGTGCATGGAAGCAGTATTTATTTAGATGGGTGTGTAAATGTATGAGTATGTGAACACAGGCCCACTCCTTTTCTGCAGTGAGATCTCTGATCATACTTTGTAGAATACTGGATGGTGGGGGGGGGGGCTTTGGGGAACATTGTTGGCCTGTACCTGGGTGTATGATGTGTGTGTCCTTGTGTTGAAAATAGAATCTACTTTTATTATTGTTGTATTGTTGGTCATTATTTGTCAGGACCCCCTCCAAAATGAGATGGTGCATCTCAAGGGGCTGCCCTTGAAATCAAGAATCAAGAATGAAGGTGTCTGGTGGTCTTGGTGGACCCTCTGCTTCTCCAGCTGAGTCAACAGATTCCTGTGTTGCCTGAGTCATTGTGTATCCTGGCTGCATTCAGCGCTTTCACTGCTGCAGCCCAGCGTGATTGCCAGTCAGGACAGGTGTTATTAAAAATGGAAGAGGGGACAGTTTTGGCAGGACAAGTTGCTCCACATTCAGGAGATGGTGGGAAGTTTCAAAGCTGCCGTAAATCTTGATGACAAACTCCTTCACTGTGTGGTTCAAAGTCCCTGGTTTGATTGCAGCTTTGAACTGAGCAGGTGTTCATCCTCATCTCAGTAACAAGGGGACACTTTATCACACCAGTGGACAAACATCAGCATTCATCACCCAGCAGCTCCTCTGATCAACAGAACAAGCTAAAGTATTCTGAGAAGGAGGGCATGGATCCCTCTACCTCTCACATGCTAAGCTAGCATGCTACCATTGGAGCTAAGTCCCTGCTAATGAGCAGCAGATGATGGAGGTTGACCTTCATGCAGGGTTGGATGAGCGTCACCACTTGAAGCTTCTCTGGTTCAACAAACTCTTGGGACCAAGACAGGAATTGGAACCTGTGCAGGTCCAGACCCATGTTTAAGTTGGTGGAGACAATTGTTTGAACCAGGGACTGAATGAAAAGACTTGCCCAGACTCCTGCTCGCTCTTCTGAACCGACCCCTCATCTCTGTGTGTAGACTGCCAGGCTGTCTTACTTTTCAATGGCACAGCAGCAGACAGCAAGAGGGTTGCTATGGTGCAGTTGGTAAAATCCCTATCAATGGTCTGCAGAAATATGCTGGGACTTCTTTTATTACGAACCAGAATTCAAAGACTGACCAAGGAAACCACAGCACAGAATTTAGAGATCAAAGAAAGAAATCAAAGACAGAACCTGAAGATCAGGAAATGGCACAGATCAATGAGATCCATGGACTCATCAGTGAAGGTTTTCTTTCAGGACATTTTCTACCCAGAGTGATAAAAGCAGCCAACACCTCCAGCACAGAGAGGAGATACCTGCCACACCTCTCCAGAGACCTGGGACATGATGGCAGTGGTGGAATTTGAACCCACGCCTCCTCAGAGACTGGAGCCTTAATCCAGCACCTTAGACCGCTGAGCCACACTACCTCACTGAGCAGGTCAGTGAGTTGGTCTGCTAAAGGCATGTTGAACAGGAAGTAACAATGATTTCAAACTTATTCTGAAGGTTGACCCCTTCCCTCCCGTGGTCACAGGAAGTGACGACAGCACCGCTTGAAGAAGCCAGGAAAGAAATGGTAAAAGGACTCAATTTAAACAGAGCCTTTCTATCTCAGCATACCATGCTAGCAAACCTCCTTTTGTCTGGTTTGGACAGACAGACAGACAGACAGACTACTTTATTAATCCCTTTTGGACGTTCCGCGAGGGAAATTGCACTCTCCTCAACATACATTCACAGCACTGTTACCATAGATTAGACTAAAAATAGCAAAGAAGAAAAAACAAAGACTATATATATATATATATATATATATATATATATATATATATACACATACATACATACATACATATATATACATACATACATATATATATGCATATATATACATACATATATACATACATACATACATATATGCATATATATACATACATATACATACATACGCATATATATATATACATATATATGCATATATATATACATACATACATATATATATGCATATATATATACATACATACATATATGCATATATATATATACATACATACATATATATATGCATATATATATATATATATATATATATATATATATATATATATATATATATATATATATATATATGCGGGTGCCTGTGTGTACCTGGATGGTTATGTATATATGCATAGTGACAGGAATAATCATAATATTAATTGTTCTTAATTGTTATTATAACAATACTAATGATGATGATATAATATAATAATGATGATGATATAATATAAAACATATAATAGTTATAATAAAATAATAATAGCAGTAGTAACAAGAATTATATAATAATAATAATAAAAAATAATAAATGCTCATGATAATTATTATGAGCAAACAGACATTATGAACAAACATTGTTCATTACAAACATTAATCTCATAAATAAATGCTCATAATAAAAAATAATAAAATAATGATGATGATAATAATAATAATAATAATAAAAACAACAATAATAATAATAATTAAAATAATAATAATAATAATAATAATGTACAGTCTCTTATATTGCACGAGTGTCCGGTTGTTATTGGGGCAAGCTAATGGTGCTCAGCCCTCTCCAACAGTCCTTCTGTTGGCCCTCCCCCCTCCAGTGAGGAGTTTAACAGTTTAATGGCTCGGGGGATGAAGGAGTTCTTCAGTCTGGTTGTTGTTTGGTGACTGTGGATGAACACACAGGAGAAGTTGAGCATGAATCTGTGTTCCTGTTCACTTGAATACATGCAGGAGTGTGAGGTGGAAATACTACTGTTTATTTTTGTTCTGATTTCAGAACTGTTGACACAACGGTGTCAGATTAAAGCATCTCCACCTTCCAGATGCTGGTCTCCTTCTGGGGTCCTGACTGACCTCCATCTTGTGTTCTGGATCCACCTGAACCCAGCAGCTCCAGATCCCTTCACTCCTTACAGGGATAGAAAATGGCTGCTGGATGGAAGTCCCCCAACTGTGGCTGTTCTGAAACTCTTCTCCTCAGTCACTCCTGAGTTGACACTGAGATGGAAACTCTGAGTATCAGGTTCAGAACAGCTGATCTGAGTTGGTCCAATCAACTGTGAGTGTGTTCACCTTGAGTGTCACACGTACACAACCACCACAAAATGACATCATCAATGGAGCCCTGATACCACGAGTCACCATGACAACCAAGAACAAAATAACAAGTTACTTTGAAACAAGACCTTCATATATTTATGATGACATCACCAATATGAGCCTTTTCTCTTTTCCAGGCTGTCTTACTTTTCAATGGCACAGCAGCAGACAGCAAGAGGGTTGCTATGGTGTAGCTGGTAAAATCCCTATCTATGGTCTGCAGAAATATGCTGGGACTTCTTTTTTATTATTAACCGAAATTCAAAGACTGACGAAAGACACCAAAGCACAGAATTTAGACATCAAAGAAAGAAATCAAAGAAAGAACCTGAAGATCAGGAAATGGCACAGATCAATTAGATCCATGGACTCATCAGTGAAGGTTTTCTTTGGTTCACGGTCTCTTGTTGTCGTACTGGTGTGATGATGTCAGACCCTTCACATTCAGTTCAAACAGACTCCAAAGTGTAGCTGTGATGCAGAGGGCAGCAGCCTTGTGCTTGGTACCGTCATGGTTCTCTGCATTGTTAGCAAACTCACCAAAGACCTCCCTGAAAGCAGGATCATTTTCCCAGAGTGCTTTTTTAACCAAGTACCAATTTGTCCCTCTTTAAAAAACAACAAACAAAGATGAGGTCAGACTGAGATGGACGAGATGATATGGATGTGATTTATGGCTTTCAAACTCCAAATATTCAATTTTTCTTCAGGGCTTTTGAGAGGTTCTGGGTAATGAATGAAAATTTAAGTTGGACAGAAACGACATGCGGGGTCACTGTGTGTGTTTACACGTGTGTGTATTTCTTGTTTTATGGTGTTGGAGACCATTTCCATCATCAACACTGATCAGGAGTCCTCGTCCTCATGGGGACCAAAGACTGGCCCTGATGCAGCGCAATGCAGTTTGTGAGTTCTTGCATGAATTTCAGAGTGAAGGTCTGGATTGAGTTTAGTTTCAAATAAAGATTAAGATTCAGTTGGTTAAGATTAAGATTAAGATTAAGGTTAGGCTGCACATAGAATGAAGTTGATCGAATGTTCTCATAAGAATAGCTGGGCACACTTGAGTGTGTTTAAATGCAGACTTCCTCTTGTGACAACTGATGTCATTGGAAACCATCTTGAGGACATTTGGAGAAAGTTCAATCTTTTAGCTGCAGGTACAGTGACTTACAACACTGCAACAACAACAAAAAAACACCCCTCCAAAAACACTCTTGTCCAACATTTGTGCCCAAATTTTCTCCTCATGAGGCACCAAATCAGGTCAAGTCAGTTTTATTTGTTTAGAACCAAATCACTACAAAAACAGCCATTAAGTTGATCTGGTTGGCACTGGTATTTTTTCTTGCTGCAGCTCAGGAGTGATTCAGGAGAAGAGTTTCAGAACAGCCAAAGTTGGGGACTGGAATTCTAAAATGTCCCCTGGAACCAAACAACCTTGGGAGGTAAAACCTGCAATCATAGCCACTCAGATGCAGCAGCAGAAGAAGCTGTCATCCACCCTGACAGTCAGAGCATCAAGTCAAGAAAACATCACCATCTTGTAGTTCCAAACCTTCACCTGTCAGATTCAGCTACTTCTTATTGTGGGACTTTAAATTTGAACACAATGGAATTTGGACAAGGAGTTTTCCTTCAAGTCCAAACATCATCGTCCAGCCTCCAACCAGAGGTCCATCAGTTAACATGGAGCCACAGGTGGAGTCTGGATTCTTTTCTAGAATGAGACAGCAATGACAGTCCTGCCAAGTGACATCACTGACATGACAGGATGACTTCAGTCACGTGACAGGATGACTTCAGTCACATGACTGGATGACTTCAGTCACGTGACTGGATGACAGTGTAGATGCCAATGTAGAGGTTGGGGAAATAGTCTCTGAGAATCCAGCTTGAAGCCACTCCCTCCTTGTTCTTCAAAAACCCAAACAGAGACCGTCAGTCTCCGTCCAATCCTGTACTTGGTTCAATGTTGCTGTTCCATTTTGCAGCAGTAGGTGTCCCTGTGATACCAGGTTCAGTTCAAGAGTCCCAACTCCAGCTCATGTTGGTGACCTCAGTGGCAGGTAAAATGGCGCTTCAGTGGATCATGTGATCAACTCATGTGTGTCCTCACTGCTCCACAGGTCTGTCAAATGTTCTGTAAAATAGTTGGACCCAGCAGAGCTGCTAGATTAGGAGTTGATGGAGTCATTGCAGATACCAGGGTCCAGTTCCATCCTCACTACCCCTGGTGACCATGTCAAAGTGTCCTTGAGTAAGAGACTGAACCCCTAAATACTTCTGATGAGTAGGTTGGCTCCTTGCATTGCAGCCTTCAGCATCAGTGTGTGAGTGTGTGTGAATGAGAGGACATTGTTCAGCTCCTTGAGTGCTGCTGAGGTAGAAAGGCTCTGTACAAACTGAGTCCTTTTACCATTTCTTTCCTGCTTCTAGCGGTGCTGTTGTCACTTCCTGTGACCGTGGAGGGAAGGAGTCCCCCATCAGAATAAGTTTTATATCATGATGTTACTTCCTCTTCAACACGCCTTTAGCAGACCAACTCACAGAACAGCTCAGTGAGGTAGTGTGGCCGAGTGGTCTCAGGCGCTGGATTAAGGCTCCAGTCTCTGAGGAGGTGTGGGTTCAAATCCCACCACTGCCATCATGTCCCAAGTCACTGGAGAGGTGTGGCAGGTTTCTCATAGCCTTTCCTCTCTCTTCCACTGGTATCTTCAAACCTGTGACCGAAAGAAGAACCCTCTCCTGAGTCCACAGACCTGAGCATCACTGCTCTGACTACCAGGTTACCTCCTGGTTGTCATGGTGAGGTAGTCAGTTGTTCATTTTGTTTTATGACAGAGGCCTCATTGTGAATTAAATAATCCCATTTCTTTACTTGACGTTTCACGCTGTTTCGATTGAAAAAGACCAGTTCCTGGAGAAGATCTTCCAGGGGTCCAGGTTAAAGCGGTGCCCCAGCTGGCACCAGGCGCTGACCCAGGTCCTGCATGGGAGATACTGTCAGTTCTGTTCTGCCCTGCTCACAACCACAGGCTGGTGTTGAGGCCTGCAGCAACCAGGGCCCCAGTCACCAAGAGTATAAAGGCTGGTCATTGTGGCAGTGGGAGGAGTCAAAATGAAGACAGACCAATGTGAGCAGGACGTTCCTAGAGAAGTCATCCATCCACTTTCTATTCTTATCCTTTAAGGGTCACGGGGGGGGGGGGGGGGGCGATCCCAGGTGACATTGTTCAAGAGGCAGGGTTCACCCTGGACAGGTCACCAGTCCATCAGGAGAAATGAGGTGGTCGGTATCATGCAACCTAAACTAAAACATTAGCCGGATCAAATTCAGATTAAAGCAAGTGTCTCCAGATCAAAGTCAGAATTCCTGATGATGTCATCAGGGCTTTGACAGTAGCTAGAATTCTGTCTTTGATCTCAGGAGGACATGAAAGAAACCCAATTGAGGAAAGTAGAGGAGAACATTCAGCTTCATTAGAAACACTTGAACTGTTGAACAGTAGAATTTGTTTGAAACAGTTTACAACACTGAGTGACAGGATTGAAGAGGGAAGAGTTTTCTACTTTAAATTTAATTCTATCAAGTCAAGTCAATTTTATTTATTTTGTGCCAAATCCCAACAGAAGTTATCTCATGACACTTTACAAGTTTATCTAATGAGACAGGTACCCTGGAAGGTATCACGTTGGCCCCCAGCACCACCCTAAGGAACCTAGGAGTTCTCTTTGATCAGGATCTGTCCTTTCATGCCCACATTCAGCAAATTTCTAGGACTGCTTTCTTTCATTTGTGAAACATTGCTGAGATCAGACACATCCTGTCTCAAAAAGATGCAGAAAAACTTGTCCATGCCTTTGTCACTTCCAGGCTGGATTACTGCAATTCCCTCCTATCAGGCTGCACCAGTAGGTCCCTCAAGACTCTCCAGCTGGTCCAGAACGCTGCTGCCTGACTAGAACTAGTAGAAGAGACCATGTCTCTCCTGTACTGGCCTCTCTGCATGGCTCCCTGTCAAATTTAGAAGAGAATTCAAAATTCTCCTTCTACCATCAAAGTCCTTAACAGTCAGGCTCCTTCATACCTGACAGAGCTCCTAGTCCCCTATTATCCAGCTAGAACCCTTCACTCCCAGGATGCAGGGTTACTGGTGGTTCCTAGAGTTCTAACAGTAGACTGGGAGCCAGAGCCTTCAGCTATCAGGCTCCCCTCCTGTGGAACAGTCTCAGTTTCAGTCCAGCATGCAGACACCCTCTTGACCTATAAGAGCAGACGAAAGACCTTCCTTTTTGATCAGGCTTATAGTTGGGCTGCTAAGGCTGGCCCTTAGATATGCTGCTATAGGCTTAGGCTGCTGGGGGATTTCCCATGGTGCACTGGGCTTCTCTCTCCTCCTTTCTGTCCTCCTATATGTGTCATACATAAATCATACTCATATGTATTACTAACTCGTCTCCTTCTCCAGAGCCTTCAGGCTCCCCTCATCCCAGATGTGGGTGCTGCTGGAGGAGGCTGCAGACCTGAAGAGGCTCAAAGTGCCACCCGTAGCTCCACCTGCTCACCGTCTGTCCATCAGTCTCTTCACTAATCTCTCTCTTTATCTCTGTCCCTCTCTTTCCTTCTGCATATCTGTCTTCCTCCATTATCTGTCTTTGTCTCTGCCCCGCTCTCCTGCTCTCTTTCCCTCCAACCGGTCAAAGCAGAAGGCCGTCCCCACTGATCCTGGATCTGCTCGATGTTCCTGTCTGTTAAAAGGAAGGTTTTCATCACCACTGTTGCAGGATGTGCTGCTGATGGAGAATTGTTGGGTGGAGGTTCATTGAAGGAGTTTGGTTCTAGACCTGCTCTACTAGTAAAGAGTCATGAGAGAACTTTGTTGTGATTTGGTTCAATAGAAATAAAACTGACTTGACCAGTGTCATTTGTGGTCTTTTGTTAATTGCATGCCACATGAAATTATTGTTGGTCAGTTTTCTAGCGACTGTCTCACAGTGGCAAGACAAGAACACTTCTACTTTTAATGTTGACAGTTTGTTCAACACTAAACTTCATCCAGTACCATGTTGTCAAACACTGGAACCTCCACAGCACCTGAACAGGGACTTGAACCCTGGACCCTCACATTAAAAGTCTGATGCTCTACCATCTGAGCTACTCAGGTTCTTTCTACAGCATTGAGACAGGAAAAGAAACACCTGTGAAGGTCAAACTGATGCTTTCTTGACTTGTTCAGTCCTCCATGTTAAAGTCCACCATGCTTTTGACTGGCTCTGATTCTCTGTGGCAAAATCCAACAAGAGGCTCCAAAAATGTCCTGAATGTCGTAAGAATGCACAGGACAAGATGTTAGTTTCCTTCATGTCTGCAGTTCCTCCACTGGAAAGTAAAGTCAATGCTGCTCCTCTGCTGAAACCTGGGATCGGACCAGGGACCTTTAGATCTTCAGTCTAACGCTCTCCCAACTGAGCTGGTTCAGTTCTGAGTGAGGGCCCTGCTTCTGTCATTTATAATCTCTTCCACTCTCACTAGAACTTTGAGAGGATTGGAGCTTCTGAAGTCCTGAAACAAATCAAACCAGGGACTTTGAACTACACAGTGAAGGAGTTGATCATCAAGGTTGATGGCAGCTTATTAAGCTTATTAAGTTAAGTTAAGCTTTGATCAAATATAAGAAATGTAAATGAATTCAACATTGATTGCATTTCTCTCCTTTCTTTGGTGCCCTCAGACTTTCTGAGAACTGTAGGAGGAACTGCTCTCTGCTCTCTGTTTGTTCTGCTCAATGGAGGAAGGAATGGAGCTCTAAGTTTTCCAGTTCCTACATCAGTGAATGGACTTTCTGTGCTGCAAGGAACCAAAGCTACTAAGGAGGATTACAGAGTTTGTCCTTGCTGGAGTCAGTGACTTAATAGAGTCTAACAAAGGGTTGAACCTGAATGAGACAGTCACCCTTCAACATGGGGCCATGGCAGAGTGAACCAAGAACACTACAATGGGGGTGAGAGTGGAGCCATGATGGATTCACAGTTCATCACCTCCACCATCATGTGGACCACCTGATCACCTCTCCCTCAACCTCTAAATAACTCATTCCCTGACCGGGAATCAAACCCGGGCCGCGGTGGTGAGAGCGCCGAATCCTAGCCACTAGACCATCAGGGACCACACTGAGCGCTCAAACAACAGAGACTATACACAATGACTCAAGAACACAGGACTCTGTTGTCTCAGCTTGAGATGCAGAGGGTCCACCAAGACCACCACACACCTCAGCCCCCTAAAGACAGTCCACCCCCAGGATCAGCTTCTATCACTCAGTGGTCCAGAACCATTATGAAGCCTGATCAGGAATGTGAGCAAAGCTCTTGGAACAGGCCTGCTGCCACCACAACTAAGATCCTGCAGGTCACTAGAAACTCCAGTGTCCAGCTGACAAGTGGACTTTCCTCTGATCTGTGGTGGTGCTGAGTTTATCAAACATCTCCAACAAGAAGATGAAGGAGGCCATCAACTCCTCCAAGCTCAACATCTATACTGGCTTTACTGGGAGATCAGGAGGTCAAAGCAGATCTTCCCCCTCCACCTCAGATGGTTTCTACTCACAGAGATGAGGGACCAGTTCAAACCAGCTACCTGGAGCTCCCTTAAGCCATTGTCCCCCTCAGCTAACATCTGGATCTGGACCTGCACCGGTGCTGACTTGTGTCTTGAGTCCCCAGAGTTTGTTGAACCAGAGAAGCTTCAACTGGTGGTGGTCGTACAACCAAGCGTGAAGGTGAGCCTGCATTGTCTGATCTGGAGCTAATAGGAATTAGCAAGTTAGCAACTGTTCTAGAGTTGCTGCTGAGTTGAATTAGAATTTATTTGTTGAAAGGTTCCAGTTTCTATGAGGTCAGGGAAGATTGGTGTGGATTCTAAAGGTCCCTGGTTGGATTCCCACCTCTCACAGAGGACCTGATGCTTCACGTGAGCTGTGGGATTGGTCTTTACTGCTGAGACAGAAAGAATCCTCCCACATTGGCTTCTTTTAACTGTCAACATTGGTTTGGCTCATTGGAACATTTTTAAACCCTCGTTGCTCAGATTTTACATTAATTTGATCATGACTTGAGACAAATGTTCTGTTTATGAATTAAATAATCACTTGAGTTATGAATTTAGTGAGTCAACCAGACTTGGTCCATGACAAAAGTTAGTCTGGTTATTATTCAGTTTCCTTCCAGTTGGAACACACACACACACACACACACACACACACACACACACACACACGCACACACACACACACACACACACACACATTCACACATTTTGTGAACCAACTCAGGAGTCATCAGGTGTTTTACTCAGAGGGATTCATTCATGATAAATGAGCATGGAGGAGACCCAGTAATCATCAACACAAGCGTCACATGAGCAGGTCACCACCCACTTTTATTGATTGGTTCTTGTAAGAATCACTCCTAACGCCATCAGGAGGTCATTTTTTGTCCTGCCCTGTCTCAACTGTTGGAGCACAACTACAGCCTGAACTCTGTCACTACCTTATCCCTCCCTAACATCCTCATACAGACCCACTATCTGGACTAGCCTGACCCCCCTGACCCTCATCAGTCACTCGTAGTGCCTCACACTGGAGGGAATAGGAGCGTCTGTGAGCTCTGACTGTTGGGATGCACATCCATGTGATGAAGAGCTGTTTTAAACAGGGAATCAGTTGACCTCTTGACCTGTGTGGGCAGGTACAGAGGGACGATTCCATCATGAACAATAATATTACTAAACAAATGGGTCTTTAGCTTCTTTCTGAAGGCGTCCCCAGCGTCCTCATGTCCAGTGGGAGAGCGTTCCAGAGTCTAGGAGCTGCAACCTGGAAGGTTCACTCTCCTTCACTGAGGCTGAATCCCTGTGGTCAGTGAGGATAAGGGACCCCACAGGTATCACTAAAGTGCTTTAGACTGCAAAGCACTCAGCTAATCAAGCTGGGATCAACTGCTGTGGTGATCAAGGTATCATCATATATAACAAACAAAGAAAACAAAGTTGAGGAAAAGCACACAAAGAAGAAACTATGAACATGAACAGAGCATCTTCTACACCAGATGTCTCACGGCTCAGTAGACCTCTGGTTTGACCCGGAGCAGGTCCAGTCTCCAGGGTGCCCCCATCATTCTGCTTTTCAGTTGCAGGACATGCAGCAGAATCCCATCGCTCCTCTGCAGAAGAACATATGAGAGCGTCTGCTTGCTCTTCTCTGGCTGGACGTAGGGGAGAGTCTGCTTGCTCTTCTCTGGCTGGACGTAGGGGAGAGTCTGCTTGCTCTTCTCTGGCTGGACGTAGGGGAGAGTCTGCTTGCTCTTCTCTGGCTGGACGTAGGGGAGAGTCTGCTTGCTCTTCTCTGGCTGGACGTAGGAGAGAGTCTGTTTGCTCTTCCCTGGCTGGACGTAGGGGAGAGTCTGCTTGCTCTTCTCTGACTGGACGTAGGGGAGAGTCTGCTTGCTCTTCTCTGGCTGGACGTAGGGGAGAGTCTGCTTGCTCTTCAGAAGTTTGCTGGACCTTCACTTGAAGGTTATGATTTTCCTCTTTCAAACAGCTTTTTAAATCATGAAGATTTCCCAGGATTTCCCACTGAGCACTGTTCCTTTTCTTCTTTTTTGTTCTCACTGCACATAGAAGACTCTGAACTTCACCGTTCAGACTCTCACTCTTTGTGGGGTCCTGGTCCTTCCTTGATTCGAGGTGGGCCAACTCTGCAGTGAAGGTCTCTGTCTCCTGAGATGCAGTAGAAACTCGTCTACTGCATCGTCTCCTCAAACATCCATTTTCTGCCTCTCTCTCCTCACTCTGGGACCTCAGCTGTTCAAGAGTCGCCTTCTTCTCAGTGAGTTCTTCTCTCCTTTTGTTCTTCTCTGCCTGGATGGAGTTGAGCTCACACTTGAGGTCACACTTCTCCTTGTAAACCATCTTCACCTCAAGCTGAAGATTGTGGACTTGTGTGTTCAGGTCTCTGATCTGAGTCTGGTTCTCCTCCCTCACAGATTCAAGGTTGCCCACCATGGCAGACATGTTCTCTACCAGCTGATATGCAATAATCTTCTCTTGTCCAAGACTAGAAACCTGTCCCCACAAATTCTGGTTTTCTGTCCATCTCTTGTCACACAGAGACTGAAGCTGATCAAGTGCACTTTTCTTCTCAGTCAGGTCTTCCTCAAGACATTTCATCTCCACCTGTTCTCTCTCCCTCAGAGACTGAACCTGGGTCAGCTCTTTTCTGAGCTCATTGTTCTCTCCATCAACCTTCCTCCCCTCACTCTGAAGACTGTGGACTGTTGCGTTCAGATCTTCTATCTGAGTCTGGTTCTTGTCCTGGACCGTTTTGAGGTTGGCCACCACAGCAGTGAGGTTCTGGAGCTCCTGGATTGCTCTTTTATTCTCACGTTCAAGAGTAGAAACTTGTTCCCTCAAGTTCTGGTTTTCTGCATGTGTGTTGTCACACAGAGACTGAAGCTGCTCAAGGGCAGCTTTCTTCTCAGTCAGGTCCTCCTGCTCTGTCAGCCTTAGAGATGAAGGAGCAGGATCACATTGACCAGGATCATTCAGTGGATAAATACAGCTCCTACTGAGATCCACCAGATCTCTGA
The DNA here is from genome assembly GCF_037954235.1 of Aulostomus chinensis. Classification (NCBI taxonomy): domain Eukaryota; kingdom Metazoa; phylum Chordata; class Actinopteri; order Syngnathiformes; family Aulostomidae; genus Aulostomus; species Aulostomus chinensis. The sequence goes on along the minus strand of NC_141320.1, from coordinate 30,449,049 downwards.
ATGCTCCAACTATACAATCCAATGGAGTCATAGCCTTCTGTCCTGGGTTGATCTGAAGATCTTGAGCCAGACTAAATCTCCTGGAACTGTCAAGTGTTTAAAGACCAAAACTGCCTCATAAAAGTGGAGTCTGGATTCTTTTCTATAATGTGACGGCAATGACAGTCCTGCAGAGTGACATCACTGACATGACTGGATGACTTCAGTCACATGACTGGATGACAGTGTAGATTCCAATGTAGAGGTTGGGGAAATAGTCTCTGAGAATCCAACTTGAAGCCACGCCCTCCTTGTTCTTCAAAAACCCAAACAGCGACCATCAGTCTCCCTCCAATCCTGTACTTGGGTTCAATGTTGCTGTTCCATTTTGCAGCAGTAGGTGTCGCTGTGATACCAGGTTCAGTTCAAGAGTCCCAACTCCAGCTCATGTTGGTGACCTCAGTGGCAGGTAAAATGGCGCTTCAGTGGATCATGTGATCAACTCTTGTGTGTCCTCACTGCTCCACAGGTCTGTCAAATGTTCTGTAAAATAGTTGGACCCAGCAGAGCTGCTAGATTAGGAGTTGATGGAGTCGTTGCAGATACCAGGGTCCAAAGTCCAGCTTGAACCTGGTTTGTGCAGTTCTTTGTCAAGCTAGCAGCCATTCTTTTCACTGCCAAGCTAAAGTGACTTCTGTCAACAAAGGTCAACATACAAAAGGATATTTCTACTGTCAGTTCAAGATTTTGATCAAACTCCTTTTTCAGAGCTGGAACCTTCCTCTTGTGTCAGCTTTCTGTTCCCATCTCTATGGTAACGGTCAGTTTTGACCCACGTCTTCAATCAGCTGTCAAATAAACTAAAACAATTTTCTATCCTCCAAGTTGTTTCCATCTCTTGGTGACCTTGTTAGGCTTCCTTATCCATGGAAATATTGATTGATTGTGTGTTTAGATGCATGTGTGACACTTCTGTGTGATCTCTGCAGAGATGTTTCCTGCAGTTGAAGCACAATCCATTTGTCCTGCTGTCCTGACTGCTTGGGCAGTCCTGACCCTCTTTCTTCTGGAACCAGATCCTGAGTGGGGTTGTGGCTGTGGCTGTTCTGGTTGGTGTTGAGGCAGGGCTGCTGAGGAGGACGCTGTTGCACTCTTGGTGGATGTGGGTCCACAACACAAATGCAGTCTATGCAGACACATCAAGGATGGTCTTTGTTTGTTGTGTTGTTGTGCAGGTCGATGGGAGAACGAGGCTGATGAGAGTCCCTGAAGCTCCCATGACTGGGAGAGGAGCTGCTGGCAGGGTTGCTGACAGTGCACTTCTGACTTCAGGTTTGGCTCTGATTGTTGCTTTATCATCTTATTTTGATAACTGGTCCAGACAGACCCTCACTATTTGGTCATTCAGTGAAAAACATTTGTTGGTTTTATTTTGTTGAACTAGAGGTTCCTGACAAAGTCAAAAATCCTTGATACAATAAACAAATTGATGTGGTTCTTTGCTGCATTTAAAACCTCCAACAGGTCACACAGGAGGAAGGTTAAATCATGTGACCATCATCATTACAGCTGTTGACCTTGTTTAACTAGTTGGTGGTGCTAAATATCACCAGCTTGCTAACGTTAACTAGCTAATGTTGCTAGCTAGCTAATATTATTTTCAAACTTCAGGCCTAAATTTTGGATTGACTGTTAAAATTGTTCCCCTCACCTTTGTAACACCAGGTTTTGTCTTGATGATGTCACTGTCACTGCCTTTCTGATTCTAAAATATAAATGCATCCAAGAATAAAAAGTCAAACTGCCCCTCCATGGAAACATCATATTTATATACTGCAATATTCTTTTCCAGTGTACTACACTATATTTTTGTTTTATCAGAGAGACTTTAATGTCTGTCTTTGATCTCTAAACTCTGACTCTGATGTCATTGGTGCTGACTGAATTCTACCCCCTGACAGACTGGGAAGGCTCATATTGGTGATGTCATCATAAATATATGAAGGTCTTGTTTCAGTGAATTGAAGTGAAATAACTTGTTATTTTGTTTGTTGTTGTCATGGTGATTCGTGGTATCAGGGCTCCATTGATGATGTCATTTTGTCATGGTTGTACACATGTGACACTCAAGGTGAACGTACTCACAGCTGATTGAGTATCAGGTTCAGAACAGCTGATCTGACTTGGTCCAGAGTTTCCATCTCAGTGTCAACTCAGGAGTGACTGAGGAGAAGAGTTTCAGAACAGCCACAGTTGGGGGACTTCCATCCAGCAGCCATTTTCTATCCCTGTAAGGAGTGAAGGGATCTGGAGCTGCTGGGTTCAGGTGGATCCAGAACACAAGATGGAGGTCAGTCAGGACCCCAGAAGGAGACCAGCATCTGGAAGGTGGAGATGCTTTAATCTGACACCGTTGTGTCAACAGTTCTGAAATCAGAACAAAAATAAACAATAGTATTTCCACCTCACACTCCTGCATGTATTCAAGTGAACAGGAACACAGATTCATGCTCAACTTCTCCTGTGTGTTCATCCACAGTCACCAAACAACAACCAGACTGAAGAACTCCTTCATCCCCCGAACCATTAAACTGTTAAACTCCTCACTGGAGGAGGGGAGGGCCAACAGAAGGACTGTAGGAGAGGGCTGAGCACCATTAGCTTAACCCAATAACAACTGGACACTCGTGCAATATAAGAGACTGTACATTATTATTATTATTATTATTATTATTATTGTTATTATTATTATTATTATAACTATTATATTTTTATTATATTATATCATCATCACCATTATTATATGATATCATCATCATTATTAGTGTTATTAGTATTATTATTGTTATAATAACAATTAAGAACAATTAATATTATGATTATTCCTGTCACTATGCAAATATACATAACCATCCAGGTACACACAGGCACAGGCACGTGTATATATGCATATATATATATATGCATATGTATGCATATATATGCACATATATATGCGCATATATATGCATATATATAGATATATAGATATAGATATATATATGCGCATATATATACATATATATATATATATATATATAGAGATAGATATAGATATAGATATATAGATATATATGCAGTCTTTGTTTTCTCTTCTTTGCTATTTTTAGTCTAATCTATTGTAACAGTGCTGTGAATGTATGTTGAGGAGAGTGCAATTTCCCTCGTGGAACGTCCAAAAGGGATTAATAAAGTAGTCTGTCTGTCTGTCTGTCTGTCCAAACCAGACAAAAGGGGGTTTGCTAGCATGGCTGCTGAGGTAGAAAGGCTCTGTTTGAATTGAGTCCTTTTTCCATTTCTTTCCTGGCTTCTTCTAGCGGTGCTGTCATCCCTTCCTGAGACCACGGGAGGGAAGGGGTCACCCTTCAGAATAAGTTTGAAATCATTGTTACTTCTTCTTTAACATGCGTTTAGCAGACCAACTCACTAAACAGTTCAGTGAGGTAGTGTGGCTGAGTGGTCTAAGGTGTTGGATTAAGGCTCCAGTCTCTGAGGAGGCGTGGGTTTAAATCCCACCACTGCCATCATGTCTCTGGAGAGGTGTGGCAGGTCTCTCCTCTCTGTGCTGGAGGTGTTGGCTGTTTTTGTCACTCAACAATGTGCAGTAACGCTGAGCTGCCTTCAAGCCAACAACATGGGCACAGTGTACCCAGAGCCACAGGCTCCTCCCAGTATATGCAGCACTGCCAGTGACCTCTGCTTCAGTGTAACCGTGACTCTCCAAACTGAAGCTGATCCAGGACCAGCTCAGGAGGAGCCATGGAGCAGACAGGCTCTCTGATTTAATGCTGCTGTCTGTTGAGAGGAACATCCCAGTTGACTCCAACAAGGCTGCTGATGTCTTCAAACCCAGGACCAGAAGAAGAACCCTCCTCTGAGTCCACAGACCTGAGCACCGCTGCTCTGACTACCAGGTTACCTCCTGGTTATCAGGGTGAAGTCATGGTGAGGTGGTCAGTTGTTCCTTGGGTTTTATTCCAGAGGCCTGGGAGTTAAACACTGAATTAAATCATTTTAATTCTTTACTTGAAGTTTCCTGCTGTTTAGCTGGAAATGTAAGACAACTTCCTCCATGCTGGTGCCCCATCACACATAACAGGTGCACTTGTCCTCTTTTCACCTCTGACCCACAAACATTCCACCGGTGAACGTCCAGAAACTGAAGCATCAACAGTTCAGCAACAATGGATTCTTCAAATCACCTCTGAAATAAGAGATGAATCTTTACCTGCTGAGGCTTCAGAGCCAAATTGTTAAACCTTCAACACTCACATTCCTGTTCTTGTCTCAGTCCTGCTCTCCTAAATCAAGGCCTGGTCAATAGATGGTAGAGCAGAGAGGAGCAGAGGAAGAGAGCTGGGACCAGAACCAGAGGTTGATGGATCAAAACCATCCTCTGCTAAAAGAAAGGAGCCAAATAAACCTGGTTGTTTTGAAATGTGGATCTGATAAAAAGAGGTGGAAATCAGAATTCAAACCATTGAGAGAGTTAATAACATTCTACTTTACCACTGAAGCAAAAGTAGACTTCAGAAGGTTTTAGTGATTCAACATAGCAGCTAAATTTCCATTTCTATACTGATTGTCTGCAATGGTTCGTGGGGGTGGAGCCTATCACAGCTGACATCAGGTGAGGAGGGGGTTCACCCTTGATGGGTCGCCAGTCCATCCCAGGACCAACACACACAGACAGACAACCATTCACACTCACAGTCATTTAGAGTGTTCAGGTAACCACTACCCTCTTGAAGTCTTTGGACTGTGGGAGGAAGCTGGAGAACCAGAGAGAACCCACACAGAGACAGGGAAAACCTGCAGGAGGGGTGGAGATCGATGAGTCCTGGAGACGTTCAATAATGTCCATAACTTTGGCACCAGGAAGACAGCAGGTGATGGCACCTGGGAGTTCAACAGACCTGATGATTGAACCACCAATCACAAGGATTTCAGCCTCCATTGTAGAGAGTTTAGATGAGAGAGAACCTGCTGTCAGCCTCACCAGTCAGGGCAGTGGCAGAGGCAGCAGAGTTGAATGAAGCAGGACCACCTGGCAGGTCTCAGCTGGAGGTGATGTCATCACTGGCCTCAGTCCTCACCAGTGCTCTGCCTAGCAACAAGGACGATGGAGAGAAACCAGTAGAAGCACTCTGAGAGTTGGAGACAGCAGGAGAGAGACCATGACAGAGTCACCCATGGGAAACTGTTGGATCCACTCAGGACAGGCTGGACAGACACAGATCAAAGACAGAATTGATGATGATGTCATCAGGAGGCTTTGATAGTGTCTTTATTTGTACCTAGAATTCTGTCTTTGATGTCAGGAGGACATGAAAGAAACACAACTGAGGAAAGTAGAGGAGAACATTCAGCTTCATTAGAAACACTTGAACTGTTTAACAGTAGAATTTGTTAGAAACAGTTTACAACACTGAGTGACAGGATTGAAGAGGGAAGAGTTTTCTACTTTAAATTTAATATTAACTTTAAACTGGAGATGAACATTTTTAGTAGTTCATATTCTAACATCAGCATTCATCACCCAGCAGCTCCTCTGATCAACAGAACAAGCTGAAGTATTCTGAGAAGGAGGGCATGGATCCCTCTACCTCTCACATGCTAAGCTAGCACTCTACCATTGGAGCTAAGTCCCTGCAAATGAGCAGCAGATGATGGAGGTTGACCTTCATGCAGAGTTGGATGACCTTCACCAGTTGGAGCTTCTCTGGTTGACCAACATGTGGAATCTCTTTCAATACTCCAGTGGTGTTTAAGTGATGACAATATGGGTTAGTGACTGGGAGTGTGTGTGTGTGTGTGTGTCAGTGATGTGTCAGGATCATCCAGGCTCAACTCTAGAAGAAGCTTCTGGAAGAGATGAGCAAACACTCTCAACTAGAAATCCTGATGTAAACACACTGGCAAACCAACTGTGGCAGGATGGCGCTACACTCCCCACCATGAGGGGCAGTGTGGCAGACGATAGTGAGTGGTCACCTAGAAGTAGACCTGGTCCGACCCTTCTCCGTCCTTTCCACTTCCTCTCCCTCCTTTACGGAGCCGACAGCCGTGCGTGGTGGCGTCTCGCTGGTCAGCAGATCGGTTACAAACAAAGGTATGCATGCTTGCTCTGCTCCATTATTCAGTGTCATCGGCCCCCTGTTTACTCCGGTTTTGCTCCGTCCAGCAGTGTGGTGTTACCGGGAGCTGGGCTGTCTCCCTTGGGCCGGTGTGTGCGTGGTGCGCTTTCTGGGGGTAAGATGCGTAGTTGTCTGCCTTTCATATCAAGCTGCCGATGGTCTGTGGTGTTCTGATTATCCTCTCCCGGCCATCGTTTGTGTAGTCTGGGCTGCGGGCTTCCTCCTCCTGCCTTGTCTGACACCACGATTCTGCCCTCCGGTAGGAAATGTTTATTCTTAGCTTTTGTTATTCTGTAATGTCCTTCATCCACATTTTAATTAGGTTAACTTGTTTATTTTGCAGTGCGCAGCCGTCAATTGCTGCTGTGAGCCTCGCTGCTGTTTTGGTTCTTCCTCTTCTTCTCTTCTTCAGTCTGGATTCTTGCTGATTCGGCTCACAACGGCTCTGATCCAGGTAACGGCGGTTAAAGCCGTGCACTACGGCCTTCATAAGAGCCTCAACGTGGGCCAAGAGAGGGCATCCCGACCCTCATCGGCGCTGAGCCATCCCCCTTGGAGCCTGGTTTTAATTAGAGGGGCAGACATTTCCTTAATTACTTGAGTTTATTCCTTTTCTATTTGTTATTTCTTTCTTTGAATTATTACTGTTAGTTTTTGTGGGTTACATTTGATTTATTGTTTAGAACCCTTATTATTATTATTATTATTATTATTATTGTTGCCTTTTGCTCCCCATTTTGATCATTTGGATTTAAAACAGTCTCTGTTGGGTTATTTGGGGTAGCGATATTTGGTTCGTGTGTGAGGGTTGCCTTGATTTCATGTTTTTGATGGTGTTCTTTTCTTCTCTTTGACAGGTGTTGAGGGCCCAGAGCGGCAGCGGTCCCCCTGGTGGTGGTTCCTTATTCATGATTATTTTTTGGTTTGCTGTGTCACGGGTGCAGGGTAGTTTTTTTGGATCCTTCCCCTTTTCGTTACCGCTGTCGTGGTAAGCCCCAGCCCTGTCCCCTTTTCCTTTCGGTAATTCCTCTTGCACTCCTTATTTTATCCATTGGTATTCATTTAGTCTGTTGCTCATTTTAAACTATTTTTCTAATAAAAGTATTTTTATAAGTGGAAATCACGGTCCTGTCCTGTTGTGTCTCTCGACCTGTGTGCCTGTGTTCAAATGGAAGCCTGGTCATTTTGAAATTTTGTTTATATACTGGGGTGAAAGCCCACAGGTGGCGTTGTTGGCAACTGTTCCCCACCGCTCGCCTTGCCACACTACGAACCTCAAAATAATGCGACAGTGATGTTGTAAGAATTGCTAATGAACACAAAATTATGCTACAGTAATGTAGTAAGAGTTGCTAATAACCTAAAAATAATGCGACAGTGATGTTGTAAGAATTGCTAATGAACACAAAATAATGCTACAGTAATGTAGTAAGAGTTGCTAATAACCTCAAAATAATGCTACAGTGATGTAGTAAGAATTGCTAATGAACTCAAAGTGATGCTGACAGTCATGTAGTAAGAGTTGCTACGATCCTCAAAATAATGCGACAGTGATGTCAGAAGAATTGCTAAAGATCTCAAAATGATGCGACAGTGATTTAGTAAGAATTGCTAATGATCTCAAAATGATGCGACAGTGATGTCGTAAGAATTGCTAATAAACTAAAAGTGATGCTGACAGTAATGTAGTAAGAGTTGCTAATAACCTCAAAATAATGCGAAAGTGATGTAGTAAGAATTGCTAATGATCTCAAAATGATGCAACACTGATGTCGTAAGAATTGCTAATGAACTCAAAATGATGCTAACAGTAATGGAGTGAAAGTTTCGAATAACCTCAAAGTGATGCTGACAGTCATTTGGTTAGAGTTGCGAGTAAATTAAAAATGATGCTGGCAGAAATGTCGTGAGAATTGCTATTAAACTCAAAACGATGCTAACAGTAACATAGTGATAGTTGCTAATAAACTCAGTGATGCTTCCAGTAATGTAGAAAGTGTTTCGAACAACCTCAAAGTGATGCTGACAGTCAAATAAGAGTTGATACGAACCTAAAAATAATGTAACAGTAATGAAGTAAAAGTTGCTACGAAACTCCAAATAATGCGACAGTGATGTCAGAAGAATTGCTAATGAACTCAAAATGATGCTAACAGTAATGGAGTGAACGTTTCGAAAAACCTCAAAGTGATGCTGACAGTCATGTACTAAGAGTTGCTTGGAACCTCAAAATAATGCGACAGTAATGTAGTAAAAGTTGCTACGAACCTCGAAATATTGTGACAGTGATGTCGGAAGAATTGCTAATGAACTCAAAATGATGCTAACAGTAATGTAGTGATAGTTGCTAATCAACTCAGTGATGCTTAGAGTAATGTAGTAAGAGTTGCTACGAACATCAAAATAATGCGACAGTGATGTCAGAAGAATTGCTACAGATCTCAAAATGATGCGACAGTGATTTCGTAAGAATTGCTAATGAACTCAAAATGATGCTAACAGTAATGGAGTGAACGTTTCGAATAACCTCAAAGTGATGCTGACAGTCATTTAGTTAGAGTTGCTACGAACCTCAAAATATTGCGACAGTAATGTAGTAAAAGTTGCTACGAACCTCAAAACATTGCGACAGTGATGTCGGAAGGATTGCTAATGAACTCAAAATGATGCTCACAGTAATGTAGTGGTCGTTGCTATTTAACTCAGTGATGCTTACAGTAATGTAGTAAGTGTTTCGAATAACCTCAAAGTAATGCTGACAGTGATGTAGTAAGAGTTGCTACGAACCTCAAAATAATGCGACAGTGATGTCAGAAGAATTGCTAAAGATCTCAAAATGATGCGACAGTGATTTAGTAAGAATTGCTAATGAACTCAAAATGATGCTAACAGTAATGTAGTGATAGTTGCTAATCAACTCAGTGATGCTTAGAGTAATGTAGTAAGAGTTGCTACGAACATCAAAATAATGCGACAGTGATGTCAGAAGAATTTAAGATCTCAAAATGATGCGACAGTGATGTCGTAAGAATTGCTAATGAACTCAAAATGATGCTAACAGTAATGGAGTGAACGTTTCGAATAACCTCAAAGTGATGCTGACAGTCATGTAGTAAGTGTTGCTACGAACCTCAAAATAATGCGACAGTGATGTAGTAAGAGTTGCTAATAACCTCAAAATAATGCTACAGTGATGTCTATGATTGCTAATGAACACAAAATAATGCTACAGTAATGTAGTAAGAGTTGCTAATAACCTCAAAATAATGCTACAGTGATGTAGTAAGAATTGCTAATGAACTCAAAGTGATGCTGACAGTCATGTAGTAAGAGTTGCTACGATCCTCAAAATAATGCGACAGTGATGTCAGAAGAATTGCTAAAGATCTCAAAATGATGCGACAGTGATTTAGTAAGAATTGCTAATGATCTCAAAATGATGCGACAGTGATGTCGTAAGAATTGCTAATAAACTAAAAGTGATGCTGACAGTAATGTAGTAAGAGTTGCTAATAACCTCAAAATAATGCGAAAGTGATGTAGTAGGAATTGCTAATGATCTCAAAATGATGCAACACTGATGTCGTAAGAATTGCTAATGAACTCAAAATGATGCTAACAGTAATGGAGTGAAAGTTTCGAATAACCTCAAAGTGATGCTGACAGTCATTTGGTTGGAGTTGCGAGTAAATTAAAAATGATGCTGGCAGTAATGTCGTGAGAATTGCTATTAAATTCAAAACGATGCTAACAGTAACATAGTGATAGTTGCTAATAAACTCAGCGATGCTTCCAGTAATGTAGAAAGTGTTTCGAACAACCTCAAAGTGATGCTGAATGTCAAATAAGAGTTGATACGAACCTAAAAATAATGTAACAGTAATGAAGTAAAAGTTGCTACGAAACTCCAAATAATGCGACAGTGATGTCAGAAGAATTGCTAATGAACTCAAAATGATGCTAACAGTAATGGAGTGAAGGTTTCGAATAACCTCAAAGTGATGCTGACAGTCATGTACTAAGAGTTGCTTGGAACCTCAAAATAATGCGACAGTAATGTAGTAAAAGTTGCTACGAACCTCAAAATATTACGACAGTGATTTTGGAAGAATTGCGAATGATCTCAAAATGATGCGACAGTGATGTAGTAAGAATTGCTAATGAACTCAAAATGATGCTAACAGTAATGTAGTAAGTGTTTGGAACAGCCTCAAAGTGATGCTGAGAGTCATGTATAGTAAGAGTTGCTACGAACCTCAAAATATTGCGACAGTGATGTCGGAAGAATTGCTAATGAACTCAAAATGATGCTAACAGTAATGTAGTGATAGTTGCTAAGAAATTCAGTGATGCTTACAGTAATGTAGTAAGTGTTTCGAACAACCTCAAAGTGATGCTGAAAGTCATGTAGTAAGTGTTTCGAAAAACTTCAAAGTGATGCTGACAGTAATGTAGTAAGAGTTGCTACGAACCTCAAAATAATGCGACAGTAATGTAGTAAAAGTTGCTACGAACCTCGAAATATTGTGACAGTGATGTCGGAAGAATTGCTAATGAACTCAAAATGATGCAAACAGTAATGTAGTGATAGTTGCTAATCAAGTCAGTGATGCTTACAGTAATGTAGTAAGTGGTTCGAACAACCTCAAAGTGATACTAGCAGTCATGTAGTAAGAGTTGCTACAAACCTCAAAATAATGTGACAGTGATGTCGGAAGAATTGCTAATGATCTCAAAATGATGCAACAATGATTTAGTAAGAATTGCTAATGAACTCAAAATGATGCTAACTGTAATGGAGTGAAAGTTGTTAATAAACTCAAAGTGATGCTGACAGTAGTGTAGTAAGAGTTGCTGCGAACCACAAAATAATACGACAGTAATGTAGTAAGAGTTGCTAATGAAATCAAAGTGATGCTGACAGTAATGTAGTGATAGTTGCTAATCAACTCAGTGATGCTTACAGTAATGTAGTAAGAGTTGCTACGAACATCAAAATAATGCGACAGTGATTTCAGAAGATTTGCGAAAGATCTCAAAATGATGCGACAGTGATGTCGTAAGAATTGCTAATGAACTCAAAAGGGTGCTAACAGTAATGGAGTGAAAATTTCGAATAACCTCAAAGTGATGCTGAAAGTCATGTGGTTTGAGTTGCGAGTAAATTAAAAATGATGCTGAATGTGATGTCGTAAGAATTGCTATTGAACTCAAAACGATGCTAAAAGTAATGTAGTGATAGTTGCTAATCAACTCAGTGATTCTTAAAGTAATGTAGTAAGTGTTTCGAACAACCTCAAAGTAATGCTGACAGTCATGTAGTAAGTGTTGCTACGAACCTCAAAATAATGCGACAGTGATGTAGTAAGAGTTGCTAATAACCTCAAAATAATGCGACAGTGATGTTGTAAGAATTGCTAATGAACACAAAATAATGCTACAGTAATGTAGTAAGAGTTGCTAATAACCTCAAAATAATGCTACAGTGATGTAGTAAGAATTGCTAATGAACTCAAAGTGATGCTGACAGTAATGTAGTAAGAGTTGCTAATAACCTCAAAATAATGCGAAAGTGATGTAGTAAGAATTGCTAATGATCTCAAAATGATGCAACACTGATGTCGTAAGAATTGCTAATGAACTCAAAATGATGCTAACAGTAATGGAGTGAAAGTTTCGAATAACCTCAAAGTGATGCTGACAGTCATTTGGTTAGAGTTGCGAGTAAATTAAAAATGATGCTGGCAGTAATGTCGTGAGAATTGCTATTAAACTCAAAACGATGCTAACAGTAACATAGTGATAGTTGCTAATAAACTCAGTGATGCTTCCAGTAATGTAGAAAGTGTTTCGAACAACCTCAAAGTGATGCTGACAGTCAAATAAGAGTTGATACGAACCTAAAAATAATGTAACAGTAATGAAGTAAAAGTTGCTACGAAACTCCAAATAATGCGACAGTGATGTCAGAAGAATTGCGAATGAACTCAAAATGATGCTAACAGTAATGGAGTGAACGTTTCGAATAACCTCAAAGTGATGCTGACAGTCATGTACTAAGAGTTGCTTGGAACCTCAAAATAATGCGACAGTAATGTAGTAAAAGTTGCTACGAACCTCAAAATATTACGACAGTGATTTTGGAAGAATTGCGAATGATCTCAAAATGATGCGACAGTGATGTAGTAAGAATTGCTAATGAACTCAAAATGATGCTAACAGTAATGTAGTAAGTGTTTGGAACAGCCTCAAAGTGATGCTGACAGTCATGTAGAAAGAGTTGCTACGAACCTCAAAATAATGCGACAGTAATGTAGTAAAAGTTGCTACGAACCTCGAAATATTGTGACAGTGATGTCGGAAGAATTGCTAATGAACTCAAAATGATGCTAACAGTAATGTAGTGATAGTTGCTAATCAACTCAGTGATGCTTAGAGTAATGTAGTAAGAGTTGCTACGAACATCAAAATAATGCGACAGTGATGTCAGAAGAATTGCTAAAGATCTCAAAATGATGCGACAGTGATTTCGTAAGAATTGCTAATGAACTCAAAATGATGCTAACAGTAATGGAGTGAACGTTTCGAATAACCTCAAAGTGATGCTGACAGTCATGTAGTTAGAGTTGCTACGAACCTCAAAATATTGCGACAGTAATGTAGTAAAAGTTGCTACGAACCTCAAAACATTGCGACAGTGATGTCGGAAAAATTGCTAATGAACTCAAAATGATGCTCACAGTAATGTAGTGGTCGTTGCTATTTAACTCAGTGATGCTTACAGTAATGTAGTAAGTGTTTCGAATAACCTCAAAGTAATGCTGACAGTCATGTAGTAAGAGTTGCTACGAACCTCAAAATAATGCGACAGTGATGTCAGAAGAATTGCTAATGATCTCAAAATGATGCGACAGTGATGTAGTAAGAATTGCTAATGAACTCAAAATGATGCTAACAGTAATGTAGTGATAGTTGCTAATCAACTCAGTGATGCTTAGAGTAATGTAGTAAGAGTTGCTACGAACATCAAAATAATGCGACAGTGATGTCAGAAGAATGTAAGATCTCAAAATGATGCGACAGTGATTTCGTAAGAATTGCTAATGAACTCAAAATGATGCTAACAGTAATGGAGTGAACCTTTCGAAAAACCTCAAAGTGATGCTGACAGTCATGTAGTAAGTGTTGCTACGAACCTCAAAATAATGCGACAGTGATGTCAGAAGAATTGCTAAAGATCTCAAAGTGATGCGACAGTGATTTAGTAAGAATTGCTAATGAACTCAAAATGATGGTAAAGTAATGGAGTGAACGTTTCGAATAACCTCAAAGTGATGCTGACAGTCATGTGGTAAGAGTTTCTACGAACATCAAAATAATGCGACAGTGATGTCGGAAGAATTGCTATTGAACTCAAAACGATGCTAACAGTAATATAGTAAGTGTTTCGAACAACCTCAAAGTGATGCTGACAGTAATGTAGTAAGAGTTGCTAATGAAATCAAAGTGATGCTGACAGTAATGTAGTGATAGTTGCTAATAAACTCAGTGATGCTAACAGTAATGTAGTAAGAGTTGCTACGAACCTTTAAAAAATGTAACAGTAAAGTAGTAAGAGTTGCTACGAACCTCAAAATAATGCGACAGTGATGTCAGAAGAATTGCTAATGATCTCAAAATGATGCGACAGTGATTTAGTAAGAATTGCTAATGAACTCAAAATGATGCTAACAGTAATGGAGTAAGTGTTTCGAACAACCTCAAAGTGATACTGACAGTCATGTAGTAAGAGTTGCAAGTAAATAAAAAATGATGCTGACAGTGATGTCGTAAGAATTGCTATTGAACTCAAAACGATGCTAACAGTAATGTAGTGATAGTTGCTAATAAACTCAGTGATGCTTACAGTAATGTAGTAAGTGTTTCGAACAACCTCAAAGTAATGCTGACAGTCATGTAGTATGAGTTGCTACGAACCTCAAAATAATGCGACAGTGATGTCAGAAGAATTGCTAATGATCTCAAAATGATGCGACAGTGATTTAGTAAGAATTGCTAATGAACTCAAAAGGGTGCTAACAGTAATGGAGTGAAAGTTTCGAATAACCTCAAAGTGATGCTGACAGTGATGTGGTTTGAGTTGCGAGTAAATAAAAAATGATGCTGACAGTGATGTCGTAAGAATTGCTATTGAACTCAAAACCATGCTAACAGTAATGTAGTAAGTGTTTCGAACAACCTCAAAGTGATGCTGACAGTCATGTCGTAAGAGTTGCTACGAACCTCAAAATAATGCGACAGTGATGTCAGAAGAATTGCTAATGATCTCAAAATGATGCGACAGTGATTTAGTAAGAATTGCTAATGAACTCAAAATGATGCTAACAGTAATGGAGTGAACGTTTCGAATAACCTCAAAGTGATGCTGACAGTCATGTAGTAAGAGTTTCTACGAACCTCAAAATAATGCGACAGTGATGTCGGAAGAATCGCTAATGATTTCAAAATGATGCGAAAGTGATGTAGTAAGAATTGCTAATGAACTCAAAAGGGTGCTAACAGTAATGGAGTGAAAGTTTCGAATAACCTCAAAGTGATGCTGACAGTGATGTGGTTTGAGTTGCGAGTAAATAAAAAATGATGCTGACAGTGATGTCGTAAGAATTGCTATTGAACTCAAAACCATGCTAACAGTAATGTAGTAAGTGTTTCGAACAACCTCAAAGTGATGCTGACAGTCATGTCGTAAGAGTTGCTCCGAACCTCAAAATAATGCGACAGTGATGTAAGAAGAATTCCTAAAGATCTAAAAATGATGCGACAGTGATTTAGTAAGAATTGCTAATGAACTCAAAATGATGCTAAAAGTAATGGAGTGAACATTTCGAACAACCTCAAAGTGATGCTGACAGTCATGTGGTTTGAGTTGCGAGTAAATTCAAAATGATGCTGACAGTGATGTCGCAAGAATTGCTATTGAACTCAAAACGATGCTAACAGTAATGTAGTAAGTGTTTCGAACAACCTCAAAGTGATGCTGACAGTAATGTAGTAAGAGTTGCTACGAACCTTTAAAAAATGCAACAGTAAAGTAGTAAGAGTTGCTACGAACCTCAAAATAATGCGACAGTGATGTCGGAAGAATTGCTAATGATCTCAAAATGATGCTACAGAGATTTAGTAAGAATTGCTAATGAACTCAAAATGATGCTAACATTAATGGAGTGAAAGTTGCTAATAAACTCAAAGTGATGCTGACAGTAATGTAGTAAGAGTTGCTACGAACATCAAAATAATGCGACAGTGATGTCAGAAGAATTGCTAAAGATCTCAAAATGATGCGACAGTGATGTCGTAAGAATTGCTAATGAACTCAAAATGATGCTAACAGTAATGTAGTAAGTGTTTCGAACAACCTCAAAGTGATGCTGACAGTCATGTAGTAAGAGTTTCTACGAACCTCAAAATAATGCGACAGTGATGTCGGAAGAATCGCTAATGATCTCAAAATGATGCGACAGTGATGTAGTAAGAATTGCTAATGAACTCAAAAGGGTGCTAACAGTAATGGAGTCAAAGTTTCGAATAACCTCAAAGTGATGCTGACAGTCATGTGGTTTGAGTTGCAAGTAAATAAAAAATGATGCTGACAGTGATGTCAGAAGAATTGCTCTTGAACTCAAAACGATGCTAACAGTAATGTAGTGATAGTTGCTAATCAACTCAGTGATGCTTTCAGAAATGTAGTAAGTGTTTCGAACAACCTCAAAATGACGCTGACAGTCATGTAGTAAGAGTTGCTACGAACCTCAAAATAATGCGACGGTGATGTCAGAAGAATTGCTAATGATCTCAAAATGATGCTACAGAGATTTAGTAAGAATTGCTAATGAACTCAAAATGATGCTAAAGGTAATGTAGTGATAGTTGCTAATCAACTCAAAGTGATGCTGACAGTAATGTAGTAAGTGTTTCGAACAACCTCAAAGTGATGCTGACAGTCATGTAGTAAGAGTTGCTACGAACCTCAAAATAATGCGACAGTGATGTCGGAAGAATTGCTCATGATCTCAAAATGATGCTACAGTGATTTAGTAAGAATTGCTCATGAACTCAAAATGATGCTAACATTAATGGAGTGAAAGTTGCTAATAAACTCAAAGTGATGCTGACAGTAATGTAGTAAGAGTTGCTACGAACCACAAAATAATGCGACAGTAATGTAGTAACAGTTGCTTATGAAATCAAAGTGATGCTGACAGTAATGTAGTGATTGTTGCTAATAAACTCAGTGATGCTAAAAGTAATGTAGTAAGTGTTTGGAACAACCTCAAAGTGATGCTGACAGTAATGTAGTAAGAGTTGCTACGAACCTTTAAAAAATGCAACAGTAAAGTAGTAAGAGTTGCTACGAACCTCAAAATAATGCGACAGTGATGTCGGAAGAATTGCTAATGATCTCAAAATGATGCTACAGAGATTTAGTAAGAATTGCTAATGAACTCAAAATGATGCTAACATTAATGGAGTGAAAGTTGCTAATAAACTCAAAGTGATGCTGACAGTAATGTAGTAAGAGTTGCTACGAACATCAAAATAATGCGACAGTGATGTCAGAAGAATTGCTAAAGATCTCAAAATGATGCGACAGTGATGTCGTAAGAATTGCTAATGAACTCAAAATGATGCTAACAGTAATGTAGTAAGTGTTTCGAACAACCTCAAAGTGATGCTGACAGTCATGTAGTAAGAGTTTCTACGAACCTCAAAATAATGCGACAGTGATGTCGGAAGAATCGCTAATGATCTCAAAATGATGCGACAGTGATGTAGTAAGAATTGCTAATGAACTCAAAAGGGTGCTAACAGTAATGGAGTCAAAGTTTCGAATAACCTCAAAGTGATGCTGACAGTCATGTGGTTTGAGTTGCAAGTAAATAAAAAATGATGCTGACAGTGATGTCAGAAGAATTGTTCTTGAACTCAAAACGATGCTAACAGTAATGTAGTGATAGTTGCTAATCAACTCAGTGATGCTTTCAGAAATGTAGTAAGTGTTTCGAACAACCTCAAAATGACGCTGACAGTCATGTAGTAAGAGTTGCTACGAACCTCAAAATAATGCGACGGTGATGTCAGAAGAATTGCTAATGATCTCAAAATGATGCTACAGAGATTTAGTAAGAATTGCTAATGAACTCAAAATGATGCTAAAGGTAATGTAGTGATAGTTGCTAATCAACTCAGTGATGCTTAGAGTAATGTAGTAAGAGTTGCTACGAACATCAAAATAATGCGACAGTGATGTCAGAAGAATTTAAGATCTCAAAATGATGCCACAGAGATTTAGTAAGAATTGCTAATGAACTAGAAATGATGCTAACAGTAATGGAGTGAACATTTCGAACAACCTCAAAGTGATGCTGACAGTCATGTGGTTTGAGTTGCGAGTAAATTAAAAATGATGCTGACAGTGATGTCGCAAGAATTGCTATTGAACTCAAAACGATGCTAACAGTAATGTAGTAAGTGTTTCGAACAACCTCAAAATAATGCGACAGTCATGTAGTAGAAGTTGCTACGAACCTTAAAAGAATGCGACAGTGATGTCAGAAAAATCGCTAATGATCTCAAAATGATGCGACAGTGATGTAGTAAGAATTGCTAATGAACTCAAAATGATGCGAACAGTAATGTAGTGATAGTTGCTATAAACTCAGTGATGCTTACAGTAATGTAGTAAGAGTTTCGAACAACCTCAAAGTGACGCTGACAGTCATGTAGTAAGAGTTGCTACTAACCTCAATTTAATGGTACAGTGATGTCTATGAATTGCGAATAAACTCAAAGTGATACTGAAAGTAATGTAGTAAGAGTTGCTACGAACCTTTAAATAATGCAGCGGTAATGTAGTAAAAGTTGCTACGAACATCAAAATAATGCGACAGTGATGTCAGAAGAATTGCTAATGATCTCAAAATGATTCTACAGTGATTTAGTAAGAATTGCGAATGAACTCAAAATGATGTTGACATTAATGGAGTGAAAGTTGGTAATAGACTCAAAATGATGCTGACAGTAATGTAGTAAGAGTTGCTACGAACCTTTAAATAATGCTACAGTAATGTCGTAAGAGTTGCTACGAACATCAAAATAATGCGACAGTGATGTCAGAAGAATTGCTAAAGATCTCAAAATGATGCGACAGTGATGTCAGAAGAATTGCTAATGATCTCAAAATGATTCTACAGTGATTTAGTAAGAATTGCGAATTAACTCAAAATGATGCTAACAGTAATGGAGTGAACGTTTCGAATAACCTCAAAGTGATGCTTACAGTCATGTAGTAAGAGTTGCTACGAACCTCAAAATAATGCGACAGTAATGTAGTAAAAGTTGCTACGAACCTCAAAATATTGCGACAGTGATGTTGGAAGAATTGCTAATGAACTTAAAATGATGCTAACAGTAATGTAGTGATAGTTGCTAAGAAACTCAGTGATGCTTACAGTAATGTAGTAAGTGTTTCGAACAACCTCAAAGTCATGCTGACAGTAATGTAGTAAGAGTTGCTACGAACCTCAAAATAATGCGACAGTGATGTCAGAAGAATTGCTAATGATCTCAAAATGATGCTAAAGTGATTTAGTAAGAATTGCTAATGAACTCAAATGATGCTAACATCAATGGAGTGAAAGTTGCTAATAAACTCAAAGTGATGCTGACAGTAATGTAGTAAGAGTTGCTACGAACCACAAAATAATGCGACAGTAATGTAGTAAGAGTTGCTACGAACATCAAAATAATGCGACAGTGATGTCAGAAGAATTGCTAATGATCTCAAAATGATGCGACAGTGATGTAGTAAGAATTGCTAATGAACTCAAAATGATGCTAAAAGTAATGGAGTGAAATTTTCGAATAACCTCAAAGTGATGCTGACAGTCATGTAGTAAGAGTTGCTACGAACCTCAACATAATGCGACAGTAATGTAGTAAAAGTTGCTACGAACCTCAAAATATTGTGACAGTGATGTCAGAAGAATTGCTAATGAACTCAAAATGATGCTAACAGTAATGTAGTGATAGTTGCTAATAAACTCAGTGATGCTTACAGTAATGTAGTGAGTGTTTCGAAAAACCTCAAAGTGATGCTGACAGTCATGTAGTAAGAGTTGCTACAAACCTCAAAATAATGCTACAGTGATGTCGGAAGAATCGCTAAAGATCTCAAAATGATGCGACAGTGATGTAGCAAGAATTGCTAATGAACTCAAAATGATGCGAACAGTAATGTAGTGATAGTTGGTAATAAACTCAGTGATGCTTACAGTAATGTAGTAAGAGTTTCGAACAACCTCAAAGTGAGGCTGACAGTCATGTAGTAAGAGTTGCTACGAACCTTTCAATAATGCGACAGTGATGTCAGAAGAATTGCTAAGGATCTCAAAATGATGCTACAGTGATTTAGTAAGAATTGCCAATGAACTCAAAATGATGTTAACATTAATGGAGTTAAAGTTGCGAATAAACTCAAAGTGATGCTGACAGTAATGTAGTAAGAGTTGCTACGAACCTTTAAATAATGCAACAGTAATGTCGTAAGATTTGCTACGAACATCAAAATCATGCGACAGTGATTTAGTAAGAATTGCTAAAGATCTCAAAATGATGCGACAGTGATTTAGTAAGAATTGCTAATGAACACAAAGTGATGCAAACAGTAATGTAGTAAGTGTTTCGTACAACCTCAAAGTGATGCTGACAGTTATGTAGTAAGAGTTTCTACGAACCTCAAAATAATGCGACAGTGATGTCGGAAGAATCGCTAATGATCTCAAAATGATGCGACAGTGATGTAGTAAGAATTGCTAATGAACTCAAAAGGGTGCTAACAGTAATGGAGTGAAAATTTCGAATAACCTCAAAGTGATGCTGAAAGTCATGTGGTTTGAGTTGCGAGTAAATTAAAAATGATGCTGACAGTGATGTCGTAAGAATTGCTATTGAACTCAAAACGATACTAACAGTAATGTAGTGATAGTTGCTAATCAACTCAGTGATGCTTACAGTAATGTAGTAAGTGTTTCGAAGAACCTCAAAGTGATGCTTACAGTCATGTAGTAAGAGTTGCTACGAACCTCAAAATAATGCGACAGTGATGTCAGAAGAATTGCTAATGATCTCAAAATGATGCTACAGTGATTTAGTAAGAATTGCTAATGAACTCAAAATGATGTTAACATTAATGGAGTGAAAATTGCTAATAAACTCAAAGTGATGCTGACAGTGATGTAGTAAGAGTTGCTACGAACCTTTAAATAATGCAACAGTAATGTCGTAAGAGTTGCTCCGAACATCAAAATAATGCGACAGTGATTTAGTAAGAATTGCTAAAGATCTCAAAATGATGCGATAGTGATTTAGTAAGAATTGCTAAAGATCTCAAAATGATGCGACAGTGATTTAATAAGAATTGCTAATGAACACAAAGTGATGCAAACAGTAATGTAGTAAGTGTTTCGTACAACCTCAAAGTGATGCTGACAGTCATGTAGTAAGAGTTGCTACGAACCTCAAAATAATGCGACAGTGATGTCAGAAGAATTGGTAATGATCTCAAACTGATGGGACA
This sequence comes from Aulostomus chinensis, assembly GCF_037954235.1. Classification (NCBI taxonomy): domain Eukaryota; kingdom Metazoa; phylum Chordata; class Actinopteri; order Syngnathiformes; family Aulostomidae; genus Aulostomus; species Aulostomus chinensis. The sequence goes on along the minus strand of NC_141320.1, from coordinate 30,428,259 downwards.
GTGATGTCGTAAGAATTGCTAATGAACTCAAAATGATGCTCAAAGAAATGGAGTGAACATTTCGAACAACCTCAAAGTGATGCTGACAGTCATGCAGTAAGAGTTGCTACGAACCTCAAAATAATTCGACAGTGACGTCAGAAGAATTGCCAATGATCTCAAAATGATGCTACAGTGATTTAGTAAGAATTGCTAATGAACTCAAAATGATGCTAACATTAATGGAGTGAAAGTTGCTAATAAACTCAAAGTGATGCTGACAGTAATGTAGTAAGAGTTGCTACGAACCTTTAAATAATGCAACAGTAAATGTAGTAAGAGTTGCTACGAACCTCAAAATAATGCGACAGTTATGTCAGAAGAATTGCTAATGATCTCCAAATGATGCGACAGTGATGTAGTAAGAATTGCTAATGAACTCAAAATGATGCTAACAGTAATGTAGTGATAGTTGCTATAAACTCAGTGATGCTTACAGTAATGTAGTAAGAGTTGCTACGAACCTCAATTTAATGGTACAGTGATGTCTATGAATTGCAAATAAACTCAAAATGATCCTAACAGTAATGTAGTGATAGTTGTAAACAAACTCAGTGATGCTTATAGTAATGTAGTAAGTGTTTCGAAGAACCTCAAAGTGATGTTGACAGTCATGTAGTAAGTGTTGCTACGAACCTTTAAATAATGCAACAGTAATGTAGTAAGAGTTGCTACGAACATCAAAATAATGCGACAGTGATGTCAGAAGAATTGCTAATGATCTCAAAATGATGCAACAGTGATGTCGTAAGAATTGCAAATGAACTCAAAATGATGCTAACAGTAATGGAGTGAAAGTTTTGAATAACCTCAAAGTGATGCTGACGGTCATGAAGTAAGAGTTGCTACGAACCTCAAAATAATGCGACAGTAATGTAGTAAAAGTTGCTACGAACCTCAAAATATTGCGACAGTGATTTCAGAAGAATTGCTAATAAATTCAAAATGATGCTAACAGTAATGTAGTGATAGTTGCTAATAAACTCAGTGATGCTTACAGTAATGTAGTAAGTGTTTCAAACAACCTCAAAGTGATGCTGACAGTCATGTATTAAGAGTTGCTACGAACCTTTAAATAATGCAACGGTAATGTAGTAAAAGTTGCTACGAACATCAAAATAATGCGACAGTGATGTCAGAAGAATTGCTAATGATCTCAAAATGATGCAACAGTGATGTAGTAAGAATTGCTAATGAACTCAAAATGATGCTAACAGTAATGGAGTGAAAGTTTTGAATAACCTCAAAGTGATGCTGACGGTCATGTAGTAAGAGTTGCTACGAACCTCAAAATAATGCGACAGTAATGTAGTAAAAGTTGCTACGAACCTCAAAATATTGCGACAGTGATTTCAGAAGAATTGCGAATAAATTCAAAATGATGCTAACAGTAATGTAGTGATAGTTGCTAATAAACTCAGTGATGCTTACAGTAATGTAGTAAGTGTTTCGAACAACCTCAAAGTGATGCTGACAGTCATGTAGTAAGAGTTGCTGCGAACCTCAAAATAATGCGACAGTGATGTCAGAAGAATTGCTAAAGATCTCAAAATGATGCGATAGTGATTTAGTAAGAATTGCTAATGAACTCAAAATGATGCTAACAGTAATGGAGTGAACGTTTCGAATAACCTCAAAGTGATGTTGACAGTCATGTAGTAAGAGTTGCTACGAACCTCAAAATAATGCGACAGTGATGTCAGAAGAATTGCTAAAGATCTCAAAATGATGCGATAGTGATTTAGTAAGAATTGCTAATGAACTCAAAATGATGCTAACAGTAATGGAGTGAACGTTTCGAATAACCTCAAAGTGATGTTGACAGTCATGTAGTAAGAGTTTCTACGAACCTCAAAATAATGCGACAGTGATGTCGGAAGAATCGCTAATGATCTCAAAATGATGTGACAGTGATGTAGTAAGAATTGCTAATGAACTCAAAATGATGCTAACAGTGATGTAGTGATAGTTGCTATAAACTCAGTGATGCTTACAGTAATACAGTAAGTGTTTCGAACAACCTGAGAGTGACGCTGACAGTCATGTAGTAAGAGTTCCTACTAACCTCAATTTAATGGTACAGTGATGTCTATGAATTGCTAATAAACTCAAAATGATGCTAACAGTAATGTAGTGATAGTTTCTAATACACTCAAAGTGATGCTGACGGTCATGTAGTAAGAGTTGCTACGAACTTCAAAATAACGCTACAGTGATGTAGGATGAATTGTTAATGAATTCAAAAACTATGCTACAGTGATGTCGTAAGAATTGCTAATGAAGTCAAAATGATGCTAACAGTATTGTAGTGATAGTTGCTAATAAACTCCGTGATGCTTACAGTAATGTAGTAAGTGTTTCGAACTACCTCAAAGAGATGCTGACAGTCATGCAGTAAGAGTTGCTACGAACCTAAAAATAATGCAGCAGTGATGTCAGAAGATTTGCTCATGAACTCAAAATGATGCTAACAGTAATGTAGTGATAGTTGCTCATAAACTCAAAGTGATGCTTACAGTAATGTAGTAAGAGTTGCTAATAAACTCAGTGATGCTAACAGTAATGTAGTAAGTGTTTCGAACTCCCTCAAAGTTATGCTGACACTCATGTAGTGAGAGTTGCTACTAACCTCAAAATAATGCAACAGTAATGTAGTAAGAGTTGCTACGAACCTCAAAATAATGCGACAGTGATGTCGAAAGAATTGCTAATGATCTCAAAATGATGCGACAGTGATAGAGTAAGAATTGCTAATGAACTCAAAATGATGCTCACAGTAATGTAGTGATACTTGCTGATAAACTCAGTGATGCTTACAGTAATGTAGTAAGTGTTTCGAACAACCTCCAAGTGATGCTGACAGTCTAGTAGTAAGAGTTGCTACTGACCTCCAAATAATGCGACAGTGATGTAGTAAGAATTGCTAATGAACCCAAAATGATGCTAACAGTAATGTAGTGATAGTTGCTAATCAACTCGAAGTGATGCTGACAGTCATGTAGTCAGAGTTGCTTCGAACCTTAAAATGATGCAACAGTAATGTAGAAAGAGTTGCTACGAATATCAAAATAATGCGTCAGTAATGTCAGAAGACTTGGTAATGATCTCAAAATTATGCAACAGTGATGTCGTAAGAATTGCTATTAAACCCAAGACGATGCTAACAGTAATGTAGTGATAGTTGCTAATAAACTCATAGTGATGCTGACAGTCATGTAGTAGGAGTTGCTACGAACCTCCAAATAATGCGACAGTGATGTAGTAAGAGTTGCTACGAACCTCAAAATAATGCAACAATAATGTAGTAAGAGTTGCTACGAACCTCAAAATGATGTGACAGTGATGTCAGAAGAATTGCTAATGATCTCAAAATGATGCGACAGTGATGTAGTAAGAATTTTTAATGAACCCAAAATGATGCTAACAGTAATGTCGTGAAAGTTTCGAATAACCTCAAAGTGATGCTGACATTCATGTGGTTCGAGTTGCGAGTAACCTAAAAATGATGCTGTCAGTAATGTTTTAAGAGTTGCTAATAACCTCAAAGTAATGCTACAGTGATGTCGTAACAATTGCTAACGAAGTCAAAATGATGCTAAAAGTCATGTAGTCAGTGTTTCGAACTCCCTCAAAGCGATGCTGACACTCATGTAGAGAGAGTTTCTACTTACCTCAAAATAATGCAACAGTAATGTATTAAGAGTTTCTAAGAACCTACAAATAACGCGACAGTGAAGTCGGAAGAATTGCTAATGATCTGAAAATGATGCGACAGAAATGCAGTAAGAATTGCTAATGAACGCAAAATGATGCTAACTATAATGTAGTGAAAGTTTAGAATAACCTCAAAATGATGCTGACAGTAATATAGTAAGAGTTGCTACGAACCTCAAAATAATGCCACAGTGACGTCGGAAGAATTGCTAATGATCTCAAAATGATGCTTCAGTAATGGAGTGAGAGTTGCTGAAAACCTAAACTGATGCTAAAGTATTGCAGTGAGAGTTTCTACTTACCTCAAAATAAAGCTACGGTGATGTAGTGAGAGTTGCCACTAACCTCAAAATGATGCTAACAGTGATGTGGTGAGAGTTGCTACGAACCTCAAAATGATGCTAACAGTGATGTGGTGAGAGTTGCCACTAACCTAAGAAATGATGCTACAGTGATGTAATAAGAGTTGGTACTAACCTAAAAATGATGCTTACAGTGATGTAGTGAGAGTTGCTTGTAATTTCAAATTCATGCTAAAGCGATGTAATGAGCATTGCTACTAACCTAAGAAATGATGCTCCAGTGATGTCATGAGAGTTTCTGCTATCCTCAAAATGATGTTACAGTAATGTAGTAAGAGTTGCTACAAACCCTAAAAATGATGCTACAGTGATGTGGTGAGAGTTGCCACTATGCTAGAATGATGCTACAGTGATGTAATAAGAGTTGGTACTAACCTAAAAATGATGCTTACAGTGATGTAGTGAGAGTTGCTTGTAATTTCAAATTCATGCTAAAGCGATGTAATGAGCATTGCTACTAACCTAAGAAATGATGCTCCAGTGATGTCATGAGAGTTTCTGCTATCCTCAAAATGATGTTACAGTAATGTAGTAAGAGTTGCTACAAACCCTAAAAATGATGCTACAGTGATGTGGTGAGAGTTGCCACTATGCTAGAATGATGCTGACAGTCATGTAGTGAGAGTTGCTAAAAATGTCAAAATGATGCCACAGTAATGTATTGAGAGTTGCTACGAACCTCAAAATGATGCTTAAGTGATGTAATGAGATTTTCTACTAACCTAAGAAATGATGCTGACAGTCATGTCGTGAAAATTGCTTAAAACCTCAAAATGTTGCTACAGTGATGTAGTGAGTTTCTACTTACCTCAAAATAAAGCTATGGTGATGTAGTGAGAGTTGCTACGAACCTCAAAATGATGCTCCAGTGATGTAGTGAGAGTTGTGACTAACCTAAGAAATGATGCTCCAGTGATGTCGTGAGAGTTGCTTAAAACCTCAAAATGATGCCACAGTAATGTAGTGAGAGTTGCTACTATCCTCAAAATGATGCTGACAGTGATGTAGTGAGAGTTACTACGAACCTCAAAATGATGCTCCAGTCATATAGTAAGAATTGCTAGGAAGCTAAGAAATGATGCTCCAGTGATGTCATGAGAGTTGCTACTAACCTAAGAAATGATGCTACAGTGATGTGGTGAGAGATGCTAAAAACCCCAAAATGATGCTACAGTCACGTAGCGAGAGTTGCTACTAATCTCAAAACGATGCTACAGTGATGCAGTAAGAACATCCCTTCCAGCCTTGTCTGAAAAACTTTCCTGATCCCAGAGAAAGAGGCTCCAAGGAGGAAGAAGGCAGCAAAGCTCCAGGAGGCCAAGGAGAGGGCAAAGATGGAGGCTGAGCCAAAGGAGCCAGTGTGGGTCCACAACTATGAAGTGTGGAAAAAGGAATGTGACGACTGATGGCCAAGGTGAAGAAGGAGAACAAGGAGGTGGATGCTGAGTGGCAGGCCAGGAATTTTGTGTGGAAGGCTGAGCTGGAAGACACAAAAACATTCCTGAAGGTCCTTGAGGCCCGGTGGAAGAGGGAGGAGCAGGACAAGAAAGAGACGGAGCAGGTCCTGAAGGAGGCTCGCCAGGAAGTGAGCAACTCTGATGCTCAGCAATGGGATGAGGACAAAGACCAGGACAAAGAAGAAATGGTCCTGGAGGCCCAGGAGGACCTGGAGACGGAGAAACAGGATAAAGAGGAGGACAATAAAGAGGCAGAGGAGGTCCAGGAGGCCCAGCTGACAGCCAAGGAGGAAGGACATGAGGAGAATGGGACAATGTCATGGACACAGAAAAACTGACATGTCAGGAAAATAATACAGAGGCAGAGGAGGTCCAGGAGGCTCACATGCCATTTGAGGAGGAAGGGCATCAGGAGGAGGAGAAGACTGTCAGGGAGACAGAGCAGGAAAACCAAACGCGTGGAGGAGGGACATCAGAAGAAGAAGGTGAAGCCTGGACGTTTAAGAAGGTGGATTTCATCTCTTTTTACTCCCCACAAGAGAGCAGAGCGTCATGAGGCAGAGCAGGTCCTGAAGGAGGCTGGACAGGAAGTGAGCCTCTCTGATGCTCAGCAATGGGATGAGGACAAAGACCAGGACATAGAAGAAAGGGTCCTCGAGGTGATGGTCCTGGACAAAGAGCTGGCTAAGGAAGAGCCCAAAGAGGTGGTGGGGCTCGTGAGGGAGGAGCTTCAGGAGACAGTGAGAAAGACCAGGAACACCAAACGCACCAAGGAGGGACATCGGCAGGAGGAAGTGAAGCATGGACCTTTAGTGGAGTGCTTCTTATGTCTCTTTTGTCTGTCACCATAAAATCTGAAAATTAAACTCATTTTTCCAATAATTGTATCACTGATCACTCATGTGATGGGTGGTGTTTTATTTTTTATTTATTTTTTGGTACTGAAAACATCTCCTGCCTCTGGCCTGTTCTGCCGTCCTTGTGTTCAAAAGGCCGTCTTCATGTGTCTCCACCAACACTCAGGCTGAATCCATGATCTCAGCATCAGAATCAAAGGAAGGTCAATGGCTCTGTTTGTGTCACAATAATAGAAACATACTAAATGCAGCCAACTGGAAAGCTCTGGGCCCCAAACTGGGTTTCATGGTTCCTGTGAGTGAGGGTGTGGCTGGTTAGGAAGTGTAGTTTTGTCCTACTGGACACTGGCATTGCCATCTTGACTTGTGGTTCTACTGTGCACAGCTGGATGTTCCCACATCCTCATAAAACAAGGGAACAGAGGCTGACAGGTAAGGACAAGGACACATCTGCTGCTTTGACAACTACAGATTCCACACCAAACACTCAAGAGTTGGCAGGTGGAGCTGCCAACACAGAGGAAACAAGCCCGGTGTCTCAGTCCAAGCCCAGATCAGGTCAGGAGACACAACAGCCCAGGAAGAACTCCCATTTCAGGGCTTTCCAAATAGAGACCTGGGATTTAAGAGTCCAGTCCACTACTGAGAGAATGATACTGCACTACTGAGAGAATGATTGTCTTCTGATTGAAGCCATACTTCACCACCAAAGTGGACTTTTCCTTACAAGCACTCACAAACAGGTGTGCTGAGGTCACAAAGACATGTTGTCACTTTTGATCAACTTCATTGTGAGGTCCCACTGAAGGAAGAGCCAGACACGTTTTTAGCTTGAGGCGAATGGAGAACGATGCCTTACAACATTAAACTTTCAAAATAAAAAAGATTTACAAACTCTCCAGGTCCTCCATCGTCTAGAATAAATATCTTCTTTATCCAGTTGGATGCTCGGGAAAAAAAACAACACTTGAAAGAGCAAATACATGTTTGGGGGAATTCTAGCTTTAACCATGACAGTGAGGACATTAAACTCATTGTTGTACTGGTTACCGTCATGGTGGGAGGGCTGGTTCTTGGTCTGCTTGAGCCAACTCTGATCCTGGACTACTATTCCTGAGTCATCACCCCTCACCTGCATTGTCCGCTGACAGCGTCACACCTGACGTCTGGGGAAGGGATTCCAGGACGGGAGCAGTTGCAGGCCTCACAGCCAACCACTGGGTGGCAGCCAAACGTCTGGGGCTCACTGGGTGCCCTCAGGACGGAGGGTCCTGGGAGGACAGATCCAGTTGCCGGTCAGCGGTTCACATAACCTGGTACCACAGTTCCAGGCTGAAGCTGGAGAGAGAGAGACAGACAGGAATGAAATGATCTGGTGAAAGACAAACACTGGCTCAGCCCAACATTGATGTTTCTTCCTGGGATTGTTGTGCTGTTGACCAGCAGTCACATGACACACAGTTTAGTTTGCTCACTGAATTGGCTTCAGAGAACCCCGCCTTTTTAAAGACTATTTTGGTGGATGTCCTTTGATGTTCAGCTCCAAGCTGTCCTCTGATGGTTGGACAGGTTGGTTTGGTCTGTCCTCTCACTCATCATTAAAGCCCTTATTACTCATCCTTCATCCAATCTGACACTCACGTCTGCAGAGGGGAATCCCCAGCAACCCGCGGCCCACATGGAGCAGTCTCGGCCAATCACGTGGGGCCTGCCGACCACCAAATGGCTCGCAGGTGTCACTCTCAGCTCCAACCTCATGGCAGGCACAAGGCAGGGCGCCATTGGTGAGGACAGCCCAAAGAGACACAGCTGAGCTGAGACAGAATGGAGATGAAGGACAGGAGGGACGACAGAGAAAAAGGAAACGTTAGCGAGACATTTTAGGAAAATTAGTTTAGTGGGGAAAAGGTTCTTAGCCAAACTTGCTAAATGGAAGGACAACAAAAAACAAAGATCTTCAAAAGAAAATTAGCACAAAATGAAACCCTGCAAGAGAAAGTAAATCAAGAACTAAATATTCTTGAGGCTCAGGTCTTTAGTTCCAATGCTTGTAAATGACATCTGAATGCATTCACAACCCAAATCTGAGCAGACAGAAGCGTCCCAGTCAGGCCCAGTTTAGTTCCTCTAGAACATTCAGGGATACAGAACAGGGACCAACTCAGGCTGAGAGACACCGACTTGACATGAAAGCTGTTGAGGCCACAGTTGCTGATGAAGTGGTCAGATTTCTCCAGTGGTTCTTGGTTCAGGGAGCTGGAGCTGGAGCTGCTCTCAGGCACCACCAGGACGTAATCCTGGAGAGACAGAAGGAAGAAGTCCAGGCCTGACAGAGGAGAAGGAGGCACAGAGTAGAAACAGCAGATACGTGTCAGGAAAGGGAGAGGGTATCAGTCCAGCAGAGGAGCAGGAAACCTACCACCACAGGGCTCTGCCTGCAGGAACCTGCAGGTGAGGACGACCTGGTGGTCCGGCACATCCAGAATGATCTGGTTTTCGGACACCGGCACGTTTCGGCAGCCGTAAGCGTGGGGACAGAAGGAGGCGTTGGCGTGGCCTGAAAGACAAAAACAACCATCTTCATTTTAATGTTTCTCAAACAGCCGGAGCAGGAAAGCCAAGATGAATCAAAGATCCTCCACCCTGCCAGATCCGACCCTGGTAATGTAGACCTGCACAGGGTGGGTGGGGTGGAGCGGCTGGTGGTGGTGGAGGATGAAGACGTATCTGCCCAAAGCCTGGACACGGTGGAGTCCACCGCAGCGTTCTGAGTAGAAGGATGAGAGCGATGTTCAATGCTACATGTTTTCTTTGCTGAACCGCCGATGTTTCCAATCACGAATCTCAGTCATGAGATTTGAACATCATGGAGGAGTTCAAAAGTGTCAAACTGGGCCGGTCTCCATTTTATGAGTCCGGAGACCGAAGATAAAACTACAAGTCACTGGTTCAGATTTGACTCGTCTGAATCCAAACACAGCAGCGTTCTTCCACCAGGCCAGAGGAGTTGATCATGATAACAAGATATCTTCATGCTACTACAACACACAAACTCATCACAAGAAAAGACTTCATGGTGGAACAACAAATCTCCTCCCAATGGGAAAAACATTGAGTTGAACAATCAACTTTTCCATGATGACATGGAGAGCTTGGCAGCAGCAGCAGGCTTCCATTGGGGGCTGATATGCCAGCTCCACTTAGCCTTCTTTGGAATGGTTTCACCTGGAGTGATGCTGTTATTGAGACCTTTTATCTGGAACAACACCACCTGCATGGAGACTGAGGACTTCAACAGATGCAGATGTTGACCCAGAATAAATCTAAATATTCCAGATGTGTTAAATCAATCCAGCAGCAGTGGTGGGAGCGTCGTAAACTCACTCCCTCAGCAGCCGTCAGCCTCCGTACCTGCACGGAGTCCAGCCTGATGTGGTCTCTGTTGTCTGCTCCCAGAGGTGGTCTGTCACCTCTGAACCAGGGGGCTCATCTCTCTGGTGGGAGGGCAGTGGAGGAGCTGCAGCGGGGGAGGCCAGGATGGGCTCCTGTAGGAGGAGCTCTGGCCCTCCTTCAGCACCAGCCAGTTGGAGGGAGTTTGGAAACGTGAGGGGACACAGGAGGAGCTACAGGGGGAGGGAAGGTGGATCAGAACCGTTCTAACAAGAGCGCTGAGGGGACACAGGAGGAGCTACACGGGGAGGGAAGGTGGATCAGAACCCTTCTAACAAGAGCGCTGAGGGGACACAGGAGGAGCTACAGGGGGAGGGAAGGTGGATCAGAACCCTTCTAACAAGAGCGCTGAGGGGACACAGGAGGAGCTACAGGGGGAGGGAAGGTTGATCAGAACCGTTCTAACAAGAGCGCTGAGGGAACACAGGAGGAGCTACGGGGGGGGGGGGGGTGGATCAGAACCATTCTAACAAGAGTGCTGTCCCACTAATGTTCCTCACCAGAATCCACCTGTCAGGGGGGAACCGTCCATGGGTGCTGATGCAGCGGACTGAAGGTTCAACGTAGTCCATGCTGATCTGGTCTTTAGGCACCATGTAGACTTTGTGCTAAAAACACCAGCAAAAAAAAAAACAAACACAAAATGGGGAGAATTTTAACAAAATTATGCAAATGAGCTGAAGACAAAAATACAAAAAGTAAATCAAGGTTTTTTTCAAATAATTGCCAGCTATTTAGCTCAGAGAAGGACAAATGTCAATCAAGATGTCAGAATGGAACGATCCCACTGGCTTCTGGTCAAGGGAACCATGGAGATGCTAACTTCCTGTTGGACTATCAGGGTGTCTCATCCCTGACATGCTAACTTCCTGTTGGACTATAAAGGTGTCTCATCCCTGACATGCTAACTTCCTGTTCGACTGTTAAGCCTGATTTAAGCCTGATTTAAGCCTGATTTATGCTTCTGAGTCGCGTAGTCGCCGTACCTACGCCGTAGCCTGACACGGGCCTCCAAAATATCCTGCCGACGCGTCGCGTCGACGCGTGGTGACGTCAAGGTTGAGGACTGTGATTGGTCCGCTCAGAAGGTCATTTCCGGTTCAGTCGCTGCACAACAACACCACCATTTTCAAAGTTTCTGTGGTGAAAGCTTCAAGAAAAAATGGACCAAGCCGAAGAAAGGATTATTCGGGGCACTAGAAAGACTGGCAAATGGCCAACAATTGTTGTATGTGACCGGAAGAAAACCAAGGAATCCGACAAGAGCCCCGTAAACAATACAAAGACAAAGCCACACCCCCTAGCGGCTTGGCGGTGAATTGCAGAGCAACGCGTTCCCTCGACGCAGAATAAACCAGGCTTTTCAGTCGCAGCTGTTTTACGCCCCCGTGCCAGATAAGGACCCCATCGGGCAGTGCCACTCTGGAGGGAGCGCGTCTCACAGTCAGTCAGCGGAACCATGCGGATCCGGGCCGGAGCTGTGGGAAGGAGCGCCAATTGTATCGGGTTGTTGTTTTCTGGACTGCAGCAGAACAGGAGCAGCCGGGACTGGAATGTAGAAGTAGGTTATCTTGAAGTTGACTAAGTTATGGTGAACGATATTGTGGTTCAACACTTTAATGAGCTTTAAGGCAAACATATTTCATGAGGAAACAACGCCGGAATTGGACGGATTTCAGCGGCACACAACAACGTATCCGATACACCTTATTGGAAACCTGGTGGTCTAAGACTAAGAAACACCAGTCACCATGAAGAAAGGAACTTTTAGCTGAGTACTCATGTTCTTTTCTGCAGGTTGAATGTGGCATTTGTTGGACAGAAGCGTCTCATCTCAACAAAAGCACCTCTTCAGTGCTGAGGCATGATGGGGCCAGGCATGAGAATGAAGTCCCAGATCCACCAGGATGAACTCAGGTATACAGCCACTCTCCAACTGACTCACAGTTGCTTCATTGAGAATTAATTCCTATTCATTTCTTCTCTACTTCATCTTTAACCATCCAGCTTCCAGGAAGCAGATGCTGGATGAGGCTCTGCTGAATTTCATCCTGAAGAACTGCCAGCCCCTCAGCACTGTTGAGAGGGAAGGTTTCAGGGAACTGGTTCAGGTCCTTGAGCCTCATATGTTTGCCAACCAGAAAGGTTTGTGTGGAAATGATCTAAAGCAGTAGTTGATATCTCCAGTTTATTTCATCTCTAATTTCAATGTATTGATTTACTCTGGGTGTCATTTTCAGACCATCAAACAAACGGTGGCCAAAAAGTACCAGGAGGAACGGGAAGGAGTGAAAAAGGAAGTCCAGCTGCCATGTGGACATCTGTGGACATGGAGGCTCCCTTGGCTCTGACCTGTCACTGCATTCATGAGAATGAATGTGTTGGGAGTGCAAGACTTTCCACAAAGTCACCCTGCATCACTTTGAGGTTCGTAGCAACTCTCACTACATCACTGTAGTTTCATTATGAGCTTCATCGCAATTATCACATCACTGTCGCATCATTTCGTAGGTAAGTAGCAACTCTCATTACATCATTGTAGCATCATTTCTTACGTTCGTAGCAACTCTCACTACATAACTGCCACCTAATTTTGAGGATCGTAGCAACTCTCACCACATCACTGTCGCATCATTTTGAGGATCGTAGCAACTCTCATTACATAACTGTCGCATCATTTTGAGGATCGTAGCAACTCTTACTACATCACTGTCGCATCATTTTGAGGATAGTCGTAACTCTCGCGACATTGCTGTAGCATCATTTTGAGATTCGTAGCAACTCTCATTACATCACTGTCGCATCATTTTGAGGATCGTAGCAACTCTTACTACATCACTGTCGCATCATTTTGAGGATAGTCGCAACTCTCGCGACATCACTTTAGCATCATTTTGAGATTCGTAGCAACTCTCATTCCATCACTGTAGCATCATTTTGAGGTTCGTAGCAACTCTCACCACATCACTGTAGCATCATTTCTTAGGTAAGTAGCAACTCTCATTCCATAACAGTAGCATCATTTTGAGATTCGTAGCAACTCTCACCACATCACTGTCAGCATCATTTCTTAGGTAAGTAGCAACTCTCATTACATCACTCTAGCATCATTTGGACATTTGTCGCAACTCTCATTACATCACTGTAGCATCATTTTGAGGTTCGTAGCAACTCTCACCACATCACTGTCACCTCATTTTGAGAATCGTAACAACTCTCACTTCATCACTGCAGCATCACTTTGAGGATCGTAGCAACTCTCACTACATCACTGTCGCATCATTTTTAGGATAGTCGCAACTCTCGCGACATCACTGTCGCATCATTTTGAGATTCGTTGCAACTCTCATTACATCACTGTAGCATCATTTTGAGGTTCGTAGCAACTCTCACCACATCACTGTAGCATCATTTCTTAGGTAAGTAGCAACTCTCATTACATCACTGTAGCATCATTTTGCGGTTCGTAGCAACTCTCACTGCACCACTTTAGCATTATTTTGAAATTAGTATCAACTCTCACCACATCACTGTAGCATCACTTCTTAGGTTAGTCTCAACTCTCATGACATCACTTTAGCATCATTTTGTGGATCGTAGCAACTCTGACTACATCACTGTCGCATCATTTTGAGGATAGTCGCAACTCTCACGACATTACTGTAGCATCATTTTGAGATTCGTAGCAACTCTCACAACATGACTGTAGCATCATTTTGATATTAGTATCAACTCTCAATACATAACTGCCACCTCATTTTGAGGATCTAGCAGCTCTCACCACATCACTGTCGCATCATTTTGAGGATCATTGCAACTCTCACTAAATCACTGTCGCATCATTTTGAGGATAGTCGCAACTCTCATTACATCACTGTAGCATCATTTTGAGATTCGTAGCAACTCTCATTACATCACTGTAGCATCATTTCTTAGGTAAGTAGCAACTCTCATTACATAACTGTAGCATCATTTTGAGGTTCGTAGCAACTCTCACCACATCACTGTAGCATCATTTCTAAGGTAAGTAGCAACTCTTATTACATCACTTTAGCATCATTTCTTAGGTTTGTAGCAACTCTCATTACATCACTGTAGCATCATTTCTTAGGTTTATAGCAACTCTCATTACATCACTCGAGAATCATTTGGACATTTGTAGCAACTCTCCTTACATCACTGTAGCATCATTTTTAGGATAGTCGCAACTCTCACTAAACCACTTTAGCATTATTTTGAAATTAGTAGCAACTCTCACCACATCACTGTAGCATCATTTCTTTGGTAAGTAGCATCTCTCATTACATCACTTTAGTGTTATTTTGAAATTACTATCAACTCTCACCACATCAGTGTAGCATCATTTCTTAGGTTTGTAGCAACTCTGATTACATCACTGTAGCATCATTTCTTAGGTTTGTAGCAACTCTCATTACATCACTCTCGCATCATTTGGACATTTGTAGCAACTCTCGTTACATCACTGTAGCATCATTTTTAGGACAGTCGCAACTCTCACGACATTACTGTAGCATCATTTTGAGATTCCTAGCAACTCTCATGACATCACTGTAGCATCATTTTGAGGTTCGTAGCAACTCTCACCACATCACTGTAGCATCATTTATTAGGTAAGTTGTAACTCTCACCACATCACTGTAGCATGATTTTGAGATTCGTATCAACTCTTACGACATCACTGTCACCTCATAGTGAGGATAGTTTCAACTCTCACCACATCACTGTAGCATCATTTTGAGGATCGTAGCAACTCTCACTACATCACTGTCGCATCATTTTGACATTTGTAGCAACTCTCATTTCATCACTGTAGCATCATTTCTTAGGTTAGTAGCAACTCCCATGACATCACTGTAGCATCATTTTGAGGTTCGTAGCAACTCTCACTACATTACTGGAAGCATCAATTTGAGCATCGTAGCAACTCTGCTTACATCACTGTGGCATCATTTCTTCGGTTATAAGCAACTCTCATGACATCACTTTAGCATGATTTTGAAATTACTATCAACTCTCACCACAACACTGTCAGCATAATTTCTTAGGTTAGTAGAAACTGTCATAACATCACTGTAGCATAATTTTGAGATTCATAGCAACTCTCACCACATCACTGTAGCATCATTTCTTAGGTAAGTAGCAACTCTCATTACATCACTCTAGCATCATTTGGACATTTGTAGGAACTCTCACTACATCACTGTCGCATCATTTTTAGGATAGTCGCAACTCTCGCGACATCACTGTCGCATCATTTTGAGATTCGTAGCAACTCTCACCACATCACTGTAGCATCATTTCTTAGGTAAGTAGCAACTTTCATTTCATCACTGCAGCATCATTTTGAGGTTTGTAGCAACTCTCACGACATTACTGGAAGTATCAGTTTTAGGTTCGTAGCAACTTTCACCACATCACTGTAGCATCATTCTGCGGTTCGTAGCAACTCTCACTACACCACTTTAGCATTACTTTGAAATTAGTCTTAACTCTCACCACATCACTGTAGCATCACTTCTTAGGTTTGTCGCAACTCTCATTACATCACTTTAGCATCATTTTGAGGATCGTAGCAACTCTCACGACATTACTGTAGCATCATTTTGAGGTTCGTTGCAACTCTCACTAAATCACTGTCGCATCATTTTGAGGATAGTCGCAACTCTCATTACATCACAGTAGCATCATTTTGAGATTCGTAGCAACTCTCATTACATCACTGTAGCATCATTTCTTAGGTAAGTAGCAACTCTCATATAACTGTAGCATCATTTTGAGGTTCGTAGTAACTCTCACCACATCACTGTAGCATCATTTCTTAGGTAAGTAGCAACTCTCATTACATCACTTTAGCATGATTTTGAAATTACGATGAACTCTCACCACATCACTGTAGCATCATTTCTTCGGTTTGTTGCAACTCTCATTCCATCACTGTAGCATCATTTTGAGGTTCGTAGCAACTCTCACCACATCACTGTAGCATCATTTCTTAGGTAGATAGCAACTCTCATGACATCACTGTAGCATCATTTGTTAGGTTTGTAGCAACTCTCATTACATCACTCTAGCAGCATTTGGACATTTGAAGCAACTCTCATTACATCACTGTTGCATCATTTTGCGGTTCGTAGCAACTCTCACTACACCACTTTAGCATTATTTTGAAATTAGTAGCAAATCTCACCACATCACTGTAGCATCATTTTGAGGTTCGTCGCAACTCTCACCACATCACTGTAGCATCATTTCTTTGGTAAGTAGCATCTCTCATTACATCACTTTAGCGTTATTTTGAAATTACTATCAACTCTCACCACATCACTGTCAGCATCATTGCTTAGGTTTGTAGCAACTCTGATTACATCACTGTAGCATCATTTCTTAGGTTTGTAGCAACTCTCATTACATCACTCTAGCATCATTTGGACATTTGTAGCAACTCTCCTTACATCACTGTAGCATCATTTTTAGGATAGTCGCAACTCTCACGACATGACTGGAGCATCATTTTGAGATTCCTAGCAACTCTCATTACATCACTGTAGCATCATTTTGAGGTTCGTAGCAACTCTCACCACATCACTGTTGCATCATTTATTAGGTAAGTTGTAACTCTCACCACATCACTGTAGCATGATTTTGAGATTCGTACCAACTCTCACGACACGACTTTGGCATTATTTTGAAATTAGTATCAACTCTCACCACATCACTGTAGCATCACTTCTTAGGTTTGTCGCAACTCTCATTACATCACTTTAGCATCATTTTGAGGATCGTAGCAACTCTCACGACATTACTGTAGCATCATTTTGAGGTTCGTAGCAACTCTCACCACATCACTGTAGCATCATTTATTAGGTAAGTTGCAACTCTCACCACATCACTGTCAGCATCATTTTGAGATTCGTATCAACTCTTACGACATCACTGTCACCTCATAGTGAGGATAGTTTCAACTCTCACCACATCACTGTAGCATCATTTTGAGGATCGTAGTAACTCTCACTACATCACTGTCGCATCATTTTGACATTTGTAGCAACTCTCATTTCATCACTGTAGCATCATTTCTTAGGTTAGTAGCAACTCCCATGACATCACTGTAGCATCATTTTGAGGTTCGTAGCAACTCTCACTACATTACTGGAAGCATCAATTTGAGCATCGTAGCAACCCTGCTTACATCACTGTGGCATCATTTCTTCGGTTATAAGCAACTCTCATGACATCACTTTAGCATGATTTTGAAATTACTATCAACTCTCACCACAACACTGTCAGCATAATTTCTGAGGTTAGTAGAAACTGTCATAACATCACTATAGCATCATTTTGAGATTCATAGCAACTCTCACCACATCACTGTAGCATCATTTCTTAGGTAAGTAGCAACTCTCATTACATCACTGTAGCATCATTTTGCGGTTCGTAGCAACTCTCACTACACCACTTTAGCATTATTTTGAAATTAGTAGCAACTCTCACCACATCACTGTAGCATCACTTCTTAGGTTTGTCGCAACTCTCATTACATCAATCTAGCATCATTTGGACATTTGTAGCAACTCTCCTTACATCACTGTAGCATCGTTTTTAGGATAGTCGCAACTCTCACGACATTACTGGAGCATCATTTTGAGATTCCTAGCAACTCTCATTACATCACTGTAGCATCATTTTGAGGATCGTAGCAACTCTCACGACATTACTGTAGCATCATTTTGAGGTTCGTAGCAACTCTCAACACATCACTGTAGCATCATTTCTTAGATATGTAGCAACTCTCATTACATCACTTTAGCGTGATTTTGAAATTACTATCAACTCTCACCACATCACTGTCAACATAATTTCTTAGGTTAGTAGAAACTGTCATAACATCACTGTAGCATCATTTTGAGATTCGTAGCGACTCTCACCACATCACTGTAGCATCATATTGCGGTTCGTAGCAACTCTCACTACACCACTTTAGCATTATTTTGAAAATAGTATCAACTCTCACCACATCACTGTAGCATCACTTCTTAGGTTGGTCTCAACTCTCATGACATCACTTTAGCATCATTTTGTGGATCGGAGCAACTCTCAAGACATCACTGTCGCATCATTTTGAGGATAGTCGCAACTCTCACGACATTACTGTCACATCATTTTGAGATTCGTAGCAACTCTCATTACATCACTGTAGCATCATTTTGAGGTTTCTAGCAACTCTCACCACATCACTGTAGCATCATTTCTTAGGTAAGTAGCAACTCTCACCACATCACTGTCGCATCATTTTGAGGATCGTAGCAACTCCCACTACATTACTGTCACATCATTTTGACAATTGTAGCAACTCTCATTTCATCACTGTAGCATCATTTCTTAGGTTCGTAGCAACTCTCACTACACCACTTTAGCATTATTTTGAAATTAGTAGCAAATCTCACTGCATTACTGGAAACATCAATTTGAGCATCGTAGCAACTCTGCCTACATCACTGTAGCATCATTTCTTCGGTTATAAGCAACTCTCATTTCATCACTTCAGCATGATTTTGAAATTACTATCAACTCTCACCACAACACTGTCAGCATAATTTCTGAAGTTAGTCGCAACTGTCATAACATCACTGTAGCATCATTTTGAGGATTGTAGCAACTCTCACAACATCACTGTAGCATAATTTATTAGGTAAGTAGCAACTCTCATTACATCACTTTAGCGTGATTTTGAAATTACTATCAACTCTCACCACATCACGGTCAGCATCATTTTGAGATTAGTATCAACTCTTACTACATAACTGCCACCTCATTTTGAGGATCATAGCAGCTCTCACCAGATCACTGTCGCATCATTTTGAGGATCGTAGCAACTCTCACTACATCACTGTCGCATCATTTTGAGGATAGTTGCAACTCTCGCGATATTACTGTAGCATCATTTTGAGATTCGTTGCAACTCTCATTACATCACTGTGGCATCATTTTGAGGTTCGTAGCAACTCTCACTACATCACTGTCGCATCATTTTGAGGATAGTCGCAACTCTCACCACATCACAATAGCATCATTTCTTAGGTAAGCAGCAATGCACTCTAGCATCACTTCTTAGGTTTGTCGCAACTCTCATTACATCACTTTAGCATCATTTTGAGGATCGTAGCAACTCTCACTACATCACTGTAGCATCATTTCTTAGGTAAGTAGCAACTCTCATTACATTACTGTAGCATTATTGTGAGGTTCGTCGCAACTCCCACCACATCACTGTAGCATCATTTCTTTGGTTTTTAGCAACTCTCATTACATCACTGTAGCATCATTTCTTAGGATTTTAGCAACTCTCATTACATCAATCTAGCATCATTTGGACATTTGTAGCAACTCTCCTGACATCACTGTAGCATCATTTTTAGGATTGTCGCAACTCTCATGACATTAATGGAGCATCATTTTGAGATTCCTAGCAAGTCTCATTACATTACTGTAGCATCATTTTGAGGTTCGTAGCAACTCTCACCACATCACTGTCGCATCATTTCTTAGGTAAGTAGCAACTCTCATTACATCACTGTAGCATCATTTTGCGGTTCGAAGCAACTCTCACTACACCACTTTAGCATTATTTTGAAATTAGTATCAACTCTCACCACATCACTGTAGCATCACTTCTAAGGTTTGTCGCAACTCTCATTACATCACTTTAGCATCATTTTGAGGTTCGTAGCAACTCTCACCACATCACTGTCAGCATCATGTTGAGGATAGTCGCAACTCTCACGACATTACTGTAGCATCATTTTGAGATTCGTAGCAACTCTCACAACATCACTGTGGCATCACTTCTTAGCTAAGTAGCAACTCTCATTACATCACTGTAGCATGATTTTGAAATTACGATCAACTCTCACCACATCACTGTAGCATCATTTCTTAGGTTTTTAGCAACTCTCATTACATCACTCTAGCATCATTTTCTGATTCGTAGCAACTCTCATTACATCACTGTAGCATCATTTTGAGGTTCGTCGCAACTCTCACCACATCACTGTAGCATCATTTCTTCGGTAAGTAGCAACTCTCATTACATCACTTTAGCGTGATTTTCAAATTACCATCAACTCTCACCACATCACTGTAGCATCATTTCTTAGGTTTTTAGCAACTCTCATTACATCACTCTAGCATCATTTGGACATTTGTAGCAACTCTCCTTACATCACTGTAGCATCATTTTGCGGTTTGTAGCAACTCTCACTACACCATTTTAGCATTATTTTGAAATTAGTATCAACTCTCACCACATCACTGTAGCATCACTTCTTAGGTATGTAGCAACTCTTATTACATCACTTTAGCGTGATTTTGAAATTACTATCAACTCTCACCACATCACTGTCAGCTTCATTTTGAGATTCGTATGAACTCTCACAACATCACTGTCACCTCATTTTCAGGATAGTAGCAACTCTCACTACATCACTGTCGCATCATTTTGACAATTGTCGCAACTCTCATTTCATCACTGTAGCATCATTTCTTAGGTTAGTAGCAACTCCCATGACATCACTGTAGCATCATTTCTTCGGTTACAAGCAACTCTCATGACATCACTTTAGCATGATTTTGAAATTACTATCAACTCTCACCACAACACTGTCAGCATAATTTCGTAGGTTAGTAGCAACTGTCATAACATAACTGTAGCATCATTTTGAGGATTGTAGCAACTCTCACCACATCTCTGTAAGCATAATTTTTAGATTTGTATCAACTCTCCCTACATCACTGTAGCATCATTTTGAGGTTCGTAGCAACTCTCAATACATCATTGTCGCATCATATTGAGGAAAGTCGCAACTCTCACGACATTACTGGAGCATCATTTTTAAATTCGAAGCAACTCTCATTACATCACTGTAGCATCATTTGAGGTTCGTGGCAACTCTCACCACATCACTGTAGCATCACTTCTTAGGTATGTAGCAACTCTCATTATATCACTGTAGCATCATTTTGCGGTTCGTAGCAACTCTCACTCCACCACTTTAGCATTATTTTGAAATTCCTAGCAACTCTCACCACATCACTGTAGCATCACTTCTTAGGTTTTTCGCAACTCTCATTACATCACTTTAACATCATTTTGAGGATCGTAGCAACTCTCACTACATCACTGTCGCATCATTTTAAGGATAGTCGCAACTCTCACTACATGACTGGAGCATCATTTTGAGATGAGTAGCAACTCTCACTACATCACTGTAGCATCATTTCTTAGGTTAGTAGCAACTCTCATTCCAGCACTTTCGCATAATTTTGAGATTCGTAGCAACAATCACTACATCACTGTAGCATAATTTCTTAGGTTCGTAGCAACTCTCACTACAGGACTGTAGCATCATTTTGAGGTTAGTAGCAACTCTCACTACATCACTGTAGCATAATTTCTTAGGTGAGTAGCAACTCTCATTACATCACTATCAGCATCATTTTTTGGTGTTTAGCAACTCTCACCACATCACTGTAGCATCATTTCTTAGGTTTGTAGCAACTCTCATTACATCACTCTAGCATCATTTGGACATTTGTAGCAACTCTCACTACATCACTGTCGCATCATTTTGAGGAAAGTCGCAACTCTCACGACATTACTGGAACATCATTTTGAGGTTCGTAGCAACTCTCACCACATCACTGTAGCATCATTTCTTAGGTAAGTAGAAACTCTCACCACATCACTGTAGCATCATTTCTTAGGTAAGTAGCAACTATCATTGCATCACTTTAGCATGATTTTGAAATAACTGTCAACTCTCACCACATCACTGCAGCATCATTTCTTAGGTTTGTAGCAAATCTCATTCCATCACTCTAGCATCATTTGGACATTTGTAGCAACTCTCATGACATCACTTTAGCATGATTTTGAAATTACGATCAACTCTCACCACAACACTGTCAGCATAATTTCTTAGGTTAGTAGCAACTGTCATAACATCACTGTAGCATCATTTTGAGGATTGTAGCAACTCTCACCACATCACTGTCAGCATCATTTTGAGATTAGTATCAACTCTCCCTACATCACTGTAGCATCATTTTGAGGTTCGTAGCAACTCTCCATACATCATTGTCGCATCATATTGAGGATAGTCGCAACTCTCACGACATTACTGTAGCATCATTTTGAGGTTTGTAGCAACTCTCACTACATAACTGTAGCTTCATTTCTTTGGTCTGTCGCAAATCTCATTACATCACTGTCGCATCATTTTGCGGTTTGTAGCAACTCTCACTACATCACTGTAGCATCATTTCTTAGGGAAGTGGCAACTCTCATTACACCGCTTTAGCATTATTTTGAAATTACTATCAACTCTCACCACATCACTGTAGCACCACTTCTTAGGTTTTTAGCAACTCTCATTACATCACTTTAGCATAATTTTGAGGATCGTAGCAACTCTCACTACATCACTGTCGCATCATTTTGAGGATAGTCGCAACTCTCACCACATCACTAGTGATGTAGTAAGAATTGCTAATGAACTCAAAACGATGCTAACAGTAACGTAGTGATAGTTGCTAATCAACTCAGTGATGCTTACAGTAATGTAGTAAGTGTTTCGAACTACCTCAAAGTGATGCTGACTGTCATGTAGTAAGAGTTGCTACTAACCTCAAAATGATGCTGAAAGTAATGTAGTGAAAGTTGCTAATAAACTCAAAGTGATGCTGACAGTAAAGTAGTAAGAGTTTCGAACAACCTCAAAGTGATTATGACAGTCATGTAGTAAGGGTTGCTACGAACCTTAAAATAATGCAACAGTAAAGTAGTAAGAGTTGCTTCGAACCTCAAAATAATGTGACAGTAATGTAGTGATAGTTGCTACGAACCTCAATTTAATGCTACAGTGATGTCTATGAATTGCTAATAAACTCAAAATGATGCTAACAGTAATGTAGTGATAGTTGCTTATGAACTCAAAGTGATGCTGAGAGTAAGGTAGTAAGAGTTGCTACGAACCTTTAAATAATGCAACAGTAATGTAGTAAGAGTTGCTACGAACCTCAAAATTATGCGACAGTGATTTCAGAAGAATTGCTAAAGATCTCAAAATGATGCGATAGTGATGGAGTGAACGTTTCGAATAACCACAAAGTGATGCTGAGTTGATGTAGTAAGAGTTGCTACGAACCTCAAAACAATGCGACAGTGATGTCGTAAGAATTGCCAAAGATCTCAAAATGATGCGACAATGATGTAGTAAGAATTGCTAATGAACTCAATATGATGCTAACAGTAATGGAGTGAAAGTTTCGAATAACCTCAAAGTGATGCTGACAGTCATGTAGTAAGAGTTGCTACGAACCTTAAAATAATGCAACAATAATGTAGTAAGAATTGCTACGAACCTAAAAATAATGCGACAGTGATGTCAGAAGAATTGCCAAAGATCTCAAAATGATGCGACAATGATGGAGTAAGAATTGCAAATGAACTCAATATGATGCTAACAGTAATGGAGTGAAAGTTTCGAATAACCTAAAAGTGATGCTGACAGTCATGTTGTACGTGTTGCTACGAACCTAAAAATAATGCGACATTAATGTAGGAAAAGTTGCTACGAACCTCAAAATATTGCGACAGTGATGTCGGAAGAATTGCCAAAGATCTCAAAATGATGCGACAATGATGGAGTAAGAATTGCTAATGAACTCAAAATGATGCTAACAGTAATGTAGTGATAGTTGCTAATCAACTCAGTGATGCTTACAGTAATGTAGTAAGTGTTTCGAACAACATCAAAGTGATGCTGACAGTCATGTAGTAAGAGTGGCTTCTAACCTCAAAATTATGCTAACAGTAATGTAGTGATAGTTGCTACGAACCTTAAAATAATGCAACAATAATGTAGTAAGAGTTGCTACAAACCTCAAAATAATGTGACAGTGATGTCAGAAAAATTGCTAATGATCTCAAAATGATGCAACAATAATGTAGGAAGAGTTGCAAAGAACCTCAAAATAATGCGACAGTCATGTCGGAAGAATTGCTAATGAACACAAAATGATGCTCAAACTAATGTAGTGATAATTGCTAATCAACTCAGTGATGCTTACAGTAATGTAGTAAGTGTTTCAAAAAACCTCAAAGTGATGCTGACAGTCATGTAGTAAGAGTTGCTACGAACCTTTAAATAATGATACAAAAATGTAGTAAGAGTTGCTCCGAACCTCAAAATAATGCAACAGTGATGTCGGAAGAAGTGCTAATGATCTCAAAATGATGCAACAGTAATGTAGGAAGAATTGCTAATGAATTCAAAATGATGCTAACAGTAATGGAGTGAAAGTTTCGAATAACCTCAAAGTGATGCTGACAGTAATGTAGTGAGAGTTACTACGAACCTTTAAATAATGCAACAGTAATGTAGTAAGAGTTGCTACGAACATCAAAATAATGCGACAGTGATGTCAGAAGAATTGCTAATGATCTCAAAATGATGCGACAGTGATGTAGTAAGAATTGCTAATGAACTCAAAACGATGCTAACAGTAATGTAGTAAGAGTTTAGAAGAACCTCAAAGTGATGCTGACAGTCATGTAGTAAGTGTTGCTACTTACCTCAATTTAATGGTACAGTGATGTCTATGAATTGCTAATAAACTCAAAATGATGCTAACTGTAATGTATTGATAGATTCTAAAAAACTCAAAGTGATGCTGACAGTAATGTAGTAAGAGTTGCCACGAACCTTTAAATAATGCAACGGTAATGTCGTAAAAGTTGCTACGAACATCAAAATAATGCGACAGTGATGTCAGAAGAATTGGTAATGATCTCAAACTGATGGGAGAGTGATGTCGTAAGAATTGCTAATGAACTCAAAATAATGCTAAAAGTAATGTAGTGATAGTTGGTAATAAACTCAGTGATGCTTACAGTAAGGTAGTAAGTGTTTCGAACAACCTCAAAGTAATGCTGACAGTCATGTAGTAGGAGTTCCTACGAACCTCAAAATAATGCGAAAGTGATGTCAGAAGAATTGCTAAAGATCTCAAAATGATGCGACAGTGATTTAGGAAGAATTGCTAATGAACTCAAAATGATGCTAACAGTAATGTAGTAAGTGTTTCGAACAACCTCAAAGTGATGGTGATAGTCATGTAGGAAGAGTTGCTACGAACCTCAAAATAATGCCACAGTGATGTCAGAAAAATTGCGAAAGATCTCAAAATGATGCAAATGTGATTCAGTAAGAATTGCTAATGAACTCAAAATGATGCTAACAGTAATGTAGTAAGTGTTTCGAACAACCTCAAAGTGATGCTGAAAGTCATGTAGTAGGAGTTGCTACGAACCTCAAAATAATGCGACAGTGATGTCCGAAGAATTGCTAATGATCTCAAAATGATGTCACAGTGATGTAGTAAGAATTACTACTGAACTCAAAATGATGCTAACAGTAATGGAGTGAAAGTTTCGAATAACCTAAAACTGATGCTGCCAGTCATGTGGTTTGAGTTGCGAGTAAATTAAAAATGATGCTGACAGTGATGTCGTAAGAATTGCTGTTGAACTCAAAACGATGCTAACAGTAACGTAATGATAGTTGCTAATAAACTCAGTGATGCTTACAGTAATGTCGTAAGTGTTTGGAACAACCTCAAAGTGATGCTGACAGGCATGTACTAAGAGTTGCGACTAACCTCAAAATGATGCTAACAGTAATGTAGTGATAGTTGCTAATGAACTCAAAGTGATGCTGACAGTAATGTAGTAAGTGTTTCGAACAACCTCAAAGTGATTATGACAGTCATGTAGTAAGAGTTGCTACCAACATCAAAATAATGCGACAGTGATGTCAGAAGAATTGCTAATGATCTCAAAAATCATTCGACAGTCATGTAGTAAGAATTGCTAATGAACTGAAAATGATGCGAACAGTAATGGAGTGAAAGTTTCGAATATCCTCAAAGTGATGCTAATGGTCATGTAGTAAGAGTTGCTACGAACCTCAAAATAATGCGACAGTAATGTAGTAAAAGTTGCTACAAACCTCAAAATATTGCGACAGTGATGTCGGAAGAATTGCTCATGAACTCAAAATGATGCTAACAGTCATGTAGTGATAGTTGCTAATAAACTCAGTGATGCTTAAAGTAATGTAGTAAGTGTTTCGAACAACCTCAAAGTGATGTTGACAGTCATGTAGTAAGAGTTGCCACTCACCTCAAAATAATGCGACAGTGATGTCAGAAGAATTGTAAAAGATCTCAAAATGATACGACACTGATTTAGTAAGAATTGCTAATGAACTCAAGATGATGCTAACAGTAATGTAGTAAGTGTTTCGAACAACCTCAAAGTGATGCTGACAGTCATGTAATAAGAGTTGCTACAAACATCAAAATAATGCTTCAGTGATGTCAGAAGAATTACTAAAGATCTCAAAATAATGCGACAGTGATTTAGTAAGAATTGCTAATGAACTCAAAATGATGCTAACAGTAATGGAGTGAACGTTTCGAATAACCTCCAAGTGATGCTGAAAGTCATGTAGTAAGAGTTTCTACGAACCTCAAAATAATGCGACAGTGATGTTGGAAGAATCACTAATGATCTCAAAATGATGCGACAGTGATGTAGGAAGAATTGCTAATGAGCTAAAAATGATGCGAACAGTAATGTAGTGATAGTTGCTAATTAACTCAAACTGATGCTGACAGTAATGTAGTAAGTGTTTCGAACAACCTCAAAGTGATGCTGACAGTCATGTAGTAAGAGTTGCTACGAACCTCAAAATAATGCGACAGTAATGTAGTAAAAGTTGCTACGAACCTCAAAATATTGCGACAGTGATGTCAGAAGAATGGCTAATGAACTCAAAATGATGCTAACAGTAATGTAGTGATAGTTGCTAATAAACTCAGTGATGCTTACAGTAATGTAGTAAGTGTTTCGAACAACCTCAAAGTGATGCTGACAGTCATGTCGGAAGAGTTGCCACGAACCTCAAAATAATGCGACAGTGATGTCAGAAGAATTGCTAAAGATCTCAAAATGATGCGACAGTGATTTAGCAAGAATTGCTAATGAACTCAAGATGATGCTAACAGTAATGTAGTAAGTGTTTTGAACAACCTCAAAGTGATACTGACAGTCATGTAGTAAGAGTTGCTCCGAACATCAAAATAATGCTACAGTGATGTCAGAAGAATTGCTAAAGATCTCAAAATGATGCGACAGTGATTTAGTAAGAATTGCTAATGAACTCAAAATGATGCTAACAGTAATGGAGTGAACATTTCGAAAAACCTCAAAGTGATGCTGACAGTCGTGTGGTTTGAGTTGCGAGTAAATTAAAAATTACTCAAAGTGATGCTGACAGTCGTGTGGTTTGAGTTGCGAGTAAATTAAAAATTATGCTGACAGTGATGTCGTAAGAATTGCTATTGAACTCAACACGATGCTAACAGTAATGTAGTGATAGTTGCTAATCAACTCAGTGATGCTTACAGTAATGTAGTAAGAGTTGCTACGAACCTCAAAATAATGCGACAGTGATGTCAGAAGAATTGCAAAAGATCTCAAAATGATACAAAAGTGATTTAGCAAGAATTGCTAATGAACTCAAGATGATGCTAACAGTAATGTAGTAAGTGTTTCGAACAACCTCAAAGTGATACTGACAGTCATGTAGTAAGAGTTGCTCCGAACATCAAAATTATGCTACAGTGATGTCAGAAGAATTGCTAAAGATCTCAAAATGATGCGACAGTGATTTAGTAAAAATTGCTAATGAACTCAAAATGATGCTAACAGTAATGGAGTGAACGTTTCGAATAACCTCCAAGTGATGCTGAAAGTCATGTAGTAAGAGTTTCTACGAACCTCAAAATAATGCGACAGTGATGTTGGAA
This sequence comes from Aulostomus chinensis, assembly GCF_037954235.1. Taxonomy (NCBI): domain Eukaryota; kingdom Metazoa; phylum Chordata; class Actinopteri; order Syngnathiformes; family Aulostomidae; genus Aulostomus; species Aulostomus chinensis. The sequence continues at coordinate 30,400,428 of NC_141320.1, read as the reverse complement.
GAATCGCTAATGATCTCAAAATGATGCGACAGTGATGTAGTAAAAATTGCTAATGAGCTAAAAATGATGCTAAATGTAATGGAATGAACATTTCGAACAACCTCAAAGTGATGCTGACAGTCGTGTGGTTTGAGTTGCGAGTAAATTAAAAATGATGCTGACAGTGATGTCGTAAGAATTGCTATTGAACTCAACACGATGCTAACAGTAATGTAGTGATAGTTGCTAATTAACTCAGTGATGCTTACAGTGATGTAGTAAGTGTTTCGAACAACCTCAAAGTGATGCTGACAGTAATGTAGTAAGAGTTGCAACGAACCTCAAAATAATGCGACAGTGATGTCGGAAGAACTGCTAATGATCTCAAAATGATGCAAAAGTGATGTAGGAAGAATTGCTAATGAACTCAAAATGATGCGAACAGTAATGGAGTGAACGTTTCGAATAACCTCAAAGTGATGCTGAAAGTCATGTACTAAGAGTTGCTACGAACCTCAAAATAATGCGACAGTAATGTATTAAAAGTTGCTACGAACCTCAAAATATTGCGACAGTGATGTCGGAAGAATTGCTAATAAACTCAAAATGATGCTGACAGTAATGTAGTGAGAGTTGCTACTTACCTAAGAAATGATGCTACAGTGATGTGGTGAGAGTTGCTACGAATCTCAAAATGATGCTACAGTAATGTCGTGAGAGTTGCGACTATCCTCAAAATGATGCGACAATGATGTAGTGAGAGTTGCTACGATCCTCAAAATGATTCTACAGTGATGTGATGACAGTTGCTACTAATCTAAGAAATTATGCTGACAGTGTTGTGGTGAGAGTTGATAGTAACTTTAAAATCATGCTAAAGCGATGTCATAAGAGTTGCTTCTAACCAAACAAATGATGCTACAGTGATGTGGTGAAAGTTGCTACGAACCTAAAACTGATACTTCCAGTAATGTCGTGAGAGTTGCTACAAACCTCAAAATGATGCTGCAGTGATGTCATGGGAGTTGCTACTAACCTAAGAAATGATGCTACAGTTATATAACAAGAGTTGCTACAAATGTCAAAATGATGCAACAGTGATGTAGTGAGAGTTGATAGTAATTTCAAAATCACGCTAAAGTGATGTCGTGAGAGTTGCTACGATCCTCAAAATGATGGTACAGTGATGTAATGACAGTTGCTAGGAATCTCAAAATGATGCTCCAGTAATGTCGTGAGAGTTGCGACTATCCTCAAAATGATGCGACAGTGATGTAATGAGAGTTGCTACAAATGTCCAAATGATGCTTAAGTGATGTAATGAGAGTGGCTACAAACCTAAGAAATTATGCTACAGTGATGTAATGAGAGTTGCTACAAATGACCAAATGATGCTAGAGTGATGTAATGAGAGTTGCTACAAACCTAAGAAATTATGCCACAGACATGTGCTGAGAGTTGATAGTAATTTCAAAATCATGCTAAAGTGATGTAATGAGAGTTGCTACTTAACTGAGAAATGATGCGACAGTGATGTGGTGAGAGTTGCTACGAACCTCAAAATGATGCTACAGTGATGTAATGAGAGTTCCTACGAATCTCAAAATGATGCTGCAGTAATGTCGCGAGAGTTGCGACTATCCTCAAAATGATGCGACAGTGATGTAGTGAGAGTTGCTACGATCCTCAAAATGATGCGACAGTGATGTGGTGAGAGTTGCTACGATCCTCAAAATGAGGTGGCAGTGATGTAGTGAGAGTTGATACAAATCTCAAAATGATGCTGACAGTGATGTAGTGAGAGTTGATACTAATCTCAAAATGATGCTTAAGTGATGTAATGAGAGTTGCTACAAATCTAAGAAGTGATGCTACAGTGATGTGGTGAGACTTGATAGTAATTTCAAAATAATGCTAAAGCGGTGTAATGAGATTTGCTACAAACCTAAGAAATGATGCTACAGTGATGTCATGGGAGTTGCTACTTACTAAAGAATTACAGTGATGTGGTGAGAGTTGCTACGAACCTCAAAATGATGGTACAGTGATGTAATGACAGTTGCTAGGAATCTCAAAATGATGCTCCAGTGATGTCGTGAGAGTTGCTACAAATGTCCAAATGATGCTTAAGTGATGTAATGAGAGTGGCTACAAACCTAAGAAATGATGCTACAGTGATGTGGTGAGACTTGCTACGAATCTCAAAATGATGCTACAGTAATGTCGTGAGAGTTGCTACTATCCTAAAAATGATGCGACAGTGATGCGATAATTGCGATGAAGCTCATAATGAAACTACAGTGATGTAATGAGAGTTGCTACAAACCTCAAAATGATGCGACAGTGATGTAGTGAGAGTTGCAAGGAACCTCAAAATGATGCAGGGGGACTTTGTGGAAAGTCTTGCACTCCCAACACATTCATTCTCACTAATGCAGTGACAGGTCAGAGCCAAGGGAGCCTCCATGTCCACAGATGTCCACATGGCAGCTGGACTTCCTTTTTCACTCCATCCCGTTCCTCCTGGTACTTTTTGGCCACCGTTTGTTTGATGGTCTGAAAATGACACCCAGAGTAAATCAATACATTGAAATTAGAGATGAAATAAACTGGAGATATCAACTACTGCTTCAGATCATTTCCACACAAACCTTTCTGGTTGGCAAACATATGAGGCTCAAGGACCTGAACCAGTTCCCTGAACCCTTCCCTCTCAACAGTGCTGAGGGGCTGGCAGTCCTTCAGGATCAAATTCAGCAGAGCCTCATCCAGCATCTGCTTCCTGGAAGCTGGATGGTTAAAGATGAAGGAGAGAAGAAATGAATAGGAATTAATGATCAATGAAGCAACTGTGAGTCAGTTGGAGAGTGGCTGTATACCTGAGTTCATCCTGGTGGATCTGGGACTTCATTCTCATGCCTGGCCCCATCATGCCTCAGCACTGAAGAGGTGCTTTTGTTGAGATGAGACGCTTCTGTCCAACAAATGCCACATTCAACCTGCAGAAAAGAACATGAGTACTCAGCTAAAAGTTCCTTTCTTCATGGTGACTGGTGTTTCTTAGTCTTAGACCACCAGGTTTCCAATGAGGTGTATCGGATACGTTGTTGTGTGCCGCTGAAATCCGTCCAATTCCGGCGTTGTTTCCTCATGAAATATGTTTGCCTTAAAGCTCATTAAAGTGTTGCACCACAATATCGTTCACCATAACTGAGTCAACTTCAAGATAACCTACTTCTACATTCCAGTCCCGGCTGCTCCTGTTCTGCCGCAGTCCAGAAAACAACAACCCGATACAATTGGCGCTCCTTCCCACAGCTCCGGCCCGGATCCGCATGGTTCCGCTGACTGACTGTGAGACCGCTCCCTCCAGAGTGGCACAGCCCGATGGGGGTCCTTATCTGGCACGGGGGCGTAAAACAGGTGCGACTGCAAAGCCTGGTTTATTCTGCGTCGAGGGAACGCGTTGCTCTGCAATACACCGCCAAACCGCTAGGGGGTGTGGCTTTGTCTTTGTATTGTTTACGGGGCTCTTGTCGGATTCCTTGGTTTTCTTCCGGTCACAGACAACAATTGTTGACATTTGTCAGTCTTTGTAGTGCCGCGAAGAGGCGTTGTAGAGGTGGTCGTACTTGAGCACCTCCTCGATAATCCTTTCTTCAGCTTGGTCCATTTTTTCTTGGAGCTTTCACCACAGAAACTTTGAAAATGGCGGTGTTGCTCTGCCGCGACTGAACCGGAAATGACGTTCTGAGCGGACCCATCACAGTCCTCGACGTTGACGTCACCACGCGTCGACGCTATGCGTAAGCAGGATTTTTTGGAGGCGCGTTTCAGGCTACGGCGGAGGTATGAATACTACGCGACTCAGAAGCATAAATCAGGCTTAAATCAGGCTTTATAGTCCAACAGGAAGTTAGCATGTCAGGGATGAGACACCCTTATCGTCCAACAGGAAGTTAGCATGTCAGGGATGAGACACCCTGATAGTCCAAAAGGAAGTTAGCATGTCAGGGATGAGACACGCTTATCGTCCAACAGGAAGTTAGCATGTCAGGGATGAGACACGCTTATCGTCCAACAGGAAGTTAACATGTCAGGGATGAGACATGCTTATCGTCCAACAGGAAGTTAGCATGTCAGGGATGAGACACGCTTATCGTCCAACAGGAAGTTAGCATGTCAGGGATGAGACACGCTTATCGTCCAACAGGAAGTTAGCATGTCAGGGATGAGACACCCTGATAGTCCAACAGGAAGTTAGCATCTCCATGGTTCTCTTGACCAGAAGCCAGTGGGATCGTTCCATTCTGACATCTTGATTGACATTTGTCCTTCTCTTAGCTAAATAGCTGGCAATCATTTAAAAAAAACCTTGATTTACTTTTTGTATTTTGATCTTCAGCTCATTTGCATACTTTTGTTAAAATTCTCCCCTTTTTGTCTTTTTTTTTCTGCTGTTTTTAGCACAAAGTCCACCTGGTGCCTAAAGACCAGTTCAGCATGGACTACGTTGAACCTTCAGTCCGCTGCATCAGCACCCATGGACGGTTCCCCCCTGACAGGAGGATTCTGGTGAGGAACATTAGTGGGACAGCGCTCTTCTTAGAACGGTTCTGATCCACCTTCCCTCCCCCTGTAGCTCCTCCTGTGTCCCCTCAGCGCTCTTGTTAGAACGGTTCTGATCCACCTTCCCTCCCCCTGTAGCTCCTCCTGTGTCCCCTCAGCGCTCTTGTTAGAAGGGTTCTGATCCACCTTCCCTCCCCCTGTAGCTCCTCCTGTGTCCCCTCAGCGGTCTTGTTAGAAGGGTTCTGATCCACCTTCCCTCCCCCTGTAGCTCCTCCTGTGTCCCCTCAGGCTCTTGTTAGAACGGTTCTGATCCACCTTCCCTCCCCCTGTAGCTCCTCCTGTGTCCCCTCAGCAGTCTTGTTAGAAGGGTTCTGATCCACCTCCCCTCCCCCTGTAGCTCCTCCTGTGTCCCCTCAGCGCTCTTGTTAGAACGGTTCTGATCCACCTTCCCTCCCCCTGTAGCTCCTCCTGTGTCCCCTCAGCGCTCTTGTTAGAAGGGTTCTGATCCACCTTCCCTCCCCCTGTAGCTCCTCCTGTGTCACCTCAGCGGTCTTGTTAGAAGGGTTCTGATCCACCTTCCCTCCCCCTGTAGCTCCTCCTGTGTCCCCTCAGCGCTCTTGTTAGAACGGTTCTGATCCACCTTCCCTCCCCCTGTAGCTCCTCCTGTGTCCCCTCAGCAGTCTTGTTAGAAGGGTTCTGATCCACCTCCCCTCCCCCTGTAGCTCCTCCTGTGTCCCCTCAGCGCTCTTGTTAGAACGGTTCTGATCCACCTTCCCTCCCCCTGTAGCTCCTCCTGTGTCCCCTCAGCGCTCTTGTTGGAACGGTTCTGATCCACCTTCCCTCCCCCTGTAGCTCCTCCTGTGTCCCCTCACGTTTCCAAACTCCCTCCAACTGACTGGTGCTGAAGGAGGGCCAGAGCTCCTCCTACAGGAGCCCATCCTGGCCTCCCCCGCTGCAGCTCCTCCACTGCCCTCCCACCAGAGAGATGAGCCCCCTGGTTCAGAGGTGACAGACCACCTCTGGGAGCAGACAACAGAGACCACATCAGGCTGGACTCCGTGCAGGTACGGAGGCTGACGGCTGCTGAGTGAGTGAGTTTACGACGCTCCCACCACCGCTGCTGGATTGATTTAACACATCTGGAATATTTAGATTTATTCTGGGTCAACATCTGCATCTGTTGAAGTCCTCAGTCTCCATGCAGGTGGTGTTGTTCCAGATAAAAGGTCTCAATAACAGCATCACTCCAGGTGAAACCATTCCAAAGAAGGCTAAGTGGAGCTGGCATATCAGCCCCCAATGGAAGCCTGCTGCTGCTGCCAAGCTCTCCATGTCATCATGGAAAAGTTGATTGTTCAACTCAATGTTTTTCCCATTGGGAGGAGATTTGTTGTTCCACCATGAAGTCTTTTCTTGTGATGAGTTTGTGTGTTGTAGTAGCATGAAGATATCTTGTTATCATGATCAACTCATCTGGCCTGGTGGAAGAACGCTGCTGTGTTTGGATTCAGACGAGTCAAATCTGAACCAGGGACTTGTAGTTTTATCCTCTTTTATGTCTCTGGACTCATAAAATGGAGACCGGCCCAGTTTGACACTTTTGAACTCCTCCATGATGTTCAAATCTCATGACTGAGATTCGTGATTGGAAACATCGGCGGTTCAGGAAAGAAAACATGTACCATTGAACATCGCTCTCATCCTTCTACTCAGAACGCTGCGGTGGACTCCACCGTGTCCAGGCTTTGGACAGATACGTCTTCATCCTCCACCACCACCAGCCGCTCCACCCCACCCACCCTGTGCAGGTCTACATTACCAGGGTCGGATCTGGCAGGGTGGAGGATCTTTGATTCATCTTGGCTTTCCTGCTCCGGCTGTTTGAGAAACATTCAAATGGAGATGGTTGTTTGTGTCTTTCAGGCCACGCCAACGCCTCCTTCTGTCCCCACGCTTACGGCTGCCGAAACGTGCCGGTGTCTGAAAGCCAGATCATTCTGGATGTGCCGGACCACCAGGTCCTCCTCACCTGCAGGTTCCTGCAGGCAGAGCCCTGTGGTGGTAGGTTTCCTGCTCCTCTGCTGGACTGATACCCTCTCCCTTTCCCCACACGTATCTGCTGTTTCTACTCTGTGCCTCCTTCTCCTCTGTCAGGCCTGGACTTCTTCCTTCTGTCTCTCCAGGATCACGTCCTGGTGGTGCCTGAGAGCAGCTCCAGCTCCAGCTCCCTGAACCAAGAACCACTGGAGAAATCTGACCACTTCATCAGCAACTGTGGCCTCAACAGCTTTCATGTCAAGTCGGTGTCTCTCAGCCTGAGTTGGTCCATGTTCTGTATCCCTGAATGTTCTAGAGGAACTAAACTGGGCCTGACTGGGACGCTTCTGTCTGCTCAGATTTGGGTTGTGAATGCATTCAGATGTCATTTACAAGCATTGGAACTAAAGACCTGAGCCTCAAGAATATTTAGTTCTTGATTTACTTTCTCTTGCAGGGTTTCATTTTGTGCAAATTTTCTTTTGAAGATCTTTGTTTTTTTGTTGTCCTTCCATTTAGCAAGTTTGGCTAAGAACCTTTTCCCCACTAAACTAATTTTCCTAAAATGTCTCGCTAACGTTTCCTTTTTCTCTGTTGTCCCTCCTGTCCTTCGTCTCCATTCTGTCTCAGCTCAGCTGTGTCTCTTGGGCTCTCTTCACCAACGGCGCCCTGCCTTGTGCCTGCCATGAGGTTGGAGCTGAGAGTGACACCTGCGAGTCATTTGGTGGTTGGTGCCGCTGCAGGCCCCACGTGATTGGCCGAGACTGCTCCATGTGGGCCGCGGGTTGCTGGGGATTCCCCACTGCAGACGTGAGTGTCAGATTGGATGAATGATGAGTAATAAGGGCTTTTAATGATGAGTGAGAGGACGGACCAAACCAACCTGTCCAACCATCAGAGGACAGTTTGTTGTTCTAGTTTCAACTCTTACTACATTACTGTAAGCATCATTTTTAGGTTACTCGCAACTCTGACCACATGACTGTCAGCATCACTGAGTTTATTAGGAATCACTAGGGGATTTTAGGGATTTAGGGGATTTTATTAGGGATCACTACATTACTTTTAGCATCATTTTGAGATCATTAGCAATTCTTCTGACATCACTGTCGCATTATTTTGAGGTTCGTAGCAACTCTTACTACATGACTGTCAGCATCATTTTGAGATCATTAGCAATTCTTCCGACATCACTGTCGCATTATTTTGAGGTTCGTAGCAACTCTTACTACATGACTGTCAGCATCACTTTGAGGTTGTTCGAAACACTTACTACATTACTGGAAGCATCACTGAGTTGATTAGCAACTATCACTACGTTACTGTTAGCATCATTTTGAGTTCAGTAGCAATTCTTCCGACATCACTGTTGCATTATTTTGAGGTTCGTAGCAACTTTTACTACATTACAATCAGCATCATTTTTAGGTTACTCGCAACTCTAACCACATGACTGTCAGCATCACTTTGAGGTTATTCGAAACTTTCACTACATTACAGTTAGCATCATTTTGAGTTCATTACATTTCTTCTGACATCACTGTCGCATTATTTTTTAGGTTCATAGCAACTCTTACTACATTACTGTTGTATTATTTTAAGGTTCATAGCAACTCTTACTACATGACCGTCAGCATCACTTTGAGGTTATTCGAAACGTTCCCTCCATTACTGTTAGCATCATTTTGAGTTCATTAGCAATTCTTACTGAATCACTGTCACATTATTTTGAGATCTTTAGCAATTCTTCTGGCATCACTGTCACATTATTTTGAGATTCGTAGCAACTTTTACTGCATTACTGTTGCATTATTTAAAGGTTCGTAGCAACTCTTACTACATTACTGTCGCATTATTTTGAGGTTCGTAGCAACTCTTACTACATGACCATCAGCATCATTTTGAGGTTATTCGAAACTTTCACTCCATTACTGTTAGCATCATTTTGAGTTCAATAGCAATTCTTACTACATCACTGTCGCATCATTTTGAGATCATTAGCAATTCTTCTGACATCACTGTTGCATTATTTTGAGGTTCGTAGCAACTTTTACTACATTACTGTTGCATTATTTAAAGGTTCGTAGCAACTCTTACTACATTACTGTCAGCACACTTTGAGTTTATTAGCAACTATCACTTCATTACTGTTAGCATCATTTTGAGTTTATTAGCAATTCATAGACATCACTGTAGCATTAAATTGAAGTTAGTAGCAACTCTTACTACATGACTGTCAGCATCACTTTGAGGTTATTCGAAACTTTCACTACATTACAGTTAGCATCATTTTGAGTTCATTACATTTCTTCTGACATCACTGTCGCATTATTTTTTAGGTTCATAGCAACTCTTACTACATTACTGTTGTATTATTTTAAGGTTCATAGCAACTCTTACTACATGACCGTCAGCATCACTTTGAGGTTATTCGAAACGTTCCCTCCATTACTGTTAGCATCATTTTGAGTTCATTAGCAATTCTTACTGAATCACTGTCACATTATTTTGAGATCTTTAGCAATTCTTCTGGCATCACTGTCACATTATTTTGAGATTCGTAGCAACTTTTACTGCATTACTGTTGCATTATTTAAAGGTTCGTAGCAACTCTTACTACATTACTGTCGCATTATTTTGAGGTTCGTAGCAACTCTTACTACATGACCATCAGCATCATTTTGAGGTTATTCGAAACTTTCACTCCATTACTGTTAGCATCATTTTGAGTTCAATAGCAATTCTTACTACATCACTGTCGCATCATTTTGAGATCATTAGCAATTCTTCTGACATCACTGTTGCATTATTTTGAGGTTCGTAGCAACTTTTACTACATTACTGTTGCATTATTTAAAGGTTCGTAGCAACTCTTACTACATTACTGTCAGCACACTTTGAGTTTATTAGCAACTATCACTTCATTACTGTTAGCATCATTTTGAGTTTATTAGCAATTCATAGACATCACTGTAGCATTAAATTGAAGTTAGTAGCAACTCTTACTACATGACTGTCAGCATCACTTTGAGGTTTTTCGAAACACTTACTACATTACTGTCAGCATCACTTTGAGTTCATTAGCAACTATCACTACATTACTGTCAGCATCACTTTGAGTTCATTAGCAACTATCACTACATTACTTTTAGCATCATTTTGAGTTTATTAGCAACTATCACTACATTACTGTTAGCGTCATTTTGAGTTTATTAGCAATCATAGACATCACTGTAGCATTAAATTGAGGTTAGTAGCAACTCTTACTACATGACTGTCAGCATCACTTTGAGGTTGTTTGAAACACTTACTACATTACTGTAAGCATCACTGAGTTTATTAGCAACTATCACTACATTACTGTTAGCATCATTTTGAGGTTAGAAGCAACTGTTACTACATGACTGACAGCATCACTTTTAGGTTGTTGGAAACACTTACTACATTACTGTAAGCATCACTGAGTTAATTAGCAACTATCACTACATTACTGTTAGCATCATTTTGAGTTCATTAGCAATCCTTCCGACATCACTGTCGCAATATTTTGAGGTTCGTAGCAACACTTACTACATGACTGTCAGCATCACTTTGAGGTTATTCGAAACTTTCACTCCATTACTGTTAGCATCATTTTGAGTTCATTAGCAAGTCTTACTACGTCACTGTCGCATCATTTTGAGATCATTAGAAATTCTTCCGACATCACTGTCGCATGATTTTGAGGTTCGAAGCAACTCTTACTACATGACTGTCAGCATCACTTTGAGGTTATTCGAAACACTTACTACATTACTACAAGCATCACTGAGTTGATTAGCAACAATCACTACATTACTGTTAGCATCATTTTAAGTTCATTAGCAATTCTTCCGACATCACTGTCGCAATATTTTGAGGTTCGTAGCAACTTTTATTACATTACTGTCGCATTATTTTGAGGTTTGTAGCAACACTTACTACATGACTGTCAGCATCACTTTGAGGTTATTCGAAACTTTCACTCCATTACTGTTAGCATCATTTTGAGTTCATTAGCAATTCTTACTACATCACTGTCGCATCATTTTGAGATCTTTTGCAATTCTTCTGACATCACTGTCACATTATTTTGAGGTTCGTAGCAAGTCTTACTACATTATTGCTGCATTATTTTAAGGTTCGTAGCAACTCTTACTACATAGCATCACTTTGAGTTGAGTAGCAACTATCACTACATTACTGTTAGCATCAATTTGAGTTTATTAGAAATGCTTCCGAAATCACTGTCGCAATATTTTGAGGTTCGTAGCAACACTTACTACATAACTGTAAGTATCACTTTGAGGTTATTTGAAAGTTTCACTCCATTACTGTTAGCATCACTTTGAGTTCATTAGCAATTCTTACTACATCACTGTCGCATCAGTTTGAGATCATGAACAATATTTTTGACATCACTGTCGCATTACTTTGAGGTTCGAAGCAACTCTTACTACATTACTGTCAGCATCACTTTGAGTTCAATAGCAACTATCACTACATTACTTTTAGCATCATTTTGAGGTTAGAAACAACTCTTACTACATGACTGTCAGCATCACTTTGAGGTTATTCGAAAGTTTCACTCCATTACTGTAAGCATCATCTTGAGTTCATTAGCAATTCTTCCGACATCACTGTCGCAATATTTTGAGGTTCGTAGCAACTTTTACTACATTACTGTCGCATTATTTTGAGGTTCGTCGCAACTCTTAGTGCATGACTCTCAGCATCACTTTGAGGATATTCGAAACGTTCACTCCATTACTGTTTGCATCATTTTGAGATCATTACCAATTCTTCTGACATCACTGTCGCATCATTTTGAGATCTTTAGCAATTCTTCCGACATCACTGTCGCATTATTTTGAGGTTCGTAGCAACTCTTACTACATTACTGTCGCATTATTTTGAGGTTCGTAGCAACTCTTACTACATGACTGCTAGCATCACTTTGAGGTTGTTCGAACCACTTACTATATTACTGTAAGCATCACTGACTTGATTAGCAACTATCAATACATTACTGTTAGCATCATTTTAAGTTCATTAGCAATTCTTACTACATCACTGTCGCAATATTTTGAGGTGTGTAGCAACTTTTACTACATTACTTTCGCATTATTTTGAGGTTCGTAGCAACTCTTAGTACATGACTGTCAGCATCACTTTGAGGTTATTCGAAACACTTACTACATTACTGTAAGCATCACTGAGTTGATTAGCAACTGTCACTACATGACTGTTAGCATCATTTTGAGTTCATTAGCAATTCTTCCGACATCACTGTCGCAATATTTTGAGGTTCGTAGCAACTTTTACTACATAACTGTCGCATTATTTTGAGTTTCGTAGCAACTCTTCGTACATGACTGTCAGCATCACTTTGAGGTTATTCGAAACACTTACTACATTACTGTAAGCATCACTGAGTTGATTAGCAACTATCACTAAATTACTGTTAGCATCATTTTGAGTTCATTAGCAATTCTTCCGACATCACTGTCGCAATATTTTGAGGTTCGTAGCAATTCTTACTAAATCACTGTCGCATCATTCTTAGATCTTTAGCAATTCTTCTGACATCACTGTCGCATTATTTTGAGGTTCGTAGCAACTCTTACTAAATGACTGTCAGCATCACTTTGAGGTTGTTCGAAACTCTTACTACATTACTTTAAGCATCACTGAGTTTCTTAGCAACTATCACTACATTACTGTTAGCATCATCTTGAGTTCATTAGCAATTCTTCCGACATCACTGTCGCAATATTTTGAGGTTCGTAGCAACTTTTACTACATTACTGTCGCATTATTTTGAGGTTCGTAGCAACACTTACTACATGACTGTCAGCATCACTTTGAGGTTATTCGAAAGTTTCACTCCATTACTGTTCGCATCATCTTGAGTTGATTAGCAATTCTTCCGACATCACTGTCGCAATATTTTGAGGTTCGTAGCAACTTTTACGACATTACTGTCGCATTATTTTGAGGTTCGTCGCAACTCTTAGTGCATGACTGTCAGCATCACTTTGAGGATATTCGAAACGTTCACTCCATTACTGTTTGCATCATTTTGAGATCATTACCAATTCTTCTGACATCACTGTCGCATCATTTTGAGATCTTTAGCAATTCTTCCGACATCACTGTCGCATTATTTTGAGGTTCGTAGCAACTCTTACTACATTACTGTCGCATTATTTTGAGGTTCGTAGCAACTCTTACTACATGACTGCTAGCATCACTTTGAGGTTGTTCGAACCACTTACTATATTACTGTAAGCATCACTGACTTGATGAGCAACTATCACTACATTACTGTTAGCATCATTTTAAGTTCATTAGCAATTCTTACTACATCACTGTCGCAATATTTTGAGGTGTGTAGCAACTTTTACTACATTACTTTCGCATTATTTTGAGGTTCGTAGCAACTCTTAGTACATGACTGTCAGCATCACTTTGAGGTTATTCGAAACACTTACTACATTACTGTAAGCATCACTGAGTTGATTAGCAACTGTCACTACATGACTGTTAGCATCATTTTGAGTTCATTAGCAATTCTTCCGACATCACTGTCGCAATATTTTGAGGTTCGTAGCAACTTTTACTACATAACTGTCGCATTATTTTGAGTTTCGTAGCAACTCTTCGTACATGACTGTCAGCATCACTTTGAGGTTATTCGAAACACTTACTACATTACTGTAAGCATCACTGAGTTGATTAGCAACTATCACTAAATTACTGTTAGCATCATTTTGAGTTCATTAGCAATTCTTCCGACATCACTGTCGCAATATTTTGAGGTTCGTAGCAATTCTTACTAAATCACTGTCGCATCATTCTTAGATCTTTAGCAATTCTTCTGACATCACTGTCGCATTATTTTGAGGTTCGTAGCAACTCTTACTAAATGACTGTCAGCATCACTTTGAGGTTGTTCGAAACTCTTACTACATTACTTTAAGCATCACTGAGTTTCTTAGCAACTATCACTACATTACTGTTAGCATCATCTTGAGTTCATTAGCAATTCTTCCGACATCACTGTCGCAATATTTTGAGGTTCGTAGCAACTTTTACTACATTACTGTCGCATTATTTTGAGGTTCGTAGCAACACTTACTACATGACTGTCAGCATCACTTTGAGGTTATTCGAAAGTTTCACTCCATTACTGTTAGCATCATCTTGAGTTGATTAGCAATTCTTCCGACATCACTGTCGAAATATTTTGAGGTTCGTAGCAACTTTTACTACATTACTGTCGCATTATTTTGAGGTTCGTCGCAACTCTTAGTGCATGACTGTCAGCATCACTTTGAGGATATTCGAAACGTTCACTCCATTACTGTTTGCATCATTTTGAGATCATTACCAATTCTTCTGACATCACTGTCGCATCATTTTGAGATCTTTAGCAATTATTCCGACATCACTGTCGCATTATTTTGAGGTTCGTAGCAACTCTTACTACATGACTGCTAGTATCACTTTGAGGTTGTTCGAACCACTTACTACATTACTGTAAGCATCACTGACTTGATTAGCAACTATCACTACATTACTGTTAGCATCATTTTGAGTTCATTAGCAATTCTTCCGACATCACTGTCGCAATATTTTGAGGTTCGTAGCAACTTTTACTACATTACTGTCGCATTATTTTGAGGTTCGTAGCAACACTTCGTACATGACTGTCAGCATCACTTTGAGGTTGTTGGAAACACTTACTACATTACTGTAAGCATCACTGAGTTGATTAGCAACTGTCACTACATTACAATTAGCATCATTTTGAGTTCATTAGCAATTCTTCCGACATCACTGTCGCAATATTTTGAGGTTCGTAGCAACTTTTACTACATAACTGTCGCATTATTTTGAGGTTTGTAGCAACTCTTCGAACATGACTGTCAGCATCACTTTGAGGTTATTCGATGCTTTCACTCCATTACTGTGAGCATCATTTTGAGTTCATTAGCAATTCTTACTACATTACTGTTAGCATCATTTTAAGTTCATTAGCAATTCTTACTGCATCACTGTCGCAATATTTTGAGGTTCGTAGCAACTTTTACTCCATTACTGTCGCATTATTTTGAGGTTCGTAGCAACTATTAGTACATGACTGTCAGCATCACTTTGAAGTTATTCTAAACGTTCACTCCATTACTGTTAGCATCATTTTCAGATCATTAGCAATTCTTCTCACATCACTGTTGCATCATTTTGAGATCTTTAGCAATTCTTCTGACATCACTGTCGCATTATTTTGAGGTTCGTAGCAACTCTTCGTACATGACTGTCAGCATCACTTTGAGGTTATTCGAAAGTTTCACTCCATTACTGTTAGCATCATTTTGAGTTCATTTGGAATTCTTCCGACATCACTGTCGCAATATTTTGAGGTTCGTAGCAACTCTTACTACATTATTGTTGCATTATTTTAAGGTTCATAGCAACTCTTACTACATTACTGTTAGCATCACTTTGAGTTTATTAGCAACTATCACTACATTACTTTTTGCATCATTTTGAGTTAATTAGCAATACTCACGACATCACTGTCGCATTAAATTGAGTTCATTTGCAACTCTTACTACATTACTGTAAGCATCACTTTGAAGTTGTTCGAAACTCTTACTACATTACTGTAAGCATCACTGAGTTTCTTAGCAACTATCGCTACATTACTGGTAGCATCATCTTGAGTTCATTAGCAATTCTTCCGACATCACTGTCGCAATATTTTGAGTTTCGTAGCAAGTTTTACTACATTACTGTCCCATCACTTTGAGGTTTGTAGCAACAGTCACTACATGACTGTCAGCATCACTTTGAGGTTATTCGAAAGTTTCACTCCATTACTGTTAGCATCATCTTGAGTTCATTAGCAATTCTTCCGACATCACTGTCGCAATATTTTGAGGTTCGTAGCAACTTTTACTACATTCCCGTGCAATATTTTGAGGTTCGTAGCAACTCTTAGTACAAGACTGTCAGCATCACTTTGAGGTTGTTCGAAACTCTTACTACATCACTGTCAGCATCACTGAGTTGATTAGAAACTATCACTACATAACTGTTAGCATCATTTTGAGGTTAGAAGCAACTTTTACTACATGACTGACAGCATCACTTTTAGGTTGTTCGAAACACTTACAACATTACTGTAAACATCACTGAGTTAATTAGCAACTATCACTACATTACTGTTAGCATCATTTTGAGTTCATTAGCAATTCTTCCAACATCACTGTTGCAATATTTTGAGGTTCGTAGCAATTCTTACTAAATCACTGTCGCATCATTCTTAGATCTTTAGCAATTCTTCTGACATCACTGTCGCATTATTTTGAGGTTCGTAGCAACTCTTACTAAATGACTGTCAGCATCACTTTGAGGTTGTTCGAAACTCTTACTACATTACTTTAAGCATCACTGAGTTTCTTAGCAACTATCACTACATTACTGTTAGCATCATCTTGAGTTCATTAGCAATTCTTCCGACATCACTGTCGCAATATTTTGAGGTTCGTAGCAACTTTTACTACATTACTGTCGCATTATTTTGAGGTTCGTAGCAACACTTACTACATGACTGTCAGCATCACTTTGAGGTTATTCGAAAGTTTCACTCCATTACTGTTCGCATCATCTTGAGTTGATTAGCAATTCTTCCGACATCACTGTCGCAATATTTTGAGGTTCGTAGCAACTTTTACGACATTACTGTCGCATTATTTTGAGGTTCGTCGCAACTCTTAGTGCATGACTGTCAGCATCACTTTGAGGATATTCGAAACGTTCACTCCATTACTGTTTGCATCATTTTGAGATCATTACCATTTCTTCTGACATCACTGTCGCATCATTTTGAGATCTTTAGCAATTCTTCCGACATCACTGTCGCATTATTTTGAGGTTCGTAGCAACTCTTACTACATTACTGTCGCATTATTTTGAGGTTCGTAGCAACTCTTACTACATGACTGCTAGCATCACTTTGAGGTTGTTCGAACCACTTACTATATTACTGTAAGCATCACTGACTTGATGAGCAACTATCACTACATTACTGTTAGCATCATTTTAAGTTCATTAGCAATTCTTACTACATCACTGTCGCAATATTTTGAGGTGTGTAGCAACTTTTACTACATTACTTTCGCATTATTTTGAGGTTCGTAGCAACTCTTAGTACATGACTGTCAGCATCACTTTGAGGTTATTCGAAACACTTACTACATTACTGTAAGCATCACTGAGTTGATTAGCAACTGTCACTACATGACTGTTAGCATCATTTTGAGTTCATTAGCAATTCTTCCGACATCACTGTCGCAATATTTTGAGGTTCGTAGCAACTTTTACTACATAACTGTCGCATTATTTTGAGTTTCGTAGCAACTCTTCGTACATGACTGTCAGCATCACTTTGAGGTTATTCGAAACACTTACTACATTACTGTAAGCATCACTGAGTTGATTAGCAACTATCACTAAATTACTGTTAGCATCATTTTGAGTTCATTAGCAATTCTTCCGACATCACTGTCGCAATATTTTGAGGTTCGTAGCAATTCTTACTAAATCACTGTCGCATCATTCTTAGATCTTTAGCAATTCTTCTGACATCACTGTCGCATTATTTTGAGGTTCGTAGCAACTCTTACTAAATGACTGTCAGCATCACTTTGAGGTTGTTCGAAACTCTTACTACATTACTTTAAGCATCACTGAGTTTCTTAGCAACTATCACTACATTACTGTTAGCATCATCTTGAGTTCATTAGCAATTCTTCCGACATCACTGTCGCAATATTTTGAGGTTCGTAGCAACTTTTACTACATTACTGTCGCATTATTTTGAGGTTCGTAGCAACACTTACTACATGACTGTCAGCATCACTTTGAGGTTATTCGAAAGTTTCACTCCATTACTGTTAGCATCATCTTGAGTTGATTAGCAATTCTTCCGACATCACTGTCGCAATATTTTGAGGTTCGTAGCAACTTTTACTACATTACTGTCGCATTATTTTGAGGTTCGTCGCAACTCTTAGTGCATGACTGTCAGCATCACTTTGAGGATATTCGAAACGTTCACTCCATTACTGTTTGCATCATTTTGAGATCATTACCAATTCTTCTGACATCACTGTCGCATCATTTTGAGATCTTTAGCAATTATTCCGACATCACTGTCGCATTATTTTGAGGTTCGTAGCAACTCTTACTACATGACTGCTAGTATCACTTTGAGGTTGTTCGAACCACTTACTACATTACTGTAAGCATCACTGACTTGATTAGCAACTATCACTACATTACTGTTAGCGTCATTTTGAGTTCATTAGCAATTCTTACTCCATCACTGTCACATTATTTTGAGGTTCGTGGCAACTCTTACTACATTATTGTTGTATTATTTTAAGGTTCGTAGCAACTCTTACTACATTACTGTCAGCATCACTTTGAGGTTATTCGAAACACTTACTACAATACTGTAAGCATCACTGAGTTGATTCGCAACTATCACTACATTACTGTTCGCATCATTTTGAGTTCATTCGCAATTCTTCCGACATCAGTGTCGCAATATTTTGAGGTTCGTAGCAACTTTTACTACATTACTGTCGCATTATTTTTAGGTTCGTAGCAACTCTTAGTACATGACTGTCAGCATCACTATGAGGTTGTTCGAAACACTTACTACATTACTGTTAGCATCATGTTGAGTTCATTAGCAATTCTTACGACATCACTGTCCCATCAGTTTGAGATCATTACCAATTCTTCTGACATCACTGTCGCATTATTTTGAGGTTCAAAGCAACTCTTACTATATAACTGTAAGCATCACTGAGTTTATTAGCATCTATCACTACGTTACTGTTAGCATCATTTTGATATCATTACCAATTCTTCTGACATCACTGTCGCATCATTTTGAGATCTTTAGCAATTCTTCTGACATCACTGTCGTATTATTTTGAGGTTCGTAGCAACTCTTACTACATGAGTGTCAACATCACTTTGAGGTTGTTCGAAACACTTACTACATGACTGGAAGCATCACTTACTTGATTAGCAACTATCACTACATTACTGTTAGCGTCATTTTGAGTTCATTAGCAATTCTTACTCCATCACTGTCGCATTATTTTAAGGTTCGTAGCAACTCTTACTACATGACTGTCAGCATCACTTTGAGATTATTCGAAAGTTTCACTCCATTAATGTGAGCATCATCTTGAGTTCATGAGCAATTCTTCCGACATCACTGTTGCAATATTTTGAGGTTCGTAGCAACTCTTACTACATGACTGTCAGCATCACTTTGAGGTTATTCGAAAGTTTCACTCCATTACTGTTAGCATCATTTTGAGTTCATTAGCAATTCTTACTACATCACTGTCGCATCATTTACAGTTCATTATCAATTCTTCCGACATCACTGTCGCAATATTTTGAGGTTCGTAGCAACTCTTACTACATGACTGTCAGCATCACTTTGAGGTTATTCGAAACACTTACTACATTACTGTAAGCATCTATGAGTTGATTAGCAACTACCACTACATTACTGTTAGCATCATTTTGAGTAAATTAGCAATTCTTCCGACATCACTGTCGCAATATTTTTTGGTTCGTAGCAACTTTTACTACATTACTGTCGCATTGTTTTGAGGTTCGTAGCAACTCTTACTACATGACTGTCAGCATCACTTTGAGGTTATTCGAAATACTTACTACAATACTGAAAGCATCACTGAGTTGATTAGCAACTATCATTACATTACTGTTAGCTTCATTTTGAGTTCATTAGCAATTCTTCCGACATCACTGTCGCAATATTTTGTGGTTCGTAGCAACTTTTACTACATTACTGTCGCATTATTTTAAGGTTCGTAGCAACTCTTACTACATTACTGTCAGCATCACTTTGAGGTTATTCGAATCATTTACTACATTACTGTTAGCATCATTTTGAGTTCATTAGCAATTCTTCCGACATCACTGTCGCATCATTTACAGTTCATTATCAATTCTTCTGACATCACTGTCACATTATTTTGAGGTTCGTAGCAACTCTTACTACATGACTGTCAGCATCACTTTGAGGTTGTTCGAAACACTTACTACATTACTGTAAGCATCACTTAGCTTATTAGCAACTGTCACTACATTACTGTTAGCATCATTTTGAGTTCATTAGCAATTCTTCCGACATCACTGTCGCAATATTTTGAGGTTCGTAGCAACTTTTACTACATTACTGTCGCATTATTTTAAGGTTCGTAGCAACTCTTACTACATGACTGTCAGCATCACTTTGAGATTATTCGAAAGTTTCACTCCATTACTGTGAGCATCATCTTGAGTTCATGAGCAATTCTTCCGACATCATTGTCGCAATATTTTGAGGTTCGTAGCAACTCTTACTACATGACTGTCAGCATCACTTTGAGGTTATTCGAAAGTTTCACTCCATTACTGTTAGCATCATTTTGAGTTCATTACCAATTCTTCTGACATCACTGTCGCATTATTTTGAGGTTCAAAGCAACTCTTACTACATGACTGTCATTATCACTTTGAGGTTGTTCGAAACACTTACTACATTCCTGTACGCATCACTGAGTTTATGAGCATCTATCACTACGTTACTGTTAGCATCATTTTGAGATCATTACCAATTCTTCTGACATCACTGTCGCATCATTTTGAGATCTTTAGCAATTCTTCTGACATCACTGTTGCATTATTTTGAGGTTCGTAGCAACTCTTACTACATTAGTGTCAGCATCACTTTGAGGTTGTTCGAAACACTTACTACATTACTGTAAGCATCACTAAGTTCATTTGCAACTATCACTACGTTACTGTTAGCATCATTTTGAGTTCATTAGCAATTCTTACTACATCACTGTCGCATCATTTTTAGATCATTAGCAATTCTTCTGACATCACTGTCACATTATTTTGAGGTTCGTAGCAACTCTTACGACATTATTGTTGCATTATTTTAAGGTTCATAGCAACTCTTACTAAATGACTGTCAGCATCACTTTGAGGTTGTTCGAAACTCTTACTACATGACTGTAAGCATCAATGAGTTTCTTGGCAACTATCACGACATTACTGTTAGCATCTTCTTGAGTTCATTAGCAACTTTTACTACATTTCTTTCGCATTATTTTGAGGTTTGTAGCAACTTTTACTAATTTCTTTCGCATTATTTTGAGGTTTGTAGCAACACTTACTACATGACTGTCAGCATCACTTTGAGTTTATTCGAAAGTTTCACTCCATTACTGTTAGCATCATTTTGAGTTCACTAGCAATTCTTACTACATCACTGTCGCATCATTTTCAGATCAATAGCAATTCTTCCGACATCACTGTCGAATTATTTTGAGGTTCGTAGCAACTCTTAGTACATGACTGTCAGCATCACTTTGAGGTTATTCGAAACGTTCACTCCATGACTGTTAGCATCATTTTGAGTTCAGTAGCAATTCTTACTAAATCACTGTCGCAATATTTTGAGGTTCGTAGCAACTTTTACTACATTACTGTCGCATTATATTGAGTTTCGTGGCAACTCTTACTACATTATTGTTGTATTATTTTAAGGTTCGTAGCAACTCTTACTACATTACTGTCAGCATCACTTTGAGGTTATTCGAAACACTTACTACAATACTGTAAGCATCACTGAGTTGATTCGCAACTATCACTACATTACTGTTAGCATCATTTTGAGTTCATTCGCAATTCTTCCGACATCAGTGTCGCAATATTTTGAGGTTCGTAGCAACTTTTACTACATTACTGTCGCATTATTTTTAGGTTCGTAGCAACTCTTAGTACATGACTGTCAGCATCACTATGAGGTTGTTCGAAACACTTACTACATTACTGTTAGCATCATGTTGAGTTCATTAGCAATTCTTACGACATCACTGTCCCATCAGTTTGAGATCATTACCAATTCTTCTGACATCACTGTCGCATTATTTTGAGGTTCAAAGCAACTCTTACTATATAACTGTAAGCATCACTGAGTTTATTAGCATCTATCACTACGTTACTGTTAGCATCATTTTGATATCATTACCAATTCTTCTGACATCACTGTCGCATCATTTTGAGATCTTTAGCAATTCTTCTGACATCACTGTCGTATTATTTTGAGGTTCGTAGCAACTCTTACTACATGAGTGTCAGCATCACTTTGAGGTTGTTCGAAACACTTACTACATGACTGGAAGCATCACTTACTTGATTAGCAACTATCACTACATTACTGTTAGCGTCATTTTGAGTTCATTAGCAATTCTTACTCCATCACTGTCACATTATTTTGAGGTTCGTGGCAACTCTTACTACATTATTGTTGTATTATTTTAAGGTTCGTAGCAACTCTTACTACATTACTGTCAGCATCACTTTGAGGTTATTCGAAACACTTACTACAATACTGTAAGCATCACTGAGTTGATTCGCAACTATCACTCCATTACTGTTAGCATCATTTTGAGTTCATTAGCAATTCTTACGAAATCACTGTCGCATCATTTTGAGATCTTTAGCAATTCTTCTGACATCACTGTCGGATTATTTTGAGGTTCGTAGCAACTCTTACTACATGACTGTCACCATCACTTTGAGGTTATTCGAAACACTTACTACATTACTGTTAGCATCACTGAGTTTATTAGCATCTATCATTTCATTACTGTTAGCATCATCTTGAGTTCATTCGCGATTCTTCCGACATCACTGTCGCAATATTTTGAGGTTCTTAACAACTTTCACTCCATTACTGTCGCATTATTTCGAGGTTCGTCGCAACTTTTACTACATTACTTTCGCATTATTTTGAGGTTTGTAGCAACACTTACTACATGACTGTCAGCATCACTTTGAGGTTATTCGAAAGTTTCACTCCATTACTGTTCGCATCATTTTGAGTTCATTAGCAATTCTTACTAAATCACTGTCACCATCACTTTGAGGTTATTCGAAACACTTACTACATTTCTGTTAGCATCATTTTAAGTTCATTAGCAATTCTTCCGACATCACTGTCGCAATTTTTTAAGGTTTGTAGCAACTTTTACTACATTACTGTCGCATTATATCGAGTTTCGTGGCAACTCTTACTACATTATTGTTGCATTATTTTAAGGTTCGTAGCAACTCTTACTACATTACTGTCAGCATCACTGAGTTTCTTCGCAACTTTCACTACATTACTGTTAGCATCATCTTGAGTTCATTCGCAATTCTTCCGACATCACTGTCGCATTATTTTGAGGTTCGTAGCAACTCTTAGTACATGACTGTCAGCATCACTTTGAGGTTATTCGAAACTTTCACTCCATTACTGTGAGCATCATTTTGAGTTCATTAGCAATTCTTCCGACATCACTGTCGCAATATTTTGAGGTTCGTAGCAACTCTTACGACATGACTGTCAGCATCACTTTGAGGTTATTCGAAACGTTCACTCCATTACTGTTAGCATCATTTTGAGTTCATTAGCAAATCTTACTAAATCACTGTCGAATCATTTTGAGATCATTCGCAATTCTTCTGACTTCACTGTCACATTATTTTGAGGTTCGTAGCAACTCTTAGTACATGACTGTCAGCATCACTGTGAGTTTATTAGCAACTATCACTACATTACTGTTAGCATCATTTTGAGTATATGAGCAATTCTCACGACATCACTGTAGCATCATTTTGAGTTCATTAGCAATTCTTACTAAATCACTGTCGCATCATTTTGAGATCTTTAGTAATTCTTCTGACATCACTGTCGCATTATTTTGAGGTTCGTAGCAACTCTTAGTACATGACTGTCAGCATCACTTTGAGGTTTTCCGAAACACTTACTACATTACTGTTAGCATCATGTTGAGTTCATTAGCAATTCTTACGACATCACTGTCCCATCAGTTTGAGATCATTACCAAGTCTTCTGACATCACTGTCGCATTATTTTGAGGTTCAAAGCAACTCTTACTACATGACTGTCATCATCACTTTGAGGTTATTCGGAACACTTACTAAATTACTGTAAGCATCACTGACTTGATTAGCAACTATCACTACATTACTTTTTGCATCATTTTGAGTTCATTAGCAATTCTTCCGACATCACTGTCGCAATATTTTTAGGTTCGTAGCAATTCTTCTGACATCACTGTCGCATTATTTTGAGGTTCGTAGCAACTCTTAGTACATGACTGTCAGCATCACTTTGAGGTTATTCGAAACGTTCACTCCATTACTGTTAGCATCATTTTGAGTTCATTAGCAATTCTTAATAAATCACTGTCGCATCATTTTGAGATCTTTAGCAATTCTTCTGACATCACTGTCGCATTATTTTGAGGTTCGTAGCAACTGTCACGACATGAGTGTCAGCATCACTTTGAGGTTGTTCGAAACTCTGACTACATGACTGTCAGCATCACTGAGTTTATTAGCAACTATCACTACATTACTGTTAGCATCATTTTGAGTTCATTAGCAATTCTTCCGACATCACTTTCGCAATATTTTGAGGTTCGTAGCAACTTTTACTACATTACTGTCGCATTATTTTGAGGTTCGTAGCAACACTTAATACATGACTGTCAGCATCACTTTGAGGTTATTCGAAAGTTTCACTCCATTACTGTTAGCATCATTTTGAGTTCATTAGCAATTCTTACTAAATCACTGTCGCATCATTTTCATATCATTAGCAATTCTTCCGACATCACTGTCGCATTATTTTGAGGTTCGTAGCAACTCTTACTACATGACTTTCACCATCCCTTTGAGGTTATTCGAAACACTTACTACATTACTGTTAGCATCATTTTAAGTTCATTAGCAATTCTTCCGACATCACTGTCGCAATATTTTGAGGTTCGTAGCAACTTTTGCTACATTACTGTCGCATTATATTTAGTTTCGTAGCAACTCTTACTACATTATTGTTGCATTATTTTAAGGTTCGTAGCAACTCTTACTACATTACTGTCAGCATCACTGAGTTTCTTAGCAACTATCACTACATTACTGTTAGCATCATCTTGAGTTCATTAGCAATTCTTCCGACATCACTGTCGCAATATTTTTAGGTTCGTAGCAATTCTTCTGACATCACTGTCGCATTATTTTGAGGTTCGTAGCAACTCTTAGTACATGACTGTCAGCATCACTTTGAGGTTATTCGAAACGTTCACTCCATTACTGTTAGCATCATTTTGAGTTCATTAGCAATTCTTAATAAATCACTGTCGCATCATTTTGAGATCTTTAGCAATTCTTCTGACATCACTGTCGCATTATTTTGAGGTTCGTAGCAACTCTTACTACATTATTGTTGCATTATTTTAAGGTTCGTAGCAACTCTTACTACATGACTGTCAGCATCACTTTGAGGTTGTTCGAAACTCTTACTACATTACTGTAAGTATCTCTGAGTTAATGAGCAACTATCACTACATTACTGTTAGCGTCATTTTGAGTTCATTAGCAATTCTTCCGACATCACTGTCGCAATATTTTGAGGTTCGTAGCAACTCTTACTACATGACTGTCAGCATCACTTTGAGGTTATTCGAAACTTTCACTCCATTACTGTTAGCATCATTTTGAGTTCATTTGCAATTCTTACTACATCACTGTCGCATCATTTTGAGATCATTAGCAATTCTTCTGACATCACTGTCACATTATTTTGAGCTTCGTAGCAACTCTTACTACATGACTGTCAGCATCACTTTGAGGTTGTTCGAAACACTTACTACATTATTCTAAGCATCACTGAGTTAATTAGCAACTATCACTACATTACTGTTAGCATCATTTTGAGTTCATTAGCAATTCTTACGACATCACTGTCCCATCAGTTTGAGATCATTACCAATTCTTCTGACATCACTGTCGCATTATTTTGAGGTTCGAAGCAACTTTTACTACTTTACTGTTGCATTATTTTGAGGTTCATAGCAACTCCTACTACATGACTGTCAGCATCACTGAGTTTATTAGAAACTATCACTACATTACTGTTAGCATCATTTTGAGGTTAGAAGCAACTGTCACTACATCAGTGTCAGCATCACTTTGAGCTTGTTCGAAACTCTTACTACATTACTGTAAGCATCACTGAGTTAATTAGCAACTATCACTCCATTACTGTTAGCATCATTTTGAGTTCATGAGCAATTCTTCCGACATCACTGTCGCAATATTTTGAGTTTCGTAGTAACTCTTCCTACATCACTGTCGCATCATTTTGAGGTTCGTAGCAACTCTTACTACATTATTGTTGCATTATTTTAAGGTTCGTTGCAACTCTTCCTACATTACTGTCAGCATCACTTTGAGTTTATTAGCAACTATCACTACATGACTGTTAGCATCATTTTGAGTTTATTAGCAATTCTTACGACATCACTGTAGCATTAAATTGAGTTCATTAGCAACTCTTACTAAATGACTGTCAGCATCACTATGAGGTTGTTCGAAACTCTTACTACATTACTTTAAGCATCACTGAGTTGATTAGCAACTATCACTACATTACTGTTAGCATCATGTTGAGTTCATTAGCAATTCTTCTGACATCACTGTCGCATTATTTTGAGGTTCAAAGCAACTCTTACTACTTTACTGTTGCATTATTTTAAGTTTCGTAGCAACACTTACTACATTACTGTCAGCATCACTTTGAGGTTATTTGAAAGTTTCACTCCATTACTGTTAGCATCATTTTAAGTTCATTAGCAATTCTTACTAAATCACTGTCGCATCATTTGCAGATCATTAGCAATTCTTCCGACATCACTGTCGCATTATTTTGAGGTTCGTAGCAACTCTTACTACATGACTGTCACCATCCCTTTGAGGTTTTTCGAAACACTTACTACATTACTGTTAGCATCATTTTAAGTTCATTAGCAATTCTTCCGACATCACTGTCGCAATATTTTGAGGTTCGTAGCAACTTTTACTACATTACTGTCGCATTATATTGAGTTTCGTAGCAACTCTTACTACATTATTGTTGCATTATTTTAAGGTTCGTAGCAACTCTTACTACATCACTGTCAGCATCACTGAGTTTCTTCGCAACTATCACTACATTACTGTTCGCATCATCTTGAGTTCATTAGCAATTCTTCCGACATCACTGTCGCAATATTTTTAGGTTCGTAGCAACTTTTATTACATTACTGTCGCATTATTTTGAGGTTCGTAGCAACTCTTAGTACATGACTGTCAGCATCACTTTTAGGTTATTCGAAACGTTCGCTCCATTACTGTTAGCATCATTTTGAGTTTATTAGCAATTCTTACGACATCACTGTAGCATTAAATTGAGTTCATTAGCAACTCTTACTAAATGACTGTCAGCATCACTATGAGGTTGTTCGAAACTCTTACTACATTACTGTAAGCATCACTGAGTTGATTAGCAACTATCACTACATTACTGTTAGCATCATGTTGAGTTCATTAGCAATTCTTCTGACATCACTGTCGCATTATTTTGAGGTTCAAAGCAACTCTTACTACTTTACTGTTGCATTATTTTAAGTTTCGTAGCAACACTTACTACATTACTGTCAGCATCACTTTGAGGTTATTTGAAAGTTTCACTCCATTACTGTTAGCATCATTTTAAGTTCATTAGCAATTCTTACTAAATCACTGTCGCATCATTTGCAGATCATTAGCAATTCTTCCGACATCACTGTCGCATTATTTTGAGGTTCGTAGCAACTCTTACTACATGACTGTCACCATCCCTTTGAGGTTTTTCGAAACACTTACTACATTACTGTTAGCATCATTTTAAGTTCATTAGCAATTCTTCCGACATCACTGTCGCAATATTTTGAGGTTCGTAGCAACTTTTACTACATTACTGTCGCATTATTTTGAGGGTCGTAGCAACACTTACTACATGACTGTCAGCATCACTGAGTTTATTAGCAACTATCACTACGTTACTGTTAGCATCGTTTTGAGTTCAATAGCAATTCTTACGACATCACTGTCAGCATCATTTTTAATTTACTCGCAACTCAAACCACATGACTGTCAGCATCACTTTGAGGTCATTCGAAACTTTCACTCCATTACTGTTAGCATCATTTTGAGTTCATTAGCAATTCTTACTACATCACTGTCGCATCATTTTGAGATTATTAGCTATTCTTCCGACATCACTGTCGCATTAGTTTGAGGTTGTTCGAAACACTTACTACATGACTGTCAGCATCACTTTGAGGTTGTTCGAAACTCTTACTACATTACTGGAAGCATCACTGAGTTTCTTAGCAACTATCACTACACTACTGTTAGCATCATTTTGAGGTTAGAAGCAACTCTTACTAAATAACTGTTGCATTATTTAAAGGTTCGTAGCAACTCTTACTACATTACTGTCAGCATCACTTTGAGTTTATTAGCAACTATCACAACATTACTGTTAGCATCATTTTGAGTTCATTCGCAATTCTTTCTACATCACTGTCGCATCATTTTCAGATCATTAGCAATTCTTCTGACATCACTGTCGCATTATTTTGAGGTTCGTAGCAACTCTTACTACATTACTGTTGCATTATTTAAAGGTTCGTAGCAACTCTTACTACATTACTGTCAGCATCACTTTGAGTTCATTAGCAACTAGCACTACATTACTGTTCGCATCATTTTGAGTTGATTAGCAATTCTTACGACATCACTGTAGCATTAAATTGAGGTTAGTTGCAACTCTTACTTAATGACTGTCAGCATCACTTTGAGGTTGTTCGAAACTCTTACTTCATTACTGTAAGCATCACTGAGTTAATTAGCAACTATCACTACATTACTGTTAGCATCATTTTGAGTTCATTAGCAATTCTTCCGACATCACTGTCACAATATTTTGAGGTTCGTAGCAACTTTTACTACATTACTGTCGCATTATTTTGAGGGTCGTAGCAACACTTACTACATGACTGTCAGCATCACTTTGAGGTTATTCGAAACTTTCACTCCATTACTGTTAGCATCATTTTGAGTTCATTAGCAATTCTTACTACATCACTGTCGCATCATTTTGAGATCATTAGTAATTCTTCTGACATCACTGTCACATTATTTTGGGGTTCGTAGCAACTCTTACTACATTACTGTAAGCATCACTTTGAGGTTATTACCAACTATCACTACATTACTGTTTGCATCATTTTGAGTTTATTCGCAATTCTTACAACATCACTGTAGCATTAAATTGAGGTTCGTAGCAACTCTTACTACATTACTGTTGCATTTTTTCAGGTTCGTAGCAACTCTTACTTCATGACTGTCAGTGTCACTTTGAGGTTGTTCGAAACACTTACTACATTACTGTTAGCATCACTGAGTTTATTAGCAACTATCACTACATTACTGTTAGCATAATTTTGAGGTTAGAAACAACTGTTACTACATGACTTTCAGCATCACTTTGAGGTTGTTCGAAACTCTTACTACATTACTTTAAGCATCACTGAGTTAATTAGCAACTATCACTACATTACTGTTAGCATCATTTTGAGTTCATTAGCAATTCTTACTACATCACTGTCGCAATATTTTGAGGTTCGTAGCAACTTTTACTACATTACTGTCGCATTATTTTGAGGTTCGTAGCAACTCTTACTACATGACTGTCAGCATCACTTTGAGGTTATTCGAAACTTTCACTCCATTACTGGTAGCATCAGTTTGAGTTCATTAGCAATTTTTACTACATCAGTGTCGCAACATTTTCAGATCATTAGCAATTCTTCTGACATCACTGTCGCATTATTTTGAGGTTCGTAGCAACTCTTACTACATTACTGTTGCATTATTTAAAGGTTCGTAGCAACTCTTACTACATTACTGTCAGCATCACTTTGAGTTCATTTGCAACTAGCACTACATTACTGTTCGCATCATTTTGAGTTTATTAGCAATTCTTACGACATCACTGTAGCATTAAATTGAGGTTAGTTGCAACTCTTACTTAATGACTCTCAGCATCACTTTGAGGTTGTTCGAAACTCTTACTACATTACTTTCAGCATCACTGAGTTTATTAACAACTATCACTACATTACTGTTAGCATCATTTTGAGTTCATTAGCAATTCTTACGACATCACTGTCGCATCATTTTGAGATCATTAGCAATTCTTCTGACATCACTGTCGCATTATTTTGAGGTTCGTAGCAACTCTTACTACATTACTGTTGCATTATTTGAAGGTTCGTAGCAACTCTTACGACATTACTGTAAGCATCACTGAGTTTATTAGCAACTATCACTACGTTACTGTTAGCATCGTTTTGAGTTCAATAGCAATTCTTACGACATCACTGTCAGCATCATTTTTAATTTACTCGCAACTCAAACCACATGACTGTCAGCATCACTTTGAGGTCATTCGAAACTTTCACTCCATTACTGTTAGCATCATTTTGAGTTCATTAGCAATTCTTACTACATCACTGTCGCATCATTTTGAGATTATTAGCTATTCTTCCGACATCACTGTCGCATTATTTTGAGGTTGTTCGAAACACTTACTACATGACTGTCAGCATCACTTTGAGGTTGTTCGAAACTCTTACTACATTACTGTAAGCATCACTGAGTTTATTAGCAACTATCACTATTAGCATCATCTTGAGTTCATTAGCAATTCTTACGACATCACTGTCCCATCAGTTTGAGATCATTACCAATTCTTCTGACATCACTGTCGCATTATTTTGAGGTTCGAAGCAACTCTTACTACTTTACCGTTGCATTTTTTAAGGTTCGTAGCAACCATTACTACATGACTGTCAGCATCACTTTGAGGTTGTTCGAAACTCTTACTACATTACTGTAAGCATCACTGATTTGATTAGCAACAATCACTACATTACTGTTAGCATCATTTTTAGTTCATTAGCAATTCTTCCGACATCACTGTCGCAATATTTTTTAGGTTCGTCGCAACTTTTACTACATTACTGTGGCATTATTTTGAGGTTCGTAGCAACTCTTAGTACATGACTGTCAGCATCACTTTGAGGTCATTCGAAACGTTCACTCCATTACTGTTCGCATCATTTTGAGTTTATTAGCAATTCTTACGACATCACTGTAGCATTAAATTTAGTTCATTAGCAACTCTTACCACATGACTGTCAGCATCACTTTGAAGTTGTTCGAAACACTTACTACATGACTGTAAGCATCACTTTGAGGTTGTTCGAAACTCTTCCTACATTACTGTAAGCATCACTGAGTTAATTAGCAACTACCACTACATTACTCTTAGCATCATTTTGAGTTCATTCGAAATTCTTCCGACATCACTGTCGCAATATTTTGAGGTTTGAAGCAACTTTTACTGCAAGACTGTCAGCATCACTTTGAGGTTATTCCAAACACTTACTACATTACTGTAAGCATCACTGAGTTGATTAGCAACTATCACTACATTACTGTTAGCATCATTTTGAGTTCATTAGCAATTCTTCCGACATCACTGTCGCAATATATTGAGGTTCGTAGCAACTTTTACTACATTCCTGTCGCATTATTTTGAGGTTCGTAGCAACTCTTAGTACATTACTGTCAGCATTACTTTGAGGTTATTCAAAGCTTTCACTACATTACTGTTAGCATCATTTTGAGTTCATTAGCAACTCTTACTACATGACTGTCAGCATCACTTTGAAGTTGTTCGAAACACTTACTACATTACTGTAAGCCTCACTGAGTTAATTAGCAACTACCACTACATTACTGTTAGCATCATTTTGAGTTCATTAGAAATTCTTCCGACATCACTGTCGCAATATTTTGAGGTTCGGAGCAACACTTACTACATGACTGTAAGCATCACTTTGAGGTTATTCAAAGCTTTCACTACATTACTGTTAGCATCATTTTGAGTTCATTAGCAATTCTTACTACATCACCTTCCCATCAGTTTGAGATCATTACCAATTCTTCTGACATCACTATCGCATTATTTTGAGGTTAGAAGCAACTCTTACTGCTTAACTGTTGCATTTTTTAAGGTTCGTAGCAACCATTACTACATGACTGTCAGCATCACTTTGAGGTTGTTCCAAACTCTTACTACATTACTGTAAGCATCACTGAGTTGATTTGCAACTATCACTACATTACTGTTAGCATCATCTTGAGTTCATGAGCAATTCTTACGACATCACTGTCCCATCAGTTTGAGATCATTAGCAATTCTTCTGACATCACTGTCGCATTATTTTGAGGTTCGAAGCAACTCTTACTACTTTACTGTTGCATTTTTTAAGGTTCGTAGCAACCATTACTACATGACTGTCAGCATCACTTTGAGGTTGTTCGAAACTCTTACGACATTACTGTAAGCATCACTGAGTTTATTAGCAACTATCACTACATTACTGTTAGCATCATTTTGAGTTCATTAGCAATTCTTCCGACATCACTGTCGCAATATTTTGAGGTTCGTAGCAACTTTTACTACATTACTGTCGCATTATTTTGAGGTTCGTAGCAACTCTCAGTACATGACTGTCAGCATCACTTTGAGGTTATTCGAAACGTTCACTCCATTACTATTAGCATCATTTTGAGTTTATTAGCAATTGTTACGACATCACTGTAGCATTAAATTTAGTTCATTAGCAACTCTTACTACATGACTGTCAGCATCACTTTGAAGTTGTTCGAAACACTTACGACATGACTGTCAGCATCACTTTGAGGTTGTTCGAAACTCTTACTACATTACTGTAAGCATCACTGAGTTAATTAGCAACTATCACTACATGACTGTCAGCATCACTTTGAGGTTATTCAAAACTTTCACTCCATTACTGTTAGCATCATTTTGAGTTCATTAGCAATTCTTACTACATCACCTTCCCATCAGTTTGAGATCATTACCAATTCTTCTGACATCACTGTCGCATTATTTTGAGATTCGAAGGAACTCTTACTGCTTTACTGTTGCATTTTTAAAGGTCGTAGCAACCATTACTACATGACTATCAGCATCACTTTGAGGTTGTTCCAAACTCTTACTACATTACTGTAAGCATCACTGAGTTAATTAGCAACTATCACTACATTACTGTTCCCATCATTTTGAGTTTATAAGCAAGTCTTACGACATCACTGTAGCATTAAATTGAGTTCATTAGCAACTCTTACTACATGACTGTCAGCATCACTTTGAGGTTGTTCGAAACTCTTACTACATTACTGTAAGCATCATTTTGAGGTTAGAAGCAACTGTAACTACATGACTGTCAGCATCACTTTGAGGTTGTTCGAAAAACTTACTACATTACTGTAAGCATCACTGAGTTAATTAGCAACTATCACTACATCACTGTTAGCATCATTTTGAGTTCATTTGCAATTCTTACTACACCACCTTCCCATCAGTTTGAGATCATTACCAATTCTTCTGACATCACTGTCGCATTATTTTGAGGTTCGAAGCAACTCTTACTACTTTACTTTTGCATTTTTTAAGGTTCGTAGCAACCATTTCTACATGACTGTCAGCATCACTTTGAGGTTATTCGAAACTTTCACTCCATTACTGTTAGCATCATTTTGAGTTCATTGGCAATTCTTACTACATCACTGTCGCATCAATTTGAGTTTATTAGCAATTCTTACGACATCACTGGAGCATTAAATTGAGTTCATTAGCAACTCTTACTACATGACTGTCAGCATCACTTTGAGGTTATTCGAAACTTTCACTCCATTACTGTTACCATCATTTTGAGATCTTTAGCAATTCTTCTGACATCACTGTCGCATTATTTTGAGGTTCGTAGCAACTCTTACTACATGACTGTCAGCATCACTTTGAGTTTTTTAGCAACTATCACTACATTACTGTTAGCATCATTTTGAGTTCATGAGCATTTTGAGGTTAGAAGCAACTGTAACTACATGACTGTCAGCATCAATTTGAGGTTGTTCGAAAAACTTACTACATTACTGGAAGCATCACTGAGTTAATTAGCAACTATCACTACATTACTGTTAGCATCATTTTGAGGTTAGAAGCAACTGTTACTACATGACTGTCAGCATCACTTTGAGGTTGTTCGAAAAACTTACTACATTACTGTAAGCATCACTGAGTTAATTAGCAACTATCACTACATCACTGTTAGCATCATTTTGAGTTCATTTGCAATTCTTACTACACCACCTTCCCATCAGTTTGAGATCATTACCAATTCTTCTGACATCACTGTCGCATTATTTTGAGGTTCGAAGCAACTCTTACTACTTTACTTTTGCATTTTTTAAGGTTCGTAGCAACCATTACTACATGACTGTCAGCATCACTTTGAGGTTGTTCCAAACTCTTACTACATTACTGTAAGCATCACTGAGTTGATTTGCAACTATCACTACATTACTGTTAGCATCATCTTGAGTTCATGAGCAATTCTTACGACATCACTGTCCCATCAGTTTGAGATCATTAGCAATTCTTCTGACATCACTGTCGCATTATTTTGAGGTTCGAAGCAACTCTTACTACTTTACTGTTGCATTTTTTAAGGTTCGTAGCAACCATTACTACATGACTGTCAGCATCACTTTGAGGTTATTCGAAACTTTCACTCCATTACTGTTAGCATCATTTTGAGTTCATTGGCAATTCTTACTACATCACTGTCGCATCAATTTGAGTTTATTAGCAATTCTTACGACATCACTGGAGCATTAAATTGAGTTCATTAGCAACTCTTACTACATGACTGTCAGCATCACTTTGAGGTTATTCGAAACTTTCACTCCATTACTGTTACCATCATTTTGAGATCTTTAGCAATTCTTCTGACATCACTGTCGCATTATTTTGAGGTTCGTAGCAACTCTTACTACATGACTGTCAGCATCACTTTGAGTTTTTTAGCAACTATCACTACATTACTGTTAGCATCATTTTGAGTTCATGAGCAATTCTCACGACATCACTGTCGCATCATTTTTAGGTTCAAAGGAACTCTTACTACATGACTGTCAGCATCACTTTGAGGTTATTCCAAACACTTACTACATTACTGTAAGCATCACTAAGTTTATTAGCAACTATCACTAAATTACTGTTAGCATCATTTTGAGTTCATTAGCAATTCTTCCGACATCACTGTCGCAATATTTTGAGGTTCGTAGCAACTTTTACTACATTACTGTCGCATTATTTTGAGGTTCGTAGCAACTCTTAGTACATGACTGTCAGCATCACTTGAGGTTATTCGAAACGTTCACTCCATTACTGTAAGCATCACTGAGTTTATTAGCAACTATCACTACATTGCTGTAAGCATCATCTTGAGTTCATTTGCAATTCTTACGACATCACTGTCGCATTATTTTTAGGTTCGTAGCAACTCTTACTACATGACTGTCAGCATCAATTTAAGGTTGTTCGAAACACTTACTACATTACTGTAAGCATCACTGAGTTCATTAGCAACTATCACTACATTACTGTTTGCATCATTTCTAGTTCTTTAGCAATTCGTCCGACATCACTGTCGCAATATTTTGAGGTTCGTAGCAACTCTTACTACATTATTGTTGCATTATTTAAAGGTTCGTAGCAACTCTTACTACATGACTGTCAGCATCACTTTTGAGTTTATTAGCTTCTATCACTACATTACTGGTCCCATCATTTTGAGTTTATTAGCAATTCTTACGACATCACTGTAGCATTAAATTGAGTTCATTAGCAACTCTTACTACATGACTGTCAGCATCACTTTGAGGTTATTCGAAACTTTCACTCCATTACTGTTAGCATCATTTTGTGTTCATTAGCAATTCTTACTACGTCACTGTCGCATCATTTTGAGATCATTAGCAATTCTTCCGACATCACTGTCACATTATTTTGAGGTTCGTAGCAACTCTTACCACATGACTGTTAGCATCACTTTGAGGTTATTCGAAACACTTACTACATTACTGAAAGCATCACTGAGTTGATGAGCAACTATCACTACATTACTGTTACCATCATTTTGAGTTTATTCGCAGTTCTTACAACATCAATGTAGCATTAAATTGAGTTCATCAGCAACTCTTACTACATGACTGTCAGCATCACGTTGAGGTTGTTCGAAACTCTTACTACATTACTGTAAGCATCACTGAGTTTATTAGCAATTATCACTACATTACTGTTAGCATCATTTTGAGGTTAGAAGCAACTTTTACTACATGACTGTCAGCATCACTTTGAGGTTGTTCGAAACACTTACTACATTACTGTAAGCATCACTGAGTTGATTAGCAACTATCACTACATTACTGTTAGCATCATTTTGAGTTCATTAGCAATTCTTCCGACATCACTGTCGCAATATTTTGAGGTTTGTAGCAACACTTACTACATGACTGTCAGCATCACTTTGAGGTTATTCAAAACGTTCACTCCATTACAGTTAGCATCATTTTGAGTTCATTAGCAATTCTTACTACATCACTGTCGCATCATTTTGAGATCATTAGTAATTCTTCTGACATCACTGTCACATTATTTTGGGGTTCGTAGCAACTCTTACTACATTACTGTAAGCATCACTTTGAGTTAATTAGCAACTATCACTACATTACTGTTCCCATCATTTTGAGTTTATTCGCAATTCTTACAACATCACTGTAGCATTAAATTGAGGTTCGTAGCAACTCTTACTACATTACTGTTGCATTTTTTCAGGTTCGTAGCAACTCTTACTTCATGACTGTCAGTATCACTTTGAGGTTCTTCGAAACACTTACTACATTACTGTTAGCATCACTGAGTTTATTAGCAACTATCACTACATTACTGTTAGCATCATTTTGAGGTTAGAAACAACTGTTACTACATGACTGTCAGCATCACTTTGAGGTTGTTCGAAACTCTTACTACATTACTGTAAGCATCACTGAGTTGATGAGCAACTATCACTACATTACTTTTACCATCATTTTGAGTTTATTCGCAGTTCTTACAACATCAATGTAGCATTAAATTGAGTTCATCAGCAACTCTTACTACATGACTGTCAGCATCACTTTGAGGTTATTCGAAACTTTCACTCCATTACTGGTAGCATCAGTTTGAGTTCATTAGCAATTCTTACTACATCAGTGTCGCAACATTTTCAGATCATTAGCAATTCTTCTGACATCACTGTCGCATTATTTTGAGGTTCGTAGCAACTCTTACTACATTACTGTTGCATTATTTAAAGGTTCGTAGCAACTCTTACTACATTACTGTCAGCATCACTTTGAGTTCATTAGCAACTAGCACTACATTACTGTTCGCATCATTTTGAGTTTATTAGCAATTCTTACGACATCACTGTAGCATTAAATTGAGGTTAGTTGCAACTCTTACTTAATGACTCTCAGCATCACTTTGAGGTTGTTCGAAACACTTACTACAATACTGTAAGCATCACTGAGTTTATGAACAACTATCACTACATTACTGTTCGCATCATTTTGAGTTCATTAGCAATTCTTACGACATCACTGTCGCATCATTTTGAGATCATTAGCAATTCTTCTGACATCACTGTCGCACTATTTTGAGGTTCGTAGAAACTCTTACTACATTACTGTTGCATTATTTAAAGGTTCGTAGCAACTCTTACTACATTACTGTAAGCATCACTGAGTTTATTAGCAACTATCACTACACTACTGTTAGCATCATTTTGAGGTTAGAAGCAACTCTTACTAAATAACTGTTGCATTATTTAAAGGTTCGTAGCAACTCTTACTACATTACTGTCAGCATCACTTTGAGTTTATTAGCAACTATCACAACATTACTGTTAGCATCATTTTGAGTTCATTAGCAATTCTTTCTACATCACTGTCGCATCATTTTCAGATCATGAGCAATTCTTCTGACATCACTGTCGCATTATTTTGAGGTTCGTAGCAACTCTTACTACATTACTGTTGCATTATTTAAAGGTTCGTAGCAACTCTTACTACATTACTGTCAGCATCACTTTGAGTTCATTAGCAACTAGCACTACATTATTGTTCGCATCATTTTGAGTTGATTAGCAATTCTTACGACATCACTGTAGCATTAAATTAAGGTTAGTTGCAACTCTTACTTAATGACTGTCAGCATCACTTTGAGGTTGTTCGAAACTCTTACTTCATTACTGTAAGCATCACTGAGTTAATTAGCAACTATAACTTCATTACTGTTAGCATCATTTTGAGTTCATTAGCAATTCTTCCGACATCACTGTCACAATATTTTGAGGTTCGTAGCAACTTTTACTACATTACTGTCGCATTATTTTGAGGGTCGTAGCAACACTTACTACATGACTGTCAGCATCACTTTGAGGTTGTTCCAAACTCTTACTACATTACTGTAAGCATCACTGAGTTAATTAGCAACTATCACTACATTACTGTTCCCATCATTTTGAGTTTATAAGCAATTCTTCCAACATCACTGTCGCAATATTTTGAGGTTTGTAGCAACACTTACTACATGACTGTCAGCATCACTTTGAGGTTGTTCGAAACTCTTACTACATTACTGTAAGCATCACTGAGTTTCTTAGCAACTATCACTACATTACTGTTCGCATCATCTTGAGTTCATTAGCAATTTTTCCGACATCACTGTCGCAATATTTTGAGGTTCGTAGCAACACTTACTACATGACTTTCAGCATCACTTTGAGGTTGTTCGAAACTCTTACTACATTACTGTAAGCATCACTGATTTGATTAGCAACAATCACTACATGACTGTTAGCATCATTTTTATTTCATTAGCAATTCTTCCGACATCACTGTCGCAATATTTTGAGGTTCGTCGCAACTTTTACTACATTACTGTGGCATTATTTTGAGGTTCGTAGCAACTCTTAGTACATGACTGTCAGCATCACTTTGAGGTCATTCGAAACGTTCACTCCATTACTGTTAGCATCATTTTGAGTTTATTAGCAATTCTTACGACATCACTGTAGCATTAAATTTAGTTCATTAGCAACTCTTACCACATGACTGTCAGCATCACTTTGAGGTTGTTCGAAACTCTTCCTACATTACTGTAAGCATCACTGAGTTAATTAGCAACTACCACTACATTACTCTTAGCATCATTTTGAGTTCATTCGAAATTCTTCTGAGATCACTGTCGCAATATTTTGAGGTTTGTAGCAACTTTTACTACAAGACTGTCAGCATCACTTTGAGGTTATTCCAAACACTTACTACATTACTGTCAGCATCACTGAGTTGATTAGCAACTATCAATACATTACTGTTAGCATCATTTTGAGTTCATTAGCAATTCTTCCGACATCACTGTCGCAATATTTTGAGGTTCGTTGCAACTTTTACTACATTCCTGTCGCATTATTTTGAGGTTCGTAGCAACTCTTAGTACATTACTGTCATCATTACTTTGAGGTTATTCGAAACGTTCACTCCATTACTGTTCGCATCATTTTGAGTTTATTAGCAATTCTTACGACATCACTGTAGCATTAAATTTAGTTCATTAGCAACTCTTACTACATGACTGTCAGCATCACTTTGAAGTTGTTCGAAACACTTACTACATTACTGTAAGCCTCACTGAGTTAATTAGCAACTACCACTACATTACTGTTAGCATCATTTTGAGTTCATTAGAAATTCTTCCGACATCACTGTCGCAATATTTTGAGGTTCGTAGCAACACTTACTACATGACTGTAAGCATCACTTTGAGGTTATTCAAAGCTTTCACTACATTACTGTTAGCATCATTTTGAGTTCATTAGCAATTCTTACTACATCACCTTCCCATCAGTTTGAGATCATTACCAATTCTTCTGACATCACTATCGCATTATTTTGAGGTTAGAAGCAACTCTTACTGCTTAACTGTTGCATTTTTTAAGGTTCGTAGCAACCATTACTACATGACTGTCAGCATCACTTTGAGGTTGTTCCAAACTCTTACTACATTACTGTAAGCATCACTGAGTTGATTTGCAACTATCACTACATTACTGTTAGCATCATCTTGAGTTCATGAGCAATTCTTACGACATCACTGTCCCATCAGTTTGAGATCATTAGCAATTCTTCTGACATCACTGTCGCATTATTTTGAGGTTCGAAGCAACTCTTACTACTTTACTGTTGCATTTTTTAAGGTTCGTAGCAACCATTACTACATGACTGTCAGCATCACTTTGAGGTTGTTCGAAACTCTTACTACATTACTGTAAGCATCACTGAGTTGATTAGCAACTATCACTACATTACTGTTTGCATCATTTCTAGTTCATTAGCAATTCTTCCGACATCACTGTCGCAATATTTTGAGGTTCGTAGCAACTTTTACTAAATTACTGTCGCATTATTTTGAGGTTCGTAGCAACTCTCAGTACATGACTGTCAGCATCACTTTGAATTTATTCGAAACGTTCACTCCATTACTATTAGCATCATTTTGAGTTTATTAGCAATTGTTACGACATCACTGTAGCATTAAATTTAGTTCATTAGCAACTCTTACTACATGACTGTCAGCATCACTTTGAAGTTGTTCGAAACACTTACGACATGACTGTCAGCATCACTTTGAGGTTGTTCGAAACTCTTACTACATTACTGTAAGCATCACTGAGTTAATTAGCAACTATCACTACATGACTGTCAGCATCACTTTGAGGTTATTCAAAACTTTCACTCCATTACTGTTAGCATCATTTTGAGTTCATTAGCAACTCTTACTACATCACCTTCCCATCAGTTTGAGATCATTACCAATTCTTCTGACATCACTGTCGCATTATTTTGAGGTTCGAAGGAACTCTTACTGCTTTACTGTTGCATTTTTAAAGGTCGTAGCAACCATTACTACATGACTATCAACATCACTTTGAGGTTGTTCCAAACTCTTACTACATTACTGTAAGCATCACTGAGTTAATTAGCAACTATCACTACATTACTGTTCCCATCATTTTGAGTTTATAAGCAAGTCTTACGACATCACTGTAGCATTAAATTGAGTTCATTAGCAACTCTTACTACATGACTGTCAGCATCAC
Source organism: Aulostomus chinensis (assembly GCF_037954235.1). NCBI lineage: Eukaryota > Metazoa > Chordata > Actinopteri > Syngnathiformes > Aulostomidae > Aulostomus > Aulostomus chinensis. Next base: position 30,359,626 of record NC_141320.1, on the reverse strand, counting down.
TTTGAGGTTGTTCGAAACTCTTACTACATTACTGTAAGCATCATTTTGAGGTTAGAAGCAACTGTAACTACATGACTGTCAGCATCAATTTGAGGTTGTTCGAAAAACTTACTACATTACTGGAAGCATCACTGAGTTAATTAGCAACTATCACTACATTACTGTTAGCATCATTTTGAGGTTAGAAGCAACTGTTACTCCATGACTGTCAGCATCACTTTGAGGTTGTTCGAAAAACTTACTACATTACTGTAAGCATCACTGAGTTAATTAGCAACTATCACTACATCACTGTTAGCATCATTTTGAGTTCATTTGCAATTCTTACTACACCACCTTCCCATCAGTTTGAGATCATTACCAATTCTTCTGACATCACTGTCGCATTATTTTGAGGTTCGAAGCAACTCTTACTACTTTACTTTTGCATTTTTTAAGGTTCGTAGCAACCATTTCTACATGACTCTCAGCATCACTTTGAGTTTATTCGAAACTTTCACTCCATTACTGTTAGCATCATTTTGAGTTCATTGGCAATTCTTACTACATCACTGTCGCATCATTTTGAGTTTATTAGCAATTCTTACGACATCACTGGAGCATTAAATTGAGTTCATGAGCAACTCTTACTACATGACTGTCAGCATCACTTTGAGGTTATTCGAAACTTTCACTCCATTACTGTTAGCATCATTTTGAGATCTTTAGCAATTCTTCAGACATCACTGTCGCATCATTTTGAGATCTTTAGCAATTCTTCTGACATCACTGTCGCATTATTTTGAGGTTCGTAGCAACTCTTACTACATGACTGTCAGCATCACTTTGAGTTTTTTAGAACTATCACTACATTACTGTTAGCATCATTTTGAGTTTATGAGCAATTCTCACGACATCACTGTAGCATTGAATTGAGTTCATTAGCAATTCTTCCGACATCACTCTCGCAATATTTTGCGGTTTGTAGCAACTTTTACTACATTACTGTAAGCATCATTTTGAGTTCATTCGCAATTCTTTCAACATCACTGTCGCATCATTTTTAGGTTCAAAGCAACTCTTACTACATGACTGTCAGCATCACTTTGAGGTTATTCCAAACACTTACTACATTACTGTAAGCATCACTAAGTTTATTAGCAACTATCACTAAATTACTGTTCGCATCATTTTGAGTTCATTAGCAATTCTTCCGACATCACTGTCGCAATATTTTGAGGTTCGTAGCAACTTTTACTACATTACTGACGCATTATTTTGAGGTTCGTAGCAACTCTTAGTACATGACTGTCAGCATCACTTGAGGTTATTCGAAACGTTCACTCCATTACTGTAAGCATCACTGAGTTTATTAGCAACTATCACTACATTGCTGTAAGCATCATCTTGAGTTCATTTGCAATTCTTACGACATCACTGTCGCATTATTTTTAGGTTCGTAGCAACTCTTTCTACATGACTGTCAGCATCACTTTAAGGTTGTTCGAAACACTTACTACATTACTGTAAGCATCACTGAGTTGATTAGCAACTATCACTACATTACTGTTTGCATCATTTCTAGTTCATTAGCAATTCGTCCGACATCACTGTCGCAATATTTTGAGGTTCGTAGCAACTCTTACTACATTATTGTTGCATTATTTAAAGGTTCGAAGCAACTCTTACTACATGACTGTCAGCATCACTTTTGATTTTATTAGCTTCTATCACTACATTACTGTTCCCATCATTTTGAGTTTATTAGCAATTCTTACGACATCACTGTAGCATTAAATTGAGTTCATTAGCAACTCTTACTACATGACTGTCAGCATCACTTTGAGGTTATTCGAAACTTTCACTCCATTACTGTTAGCATCATTTTGTGTTCATTAGCAATTCTTACTACATCACTGTCGCATCATTTTGAGATCATTAGCAATTCTTCCGACATCACTGTCGCATTATTTTGAGGTTCGTAGCAACTCTTACTACATGACTGTTAGCATCACTTTGAGGTTATTCGAAACACTTACTACCTTACTGAAAGCATCACTGAGTTGATGAGCAACTATCACTACATTACTGTTACCATCATTTTGAGTTTATTCGCAGTTCTTACAACATCAATGTAGCATTAAATTGAGTTCATCAGCAACTCTTACTACATGACTGTCAGCATCACGTTGAGGTTGTTCGAAACTCTTACTACATTACTGTAAGCATCACTGAGTTTATTAGCAATTATCACTACATTACTGTTAGCATCATTTTGTGGTTAGAAGCAACTTTTACTACATGACTGTCAGCATCACTTTGAGGTTGTTCGAAACACTTACTACATTACTGTAAGCATCACTGAGTTGATTACCAACTATCACTACATTACTGTTAGCATCATTTTGAGTTCATTAGCAATTCTTCCAACATCACTGTCGCAATATTTTGAGGTTTGTAGCAACACTTACTACATGACTGTCAGCATCACTTTGAGGTTGTTCGAAACTCTTACTACATTCCTGTAAGCATCACTGAGTTTCTTAGCAACTATCACTACATTACTGTTCGCATCATCTTGAGTTCATTAGCAATTCTTCCGACATCACTGTCGCAATATTTTGAGGTTCGTAGCAACACTTACTACATGACTTTCAGCATCACTTTGAGGTTGTTCGAAACTCTTACTACATTACTGTAAGCATCACTGAGTTAATTAGCAACTATCACTACATTACTGTTAGCATCATTTTGAGTTCATTAGCAATTCTTATTACATTACTGTCGCATCATTTTGAGATCATGAGCAATTCTTCCGACATCACTGTCGCATTATTTTGAGGTTCGTAGCAACTCTTCCTACATGACTGTCAGCATCACTTTGAGGTAATTCGAAACACTTACTATATTACTTTAAGCATCACTGAGTTGATTAGCAACTACCACTACATTACTGTTAGCATCATTTTGAGTTCATTAGCAATTCTTCCGACATCACTTTCGCAATATTTTGAGGTTCGTAGCGACTTTTACTACATTACTGTCGCATTATATTGAGGTTCGTAGCAACTCTTACTACATGACTGTCAGCATCACTTTGAGGTCATTCGAAACACTTACTACATTACTTTGAGGTTCGTAGCAACTCTTACTACATTATTTTTGCATTATTTTAAGGTCCGTAGCAACTCTTACTACATTACTGTCAGCATCACTTTGAGTTTATTAGCAACTATCACTACATTACTGTTAGCATCATTTTGAGTTTATGAGCAATTCTCACGACATCACTGTAGCATTGAATTGAGTTCATTAGCAACTCTTACTCAATGACTGTCAGCACCACTTTGAGGTTGTTCGAAACTCTTACTACATTACTGTAAGCATCACTGAGTTTCTTAGCAACTATCACTACATTGCTGTTAGCATCATCTTGAGTTCATTAGCAATTCTTCCGACGTCACTGTCGCATTATTTTGAGGTTCGTAGCAACTCTTACTACATGACTGTCAGCATTACTTTGAGGTTGTTCGAAACACTTACTACATTACTGTAAGCATCACTGACTTGATTAGCAACTACCACTACATTACTGTTAGCATCATCTTGAGTTCTTTCGCAATTCTTCCGACATCACTGTCGCAATATTTTGAGGTTCGTAGCGACTTTTACTACATTACTGTCGCATTATATTGAGTTTCATAGCAACTCTTACTACATGACTGTCAGCATCACTTTGAGGTTATTCGAAATTTTCACTCCATTACTGTTAGCATCATTTTGAATTCATTGGCAATTCTTAATACATCACTGTCGCATTATTTGGAGATCATTAGCAATTCTTCCGACATCACTGTTAGCATTATTTTGAGGTTCGTAGCAACTCTTACTACATGACTGTCAGCATCACTTTGAGGTTATTCGAAACACTTACTACATTACTGTAAGCATCAATGAGTTGATTAGCAACTATCACTACATTACTGTTAGCATCATTTTGAGTTCATTAGCAATTCTTCCGACATCACTGTCGCAATATTTTGAGTTTCGTAGCAAATTTTACTACATCACTGTCACATTATTTTGAGGTTCATAGCAACTCTTACTACATTACTGTCAGCATCACTTTGAGGTTTTTCGAAAGTTTCACTCCATTACTGTTAGCATCATTTTGAGTTCATTAGCAATTCTTCCGACATCACTGTCGCAAAATTTTGAGGTTCTGAGCAACTTTTAGTACATGACTGTCAGCATCACTTTGAGGTAATTTGAAAGTTTCACTCCATTACTGTTAGCATCATTTTGAGTTCATTAGCAATTCTTACTACATCACTGTCACATTATTTTGAGGTTCGTAGCAACTCTTACTACATTATTGTTGCATTATTTTAAGGTTCGTAGCAACTCTTACTACATTACTGTCGGCATCACTTTGAGGTTATTCGAAAGTTTCACTCCATTACTGTTAGCATCATTTTGAGTTCATTAGCAATTCTTATTACATCACTGTCGCATCATTTTGAGATCATGAGCAATTCTTCCGACATCACTGTCGCATTATTTTGAGGTTCGTAGCAACTCTTCCTACATGACTGTCAGCATCACTTTGAGGTTATTCGAAACACTTACTTTATTACTGCAAGCATCACTGAGTTGATTAGCAACTACCACTACATTACTGTTAGCATCATTTTAAGTTCATTAGCAATTCTTCCGACATCACTGTCGCAATATTTTGAGGTTCATCGCGACTTTTACTACATTACTGTCGCATTATATTGAGGTTCGAAGCAACGCTTACTACATGACTGTCAGCATCACTTTGAGGTTATTCGAAAGTTTCACTCCATTACTGTTAGCATCATTTTGAGTTCATTAGCAATTCTTTCTACATCACTGTCGCAATATTTTGAGGTTCGTAGCAACTTTTACTACATTACTGTCGCATTATTTTTAGGTTCGTAGCAACTCTTAGTACATGACTGTCAGCATTACTTTGAGGTTATTCGAAACGTTCACTCCATTACTTTTAGCATCATTTTGAGTTCATTAGCAATTCTTACTAAATCACTGTCGCATCATTTTGAGATCATTAGCAATTCTTCCGACATCACTGTCACATTATTTTGAGGTTCGTAGCAACTCTTACTACATTATTGTTGCATTATTTTAAGGTTCGTAGCAACTCTTACTACATTATTGTTGCATTATTTTAAGGTTCGTAGCAACTCTTACTACATGACTGTCAGCATCACTTTTAGGTTATTCGAAACACTTACTACATTACTGTAAGCATCACTGAGTTTATTAGCAACTATCACTCCATTACTGTTAGCATCATTTTGAGTTCATGAGCAATTCTTCCGACATCACTGTCGCAATATTTTGAGGTTCGTAGCAACTTTTACTACATCAATGTCACATTATTTTGAGGTTCGTAGCAACTCTTACTACATTACTGTCAGCATCACTTTGAGGTTATTCGAAAGTTTCACTCCATTACTGTTAGCATCATTTTGAGTTCATTAGCAATTCTTACTACATCAGTGTCGCATCATTTTGAGATCATTAGCAATTCTTACTACATCACTGTCACATTATTTTGAGGTTCGTAGCAACTCTTCCTACATGACTGTCAGTATCACTTTGAGGTTATTCAAAACACTTACTATATTACTGTAAGCATCACTGAGTTGTTTGCAACTACCACTACATTACTGTTAGCATCATTTTAAGTTCATTAGCAATTCTTCCGACATCACTGTCGCAATATTTTGAGGTTCGTAGCGACTTTTACTACATTACTGTCGCATTATATTGAGGTTCGAAGCAACGCTTACTACATGACTGTCAGCATCACTTTGAGGTTATTTGAAACACTTACTACATTACTGTAAGCATCACTGAGTTTCTTAGCAACTATCACTACATTACTGTTAGCATCATTTTGAGTTCATTAGCAATTCTTCCGACATCACTGTCGCAATATTTTGAGGTTCGTAGCAACTTTTACTACATTACTGTCGCATTATTTTGAGTTTCGTAGCAACTCTTACTACATGACTGTCAGCATCACTTTGAGGTTATTCGAAACTTTCACTCCATTACTGTTAGCATCATTTTGAGTTCATTAGCAATTCTTACTACATCACTGTCGCATCATTTTGAGATCATTAGCAATTCTTCTGACATCACTGTCACATTATTTTGAGGTTTGTAGCAACTCTTACTACATTACTGTCAGCATCACTTTGAGTTTTTTAGCAACTATCACTACATTACTGTTAGCATCATTTTGAGTTCATTTGCAATTCTTCCGACATCACTGTCGCAATATTTTGAGGTTCGTAGCAACTTTTACTACATTACTGTCGCATTATTTTGAGTTTCGTAGCAACTCTTACTAAATGACTGTCAGCATCACTTTGAGGTTGTTCGAAACTCTTACTACATTACTGTAAGCATCACTGAGTTTCTTAGCAACTATCACGACATTACTGTTCGCATCATCTTGAGTTCATTAGCAATTCTTCCGACATCACTGTCGCATTATTTTGATGTTCGTAGCAACACTTACTACATGACTGTCAGCATCACTTTGAGGTTATTAGAAAGTTTCACTCCATTACTGTTAGCATTATTTTGAGTTGTTGAGCAATTCTCACGACATCACTGTAGCATTAAATTGAGTTCATTAGCAACTTTACTAAATGACTGACAGCATCACTTTTAGGTTGTTCGAAACACTTACTACATTACTTTAAGCATCACTGAGTTTCTGAGCAACTATCACTACATTACTGTTAGCATCATCTTGAGTTCATTAGCAATTCTTCCGACATCACTGTCGCAATATTTTGACGTTCGTAGCAACTTTTACTACATTACTGTCGCATTATTTTTAGGTTCGTAGCATCTCTTACTACATGACTGTCAGCATCACTTTGAGGTTATTTGAAACTTTCACTCCATTACTGTTAGCATCATCTTGAGTTCTTTAGCAATTCTTCCGACATCACTGTCGCAATATTTTGACGTTCGTAGCAACTTTTACTACATTACTGTCGCAATATTTTGACGTTCGTAGCAACTTTTACTACATTACTGTCGCATTATTTTGAGGTTCGTAGCAACTCTTACGACACAACTGTCAGCATCACTTTGAGGTTATTCGAAATTTTCACTCCATTACTGTTAGCATCATTTTGAGTTCATTAGCAATTCTTACTACATCACTGTCGCATCATTTTGAGATCATTAGCAATTCTTCTGACATCACTGTTAAATTATTTTGAGGTTCGTAGCAACTCTTAGTACATTGCTGTCAGCATCACTTTGAGTTTTTCAGCAACTATTACTACATTACTGTTCGCATCATTTTGAGTTTATGAGCAATTCTCACGACATCACTGTAGAATCATTTTGAGTTCATGAGCAATTCTTACGACATCACTGTCGCATCATTTTGAGATCATTAGCAATTCTTCCGACATCACTGTCGCATTTTATTGAGGTTCGTAGCAACTCTTACGACACAACTGTCAGCATCACTTTGAGGTTATTCGAAACACTTACTACATTACTGTAAGCATCACTGACTTGATGAGCAACTATCACTACATTACTTTTTGCATCATTTTGAGTTCATTAGCAATTCTTCTGACATCACTGTCGCAATATTTTGAGGTTCGTTGCAATTTTTACTACATTACTGTCGCATTATTTTGAGGTTCGTAGCAACTCTTACTACATGACTGTCAGCATCACTTTGAGGTTATTCGAAACTTTCACTCCATTACTGTTAGCATCATTTTGAGTTCATTAGCAATTCTTACTACATCACTGTCGCATCATTTTGAGATCATTAGCAATTCTTCTGACATCACTGTCGCATTATTTTGAGGTTCGTAGAAACTCTTACTACATTACTGTCGCATTATTTTGAGGTTCGTAGCAACTCTTAGTACATGACTGTCACCATCACTTTGAGGTTATTCGAAACGTTCACTCCATTACTGTTAGCATCATTTTGAGTTCATGAGCAATTCTTACTACATCACTGTCGCACTATTTTGAGGTTCGTAGCAACTCTTCCTACATGACTGTCAGCATCACTTTCAGTTCATTAGCAACTATCACGACATTACTGTCAGCATCACTTTGAGGTTATTCGAAACACTTACTACATTACTGTAAGCATCACTGACTTGATTAGGAACTATCACTACATTACTGTTCGCATCATTTTGAGTTCATTAGCAATTCTTCCGGCATCACTGTCGCAATATTTTGAGGTTCGTAGCAACTTTTACTACATGACTGTCAGCATCACTTTGAGGTTATTCGAAACAATTACGACATTACTGTTAGCATCATCTTTAGTTCATCAGCAATTCTTACTACATCACTGTCGCATCATTTTGAGTTCATTAGCAATTCTTACTACATCACTGTCTCATCATTTTGAGATCATTAGCAATTCTTCGGACATCACTGTCACATTATTTTGAGGTTCGTAGCAACTCTTACTACATTATTGTTGCATTATTTTAAGGTTCGTAGCAACTCTTACTACATTACTGTCAGCATCACTTTGAGTTTTTTAGCAACTATCACTACATTACTGTTAGCCTCATTTTGAGTTGTTGAGCAATTCTCACAACATCACTTTAGCATTAAATTGAGTTCATGAGCAACTCTTACTAAATGACTGACAGCATCAGTTTTAGGTTGTTCGAAACACTTTCTACATTACTGTAAGCATCACTGAGTTAATTAGCAACTATCACTACATTACTGTTAGCATCATTTTGAGTTCATTAGCAATTCTTCCGACATCACTGTCGCAATATTTTGAGGTTCGTAGCAACACTTACTACATGACTGTCAGCATCACTTTGAGGTTATTCGAAACATTCACTCCATTACTGTTAGCATCATTTTGAGTTCATGAGCAATTCTCACGACATCACTGCAGCATTAAATTGAGTTCATTAGCAACTCTTACTAAATGACCGTCAGCATCACTTTGAGGTTGTTCGAAACTCTGCCTACATTACTTTTAGCATCACTGAGTTTCTTAGCAACTATCACTACATTACTGTTAGCATCATTTTGAGATCCTAAGCAATTCTTCCGACATCACTGTCGCAATATTTTGATGTTCGTAGCAACTTTTACTACATTACTGTCGCATTATTTTGAGGTTCGTTGCAACTCTTACTACATGACTGTCAGCATCACTTTGAGGTTATTCGAAATTTTCACTCCATTACTGTTAGCATCATTTTGAGTTCATTAGCAATTCTTACTACATCACTGTCGCATCATTTTGAGATCATTAGCAATTCTTCTGACATCACTGTCACATTATTTTGAGGTTCGTAGCAACTCTTACTACATTACTGTCAGCATCACTTTGAGTTTTTTAGCAACTATCACTACATTACTGTTCGCATCATTTTGATTTGTTGAGCAATTCTCATGACATCACTGTAGCATTAAATTGAGTTCATTAGCAACTCTTACTAAATGACTGACAGCATCACTTTTAGGTTGTTCGAAACACTTACTACATGACTGTAAGCATCAGAGTTAATTAGCAACTATCACTACATTACTGTTAGCATCATTTTGAGTTCATTAGCAATTCTTACTACATCACTGTCGCATCATTTTGAGATCATTAGCAATTCTTCTGACATCACTGTCACATTATTTTGAGGTTCGTAGCAACTCTTACTACATTACTGTCAGCATCACTTTGAGTTTTTTAGCAACTATCACTACATTACTGTTAGCATCATTTTGAGTTCATTTGCAATTCTTCCGACATCACTGTCGCAATATTTTGAGGTTCGTAGCAACTTTTACTACATTACTGTCGCATTATTTTGAGTTTCGTAGCAACTCTTACTAAATGACTGTCAGCATCACTTTGAGGTTGTTCGAAACTCTTACTACATTACTGTAAGCATCACTGAGTTTCTTAGCAACTATCACTACATTACTGTTCGCATCATCTTGAGTTCATTAGCAATTCTTCCGACATCACTGTCGCATTATTTTGAGGTTCGTAGCAACTTTTACGACAATACTGTCGCATTATTTTGAGGTTCGTAGCAACACTTACTACATGACTGTCAGCATCACTTTGAGGTTATTAGAAAGTTTCACTCCATTACTGTTAGCATTATTTTGAGTTGTTGAGCAATTCTCACGACATCACTGTAGCATTAAATTGAGTTCATTAGCAACTTTACTAAATGACTGACAGCATCACTTTTAGGTTGTTCGAAACACTTACTACATTACTCTAAGCATCACTGAGTTTCTGAGCAACTATCACTACATTACTGTTAGCATCATCTTGAGTTCATTAGCAATTCTTCCGACATCACTGTCGCAATATTTTGACGTTCGTAGCAACTTTTACTACATTACTGTCGCAATATTTTGACGTTCGTAGCAACTTTTACTACATTACTGTCGCATTATTTTGAGGTTCGTAGCAACTCTTACGACACAACTGTCAGTATCACTTTGAGGTTATTCGAAATTTTCACTCCATTACTGTGAGCATCATTTTGAGTTCATTAGCAATTCTTACTACATCACTGTCGCATCATTTTGAGATCATTAGCAATTCTTCTGACATCACTGTTAAATTATTTTGAGGTTCGTAGCAACTCTTAGTACATTGCTGTCAGCATCACTTTGAGTTTTTCAGCAATTATCACTACATTACTGTTCGCATCATTTTGAGTTTATGAGCAATTCTCACGACATCACTGTAGAATCATTTTGAGTTCATGAGCAATTCTTACGACATCACTGTCGCATCATTTTGAGATCATTAGCAATTCTTCCGACATCACTGTCGCATTTTATTGAGGTTCGTAGCAACTCTTACGACACAACTGTCAGCATCACTTTGAGGTTATTCGAAACACTTACTACATTACTGTAAGCATCACTGACTTGATTAGCAACTATCACTACATTACTTTTTGCATCATTTTGAGTTCATTAGCAATTCTTCTGACATCACTGTCGCAATATTTTGAGGTTCGTAGCAATTTTTACTACATTACTGTCGCATTATTTTGAGGTTCGTAGCAACTCTTACTACATGACTGTCAGCATCACTTTGAGGTTATTCGAAACTTTCACTCCATTACTGTTAGCATCATTTTGAGTTCATTAGCAATTCTTACTACATCACTGTCGCATCATTTTGAGATCATTAGCAATTCTTCTGACATCACTGTCGCATTATTTTGAGGTTCGTAGAAACTCTTACTACATTACTGTCGCATTATTTTGAGGTTCGTAGCAACTCTTAGTACATGACTGTCACCATCACTTTGAGGTTATTCGAAACGTTCACTCCATTACTGTTAGCATCATTTTGAGTTCATGAGCAATTCTTACTACATCACTGTCGCATCATTTTGAGATCTTTAGCAATTCCTCCGACATCACTGTCGCACTATTTTGAGGTTCGTAGCAACTCTTCCTACATGACTGTCAGCATCACTTTCAGTTCATTAGCAACTATCACGACATTACTGTCAGCATCACTTTGAGGTTATTCGAAACACTTACTACATTACTGTAAGCATCACTGACTTGATTAGGAACTATCACTACATTACTGTTCGCATCATTTTGAGTTCATTAGCAATTCTTCCGACATCACTGTCGCCATATTTTGAGGTTCGTAGCAACTTTTACTACATTACTGTCGCATTATTTTGAGGTTCGTAGCAACACTTACTACATGACTGTCAGCATCACTTTGAGGTTATTCGAAACAATTACGACATTACTGTTAGCATCATCTTTAGTTCATCAGCAATTCTTACTACATCACTGTCGCATCATTTTGAGTTCATTCGCAATTCTTACTACATCACTGTCTCATCATTTTGAGATCATTAGCAATTCTTCGGACATCACTGTCACATTATTTTGAGGTTCGTAGCAACTCTTACTACATTATTGTTGCATTATTTTAAGGTTCGTAGCAACTCTTACTACATTACTGTCAGCATCACTTTGAGTTTTTTAGCAACTATCACTACATTACTGTTAGCATCATTTTGAGTTGTTGAGCAATTCTCACAACATCACTTTAGCATTAAATTGAGTTCATGAGCAACTCTTACTAAATGACTGACAGCATCAGTTTTAGGTTGTTCGAAACACTTTCTACATTACTGTAAGCATCACTGAGTTAATTAGCAACTATCACTACATTACTGTTAGCATCATTTTGAGTTCATTAGCAATTCTTCCGACATCACTGTCGCAATATTTTGAGGTTCGTAGCAACACTTACTACATGACTGTCAGCATCACTTTGAGGTTTTTCGAAACATTCACTCCATTACTGTTAGCATCATTTTGAGTTCATGAGCAATTCTCACGACATCACTGCAGCATTAAATTGAGTTCATTAGCAACTCTTACTAAATGACCGTCAGCATCACTTTCAGGTTGTTCGAAACTCTGCCTACATTACTTTTAGCATCACTGAGTTTCTTAGCAACTATCACTACATTACTGTTAGCATCATTTTGAGATCCTTAGCAATTCTTCCGACATCACTGTCGCAATATTTTGATGTTCGTAGCAACTTTTACTACATTACTGTCGCATTATTTTGAGGTTCGTTGCAACACTTACTACATGACTGTCAGCATCACTTTGAGGTTATTCGAAATTTTCACTCCATTACTGTTAGCATCATTTTGAGTTCATTAGCAATTCTTACTACATCACTGTCGCATCATTTTGAGATCATTAGCAATTCTTCTGACATCACTGTCACATTATTTTGAGGTTCGTAGCAACTCTTACTACATTACTGTCAGCATCACTTTGAGTTTTTTAGCAACTATCACTACATTACTGTTAGCATCATTTTGATTTGTTGAGCAATTCTCATGACATCACTGTAGCATTAAATTGAGTTCATTAGCAACTCTTACTAAATGACTGAAAGCATCACTTTTAGGTTGTTCGAAACACTTACTACATGACTGTAAGCATCACTGAGTTAATTAGCAACTATCACTACATTACTGTTAGCATCATTTTGAGTTCATTAGCAATTCTTCCGACATCACTGTCGCAATATTTTGAGGTTCGTAGCAACTTTTACTACATTACTGTCGCATTATTTTGAGTTTCGTAGCAACTCTTACTAAATGACTGTCAGCATCACTTTGAGGTTGTTCGAAACTCTTACTACATGACTGTAAGCATCACTGAGTTTCTTAGCAACTATCACTACATTACTGTTAGCATCATCTTGAGTTCATTAGCAATTCTTCCGACATCACTGTCGCAATATTTTGAGGTTCGTAGCAACTTTTACTACATTACTGTCGCATTATTTTGAGGTTCGTAGCAACACTTACTACATGACTGTCAGCATCACTTTGAGGTTATTAGAAAGTTTCACTCCATTACTGTTAGCATCATTTTGAGTTCATTAGCAATTCTTACTACATCACTGTCGCATCATTTTGAGATCATTAGCAATTCTTCTGACATCACTGTCACATTATTTTGAGGTTCGTAGCAACTCTTACTACATTACTGTCAGCATCACTTTGAGTTTTTTAGCAACTATCACTACATTACTGTTAGCATCATTTTGATTTGTTGAGCAATTCTCATGACATCACTGTAGCATTAAATTGAGTTCATTAGCAACTCTTACTAAATGACTGAAAGCATCACTTTTAGGTTGTTCGAAACACTTACTACATGACTGTAAGCATCACTGAGTTAATTAGCAACTATCACTACATTACTGTTAGCATCATTTTGAGTTCATTAGCAATTCTTCCGACATCACTGTCGCAATATTTTGAGGTTCGTAGCAACTTTTACTACATTACTGTCGCATTATTTTGAGTTTCGTAGCAACTCTTACTAAATGACTGTCAGCATCACTTTGAGGTTGTTCGAAACTCTTACTACATGACTGTAAGCATCACTGAGTTTCTTAGCAACTATCACTACATTACTGTTAGCATCATCTTGAGTTCATTAGCAATTCTTCCGACATCACTGTCGCAATATTTTGAGGTTCGTAGCAACTTTTACTACATTACTGTCGCATTATTTTGAGGTTCGTAGCAACACTTACTACATGACTGTCAGCATCACTTTGAGGTTATTAGAAAGTTTCACTCCATTACTGTTAGCATTATTTTTAGTTGTTGAGAAATTCTCACGACATCACTGTAGCATTAAATTGAGTTCATTCGCAACTCTTACTAAATGACTGACAGCATCACTTTTAGGTTTTTCGAAACACTTACTACATTACTTTAAGCATCGCTGAGTTTCTTAGCAACTATCACTACATTACTGTTAGCATCATCTTGAGTTCATTAGCAATTCTTCCGACATCACTGTCGCAATATTTTGACGTTCGTAGCAACTTTTACTACATTACTGTCGCATTATTTTGAGGTTCGTAGCATCTCTTACGACATGACTGTCAGCATCACTTTGAGGTTATTCGAAACTTTCACTCCATTACATTTAGCATCATCTTGAGTTCATTAGCAATTCTTCCGACATCACTGTCGGAATATTTTGAGGTTCGTAGCAACTTTTACTACATTACTTTCGCAATATTTTGACGTTCGTAGCAACTTTTACTACATTACTGTCGCAATATTTTGAGGTTTGTAGCAACTCTTACTACATGACTGTCAGCATCACTTTGAGGTTATTCGAAATTTTCACTCCATTACTGTTAGCATCATTTTGAGTTCATTAGCAATTCTTACTACATCAATGTCGCATCATTTTGAGATCATTAGCAATTCTTCTGACATCACTGTCGCATTATTTTGAGGTTCGTAGCAACTCTTAGTACATTACTGTCTGCATCACTTTGAGTTTTTTAGCAACTATCACTACATTACTGTTCGCATCATTTTGAGTTTATGAGCAATTGTCACGACATCACTGTAGCATCATTTTGAGTTCATTAGCAATTCTTACGACATCACTGTCGCATCATTTTGAGATCATTAGCAATTCTTCCGACATCACTGTCGCATTTTATTGAGGTTCGTAGCAACTCTTACGACACAACTGTCAGCATCACTTTGAGGTTATACATTACTGTAAGCATCACTGACTTGATTAGCAACTATCACTACATTACTTTTTGCATCATTTTGAGTTCATTAGCAATTCTTCCGACATCACTGTCGCAATATTTTGAGGTTCGTAGCAACTCTCACTTCATCACTTTCAGCATCATTTTGAGGATAGTAGCAACTCTCACGACATCACTGTAAGCATCATTTTTAGGTTAGTAGCAACTCTCACGACATCACTCTTGCATCATTTTGAGGTCGGTAACAACTCTCACCACATCACTGTAGCATCATTTCTTAGGTACATAGCAACTTTCACAACATCACTTTAGCATCATTTTGAGATTAGTAGCAACTCTCACCACATCACTCTAGCATCATTTTGAGGTCGGTAACAATTCTCACCACATCACTGTGGCATCATTTCTTAGGTACATGGCAACTCTCACAACATCAGTTTAGCATCATTTTGAGATTAGTAGCAACTATCACTACATCACAGTGGCATCATTTCTTAGGTTTTTAGCAACTCTCACCACATCACTGTAGCATCATTTTGAGGTTCGTAGAAACTCTCACGACATCACTTTCAGCATCATTTTGAGATTAGTAGCAACTCTCACCATATAACTTTAGCATCATTTTGAGGATAGTAGCAACTCTCACGACATTACTGGAGCCTCATTTTTAGGTTTTTAGCAACTATCACTACATCACTGTGGCATCATTTCTTAGGTTTGTAGCAACTCTCATTACATCACTTTAGCATCATTTTGAGGTTCGAAGAAACTCTCACGACATCACTGTCAGTATCATTTTAAGGTTAGCAGCAAGTCTCACTACATGACTGTCACCATCATTTTGAGGTTAGTAGCAACTCTCACCACATCACTGTAGCATCATTTCTTAGGTTAGTAGCAACTCTCACTACATCACTTTAGCATCATTTTGAGATTAGTAGCAACTCTCACCCCATTACTGTGGCATCATTTCTTAGGTTAGTAGCAACTCTCATTACATCACTGTCAGCATCATTTTGAGGTTTTTAGCAACTCTCACTACATGACTGTAGCATCATTTTTTTAGGTTAGTAGCAACTCTCACCACATCACTGTGGCATCATTTTAAGGTTTTAAGCAACTCTTACTGCATCACTGGAGGATCATTTTGAGATTTGAAGCAACTCTCAACACATCACTTTAGCATCATTTCTTAGATTAGTAGCAACTCTCACTACATCACTGCAGCATCATTTTGAGGTTTTTAGCAACTCTTCCTACATCGCTGTAGCATCATTTTGAGGATAGTAGCAAATCTCACTTCATGACTGTCAGCATCATTTTGAGGTTTGTAGCAACTCTTACTACATCACTGGAGCATCATTTAGAGTTTTTTGAAACTATTACCACATCACTGTCACATCATTTTGAGATTTTTAGCAACTGTCACGACATCACTGTAGCATCATTTGGAGGATAGTAGCAACTGTCACTACATGACTGTCAGCATCATTTTTAAAGGTTTTAAGCAACTCTTACTGCATCACTGGAGCATCATTTTGAGGTTTTTAGTCAACCGAATACATTACTGTAGGCTCATTTTGAGGATCGTAGCAACTCTCACTACATCACTGTAGCATCATTTTGAGGTTTTTAGCAACCTAATACATTACTGTAGCATCATTTTGAGGATCATAGCAACTCTCTCTACATCACTGTAGAATCATTTTGAGGTTCGTAGCAACTCTCACCACATCACTGTAGCATCATTTTGAGGTTCTTAACAACTCTCACTACATTACTGTCAGCATCATTTTGAGGTTTTAAGCAACTCTTACTGCATCACTGGAGCATCATTTTGAGGTCCGTAGCAACTCTTACTACATCACTGTAGCATCATTTGGAGGATAGAAGCAACTCTCACAACATCACTGGAGCATCATTTTGAGGTTCGTAGCAACTCTCACCACATTACTGTCAGCATCATTTTGAGGTCTTTAGCAACTCTTACCACATCACTGTCGCATCATTTTGAGATTTTAAGCAACTCTCACAACATCACTGTAGCATCATTTGGAGGATAGTAGCAACTCTCACCATATCACTGTCGCATCATTTTAAGATTTTAAGAAACTCTCACCACATCACTGTAGCATCATTTTGAGATTTGAAGCAACTCTCACTACATCACTTCAGCATCATTTCTTCGATGAGTAGCAACTCTCACTGTATCACTGTAGCATCATTTTGAGGTTTTTAGCAACTCTCACTACATCACTGTAGCATCATTTTGAGGGTCGCAGCAACTCTCACTACATTACTGACAGCATCATTTTGATTTTTTTTTTCAACTCTCACCACATCACTTTAGCATCATTTTGAGATTTTTAGCAACTCTTACCACATTACTGTCGCATCATTTTTAGGTTCGGAGCAACTCTCACTACATTACTGGTGCATCATTTTGAGGTTCGTGGCAACTCTCACTACATAACTGTAGCATCATTTTGAGGATTTTAGCAACTCTCACCACATCACTTTAGCATCATTTTGAGATTTTTAGCAACACTTACAACATTACTGTGGCATTATTGAGGTTCGTAGCAACTCTCACTACATCACTGTAGCATCATTTTGAGGTTTTAGCAACCTAATACATTACTGTAGCATCATTTTGAGGATCGTAGCAACTCTCTCTACATCACTGTTGCATCATTTGAGATTTTAAGCAACTCTCACTACATCACTGTAGCATCATTTGGAGGATAGTAGCAACTCTCACCACATCACTGGAGCATCATTTTGAGGTTCGTAGCAACTCTCACTATATCACTTTAGCATCATTTTGAGATTTTTAGCAACTCTCACCACATTACTGTCAGCATCATTTTGAGGTCTTTCGCAACTCTTACCACATCACTGTCGCATCATTTTGAGATTTTAAGAAACTCTCACCACATCACTGTAGAATCATTTTGAGGTTTTAAGCAACTCTTACTGCATCACTGGAGCATCATTTTCAGATCCGTAGCAACTCTCACTACATCACTGTAGCATCATTTTGAGGTTTTAAGCAACTCTCACCACATTACTGTTGCATCATTTTGAGCTTCGTAGCAACTCTCACTACATTACTGAAGCATCATTTTGAGGTTCGTGGCAACTCTCACTACATCCTGTAGCATCATTTTGAGGATTTTAGCAACTCTCCCCCCATCACTTCAGCATCATTTTTAGATTTTTAGTAACTCCTACTACATTACTGTAGTATCATTTTGAGGTTCGTAGCAACTCTCACTACATCACTGGAGCATCATTTTGAGGTTCGTAGCAACTCTCACTACATTACTGACAGCATCATTTGAGGTTTTGAGCAACTCTCATCACATCACTTTCGCATCATTATGAGATTTTTAGCAATTCTCACCACATCACTATAGCATCATTTTGAGGATAGTAGCAAATCTCACTTCATGACTGTCAGCATCATTTTGAGGTTCGTAGCAACTCTGACTACATCACTGGAGCATCATTTTGAGTTTTTTGAAACTATTACCACATCACTGTCACATCATTTTGAGATTTTAAGCAACTCTCACTACATCATTGTAGCATCATTTGAAGGATAGTAGCAACTCTCACCACATCACTGTCGCATCATTTTGAGATTTTAAGCAACTCTCACTACATGACTGTCAGCATCATTTTAAGGTTTTAAGCAACTCTTACTGCATCACTTTAGCATCATTTTGAGATTAGTAGCAACTCTCACCCCATCACTGTGGCATCATTTCTTAGGTTAGTAGCAACTCTCATTACATCACTGTCAGCATCATTTTGAGGTTTTTAGCAACTCTCACTACATGACTGTAGCATCATTTTTTAGGTTAGTAGCAACTCTCACCACATCACTGTGGCATCATTTTAAGGTTTTAAGCAACTCTTACTGCATCACTGGAGCATCACTTTGAGGTTTTTAGTCAACCTAATACATTACTGTAGCATCATTTTGAGGATCGTAGCAACTCTCACTCCATCACTGTAGCATCATTTTGAGGTTTTTAGCAACCTAATACATTACTGTAGCATCATTTTGAGGATCGTAGCAACTCTCACTACATCACTGTAGAATCATTTTGAGGTTCGTAGCAACTCTCACCACATTACTGTAGCATCATTTTGAGGTTCGTAGCAACTCTCACCACATCACTGTAGCATCATTTCTTAAGTAAGTAGCCACTCTCATTACATCACTTTGGCATGATTTTGAAATTACTATCAACTCTCACCACATCACTGTAGCATCATTTTGATGTCATGAGCAACTCTTACTACATCACTGTAGCATCATTTTGAGGTTATTAGCAACTCTCATTACATCACTTTAGCATCATTTTGACATTAGTTGCAACTCTCACTACAACACTGTAGCATCATTTCTTAGGTTCGTAGCATCTCTCATTACATCACTTGATTATCATTTCTTATGTGAGAAGAAACTCTCACTACATCACTGTAGCTTTATTTTCAGTTAAGAAGAAACTCTCACTACATCACTGTAGCTTTATTTTCAGTTAAGAAGAAACTCTCACTACATTACTGTAAGCATCAATTTGAGGATAGTGTCAACTCTTACTTCATCACTGCATCATTTTGAGGTTCGTAGCAACTCTCACTCCATGACTTTAGCATCAATTTTTAGGTTTTAAGCAACTCTCACTACATTACTGTCAGCATTATTTTGAGCATCCTAGTAACTCTCACTACATCACTGTTGCATCATTTCTTAGGTTCGGAGCAACTCTCATGACATCACTTTAGCATCATTTTTAAATTAGTAGCAACTGTCATTACATCACTTGAGCATCATTTTGAGGTTCGTAGAACTCTCACCACATCAGTGTAACATCATTTTGAGGTTAGTAGCAACTCTCACTACATCACTGAAGAATCATTTTGAGAATAGTTGAAACTCTCACTACATCACTGTAGCCTTATTTTGAGTTTAGCAGAAACTCTCACTACATTACTGTCAGCATCATTTTGAGGTTTTTAGCAACTCTCACCACATCACTGGAGCATCATTTCTTAAGTAAGTAGCCACTCTCATTACATCACTTTGGCATGATTTTGAGGATAGTAGTAACTCTTACTACACCACTGTCGAATCATTTAAAGGTTCGTAGCAATTCTCACTACATTACTGTCAGCATCATTTTGAGGTTCGTAGAACTCTCACCACATCACTGTAGCAACCTTTCTTAGTTTAGTAGCAAGTCTCATTACATCACTTCAGCATCATTTTGAGGTTCGTAGCAACTCTCATGACATCACTATCAGCATCATTTTGAGGTTAGTCGCAACTCTCACGACATTACTGTTGCATCATCTTGCGGATTTTAGCAACTCTCACCACATCACTGTAGCATCATTTTTAGGTGAGTTGCAACTCTCAATACATTACTGTAATCATCATTTTGAGGTTTTTAGCAACTCTCACCACATCACTGGAGCATCATTTCTTAGGTTAGTAGCAACTCTCATTACATCACTGTCAGCATCATTTTGAGATTAGTAGCAACTCTCACTACATCACTGTAGCATCATTTTGAGGATTTTTGAAACTCCCACTTCATGAGTGTCAGCATCATTTTGAGATTAGTAGCAACTCTCACTACATCACTGTAGCATCAGTTTGAGGTTTTTAGCAACTGTCACAACATTACTGATAGCATCATTTTGAGATTTTTAGCAACTCTCACTACATCACGATCAGCATCATTTTGAGGTTGGTAGCAACTCTCACTACATCACTGTAGCATTATTTTGAGTTAACAGAAACTCACACTACATTACTGTCAGTATCATTTTTACGTTTTTAGCAACTCTCACTAAATGACTTTAGCATCATTTTGAGGTTCGTAGCAGGTCTCATGACATCACTTTGGCATCATTTTGAGGTTTGTAGCAACTCTCACTACATTACTGTAGCTTTATTTTGAGTTAAGCAGAAACTGTCACTACACTACTGTCAGTATCATTTTTAGGGTTTTAGCAACTCTCACTACATCACTGTAGCATTATTTTGAGATAAGTAGCAACTCTCACTACATCACTGAAGCATCATTTTGAAATTTTTAGCAACTCACCACATCACTGTAGCATCATTCATAGATTTTAAGCAACTCTCACTACATAACTGTAGCATCATTTTGAGGATAGTAGCAACTCTCACTACATCACTGTAGCATCATTTGGAGGATAGTAGCAACTCTCACTACATCACTGTAGCATCATTTGGAGGATAGTAGCAACTCTCACTAAATGACTGTCAGCATCATTTTAAGGTTTCAAGCAACTCTTACTGCATCACTGGAGCATGATTTTGAGGTTAGTAGCAACTCTCACTACATCACTGTAGCATCATTTTGAGGTTTTTAGCAACTCTCACTACATTACTGTAGCATCATTTTGAGGTTTTTCGCAACTCTCACCACATCACTGTAGCATCATTTTGAGGTTCGTAGCAACTCTCACGACATTACTGTTAGCATCATTTTGAGGTTTTTCGCAACTCTCACCACATCACTGTAGCATCATTTTGAGGTTCGTAGCAACTCTCACTACATTACTGACAGCATCATTTTGAGGTTTTTAGCAATTCTCACTACATCACTGTAGCATCATTTTGAGGTTTTTAGCAACTCTCACCATATCACTGAAGAATCATTTTGAGATTTTTAGCAACTCTTACTACATCACTGTAGCATCATTTTGAGGAAAGTAGCAACTCTCACTTCATGACTGTCAGCATCATTTTAAGGTTTGAAGCAACTCTCACTACATCACTGGAGCATCATTTTGAGGTTTTTAGCAACTCTCACAACATCACTGAAGCATCATTTTGAGATTTTTAGCAACTCTCACTACATCACTGTAGCATCATTTTGAGGTTTTAAGCAACTCTCACTAAATCACTGTTGCATCATTTCTTAGGTTTGTAGCAATTCTTTTTACATCACTGGAGCATCATTTCTTAGATTAGTAGCAACTCTCACTACATTACTGGAGCATCATATTGAGGTTCGTAGTGTCACGTCCCCATGGTCACGGGCATGGGGGCGTTGCATTATTTTTGACATCCTTCCCTTCTCAGGTTCGAGCTTCATGGGGCGGAGCTGCTGACTAATTGGGAGCACCTGGGCCCGGCGTCTCCCAGCTATAAAGCAGGCGATCAACCTGGCCGGTTGTCTCTCGCTCACTCCTCCTGGCCCACGTCGGAGCGATGGTTGTGTTTCTTGAGTTATGTCTTGTTTAGTTCTCTGCATCCATCACACCGCACACATACACCCCCTGTACACTCATGCACACACCCGCACTCACCACTGACACTACTGATAACCACACTCCACTGTACGTTATGGTTTGCCTTGTGTTGATTTTGCGTTACTAATAATAAATTATTAGTTGTGTTTCACGTTTAGTCTGCGTCTCCCTCCTTCGATGTCACGATTTCTGAGCCGGGTCGTGACAGAAGCAACTCTCACCACATCACTGTTGCATTATTTTGAGATTTTAAGCAACTCTCAGTACATCACTGGAGCATCATTTTGAGGTTCATCGAAACTCTCACTACATCACTGTAGCATCATTTGGAGGATAGTAGCAACTCTCACTACATGACTGTCAGCATCATTTTAAGTTTTCAAGCAACTCTCAGTACATCACTGGAGCATCATTTTGAGGTTCATCGAAACTCTCACTACATCACTGTAGCATCATTTTGAGGATAGTAGCAACTCTCACCACATCACTTTCGCATCATTTATTAGGTTAGAAGCAACTCTCATGACATCACTTTCGCATCTTTTTGAAATTAGTAGATACTCTCATTACATTACTGTCAGCATCATTTTGAGTTCATTATTATCATTGAGGTTATTCGAATCTTTCACTGCATTACTGTTAGCATTATTTTGATTTCATTAGCAATTCTTACTACATCTCTGTCGCATTATTTTGAGGTTATTAGCAACTCTTCCTACATCCCTGTAGCATTGTTTTTGAGGTCGTTAGCAACTCTTCCTACATCACTGTAGCATTTTTTTGAGGTTATTCGCAAATCTTACGACATCACTCTCAGCATCATTTTGAGATCATTAGTAACTTTAATTACATCACTGTAGCATCGTTTTGAGGTTCGTAGCAAATATTACTAAAAGACTGTCAGCATCACTTTGAGGTTATTCGAAACTTTCACTACATTACTGTCAGCATCACTTTCAGTTTGTTAGCAATCCTTAGAACATCACGGTAGCATCATTTTGAGGTTCGTCGCAACTATTACTACAATAATGTCAGTATTATTTTGAGTTTATTAGCAATTCTTACGACATCACTTTCGCATTATTTTGAGTTTTTTAGCAACTCTTACTAGATTACCGTCAGCATCATTTTGAGTTCATTTGCAATTCTTCTGACATCACTGTCGCATCATTTTGAGTTCATTAGCAATTCTTACAACATCACTGTCGCATCATTTTGAGTTCATTAGCAATTCTTACGACATCACTGTCGCATTATTTTGAGGTTATTAGCAACTATTACTACATTACTGTCAGCATCACTGAGTTTCTTAGCATCTATCACCACGTGACTGTTTGCATCGTTTTGAGTTCAATAGCAATCCTTACAACATCACTGTCATCATCATTTTTAGGTTACTCGCAGCTCTAACCACATGACTGTCAGCATCACTTTGAGGTTATTCGAAACTTTCACTACATTACTGTTAGTATCATTTTGAGTTTATTAGCAATTCTTACGACATCACAGTAGCATTATTTTGAGTTTCGTAGCAACTCTTACTACATGACTGTCAGCATCACTTTGAGGTTATTCGAAACACTTACTACATTGCTGTAAGCATCACTGAGTTGATTAGCAACTATCACTACATTACAGTTAGCATCATTTTAAGTTCATTAGCAATTCTTCCGACATCACTTTCAGCATCATTTTGAGGTTATTACCAATTCTTCTGACATTACTGTTGCATTATTTTAAGCAACTCTTTCTAACTGACTGTCAGCATCACTTTGAGGTTGTTCGAAACACTGACTACATGACTGTAAGCATCACTGAGTTGATTAGCAACTATCACTACATTACTGTTAACATCATTTTGAGTTCATTAGCAATTCTTCCGACATCACTGTCGCAATATTTTGAGGTTCGTAGCAACTTTTACTACATTACTGTCAGCATCACTTTTAGATTACTAAAAACTTTCACTCCATTACTGTTAGCATCATTTTGAGTTCATTAGCAATTCTTACTACATCACTGTCGCATCATTTTGAGATCATTAGCAATTCTTCCGACATCACTATCGCATTATTTTGAGGTTCGTAGCAACTCTTTCTACTTTACTGTTGCATTATTTTGACGTTATTAGCAGCTCTCACTACATTACTGTCAGAATCATTTTGAGGTTATTAGCAGCTCTCACTAGATTACTGTCAGCATCATTTTGAGTTCATTAGCAACTCTTACTACATGACTGTCAGCATCACTTTGAGGTT
This sequence comes from Aulostomus chinensis, assembly GCF_037954235.1. Lineage (NCBI taxonomy): Eukaryota > Metazoa > Chordata > Actinopteri > Syngnathiformes > Aulostomidae > Aulostomus > Aulostomus chinensis. The sequence continues at coordinate 30,334,930 of NC_141320.1, read as the reverse complement.
GTTTGAAACACTTACTACATTACTGTAAGCATCACTGAGTTTATTAGCAACTATCACTACATTACTGTTAGCATCATTTTGAGTTTATTAGCAATTCTTACGACATCACTGTATTATCAATTTGAGGTTAGTTTCAACTTTTCCAAAATTACCGTCAGCATCATTTTGAGTTCATTAGCAATTCTTCCGACATCACTGTCGCATTATTTTGAGATTATTAGCAATTCTTCCGACATCATTGTCGCATTATTTTGAAGTTCATAAAAACTCTTACTACATGACTGTCAGCATTACTTTGAGGTTATTCGAAACTTTCACAACATTACTTTTAGCATCATTTTGAGTTCATTAGCAATTCTAATGCGGCTCGAGGCCACGCTGGTTCACCGAGCGACAAGGTGAGCCTTGAAAACGGCATCGGCCGAGCTTCCCAGGCTTTGGATACCCTGGTGAATTCCCCAAATGTGGGAATCTCAACTGCATAATTTCTGACAGTGGGGGACTGCGTCCGCGCTCTCCCCTGTGATCGTGTGAAAAAAGGAAAGAAAGAAAGAAAGGCCGACCACGGCGGCAACAACAACAACGGTGACCGCCTGTCCCGGCCAGTTGGCGGTCTCCTCTTGTGCTGGCCAGCCTGAGGAGACCGCGGAGGACGTAGCCTCGATGAGCTCCCAGTATCTCTCACACCTTCCAGCCCTAAATGAAGAGGGCAGGGTTTCTGCCACATTTAGTTGAGGGTCATGGTATCTGACAAGCCCTGAGCTCAGGACAATACATCCACGGCTCGTCTTCGCAGTAAGTGGAATGATACAAGAGAATTCATGCGTGGGAGGAGATCAACTTGGAAAACCCCGACTCCAGGATGAGTCGCTGGCTTGTGGCTTTGAACACCGCTTTGTTTTACTTTGAGTCGCCCCACTAGCATAGCAGGGTGAAGGCACCGATTGCCTTTGCTTTGGATAGCAGTGGGGACAACCAGTGTGCCAGATGTAGTGTTTATGGCACTGCATTTTGTGTCGCCACCCAAAATGTTGCAGTTCCTGCCCACAGCCGCGGCCGGGATTGGCTGTACCGGGGGTGCTGGCTCTCACGTCGGGTGGCTGACAGGCATCGCTCCTCGGCCTTTTGGCTAAGATCAAGTGTAGTATCTGTTCTTATCAGTTTAATATCTGGTACGTTCCCTATCCGGGAACCATATGTTAAATTGCTTTTTAGAACAGGGTGATGCATCGGGAGCTTGCTCCGTCCTTTCCACGCATCAACCTGGTATTGCAGTGTTTCCAGGAGTGGTGCAATGCCACGCATTTCTCGTCGGAAATAAAACAAGCCTCCGCCAGGCACTCGCTCACCTGCTCCACCCAAAGCCGGACCAGGGTTCTCCTCCTGCACTGCAGCTTTTCCTCAGCCTGCGGCCGCAATGGCCTTCCAGGAACAGTGCGGGCCCCTCCCCTTTTGTCAGGAGCAAATCCCGTGCTCTTCAGGCCAACTCTCGAGTGCTGCACATGAGGCCGGGGCTGGATTTCCGCCCGCGCTGCCGCTGGGCGTCAAGTTGTGGCTCCGTTTGCACTCCAGATAAGGATGGAGGTCCGCTGACGGCACTGCTCTCGGAGCCTTTCCCAAAAGGCTTTGGAATGCACTCTGAAAGACCTGAACCTTCAATGTGCCTGAGCTTCCCGGGCTTGGGATATCCGACATCCGGCATCGTTGTGAGAAACAAAGGGGGCTGCGCACGCGGCAGATTGGCACAAGGTAGGAAAGATCAGGCGCTGTGTCGGCCTCCCTGCCTGTCAGTCAGAAGGCTGTGTCCCTGGAGCTCATGTCTGTTCCTAAGCTCAGCGAGTCATACTTACCTGGCAGGGGAGATACCATGATCAGCAAGGTGGTTCTCCCCGGGTGAGGCTCAGCCATTGCACTGGGGCTGTGCTGACCCTGGTGAATTCCCCAAATGTGGGAATCTCAACTGCAGAATTTCTGACAGTGGGGGACTGCGTCCGCGCTCTCCCCTGTGATCGTGTGAAAAAAGGAAAGAAAGAAAGAAAGGCCGACCACGGCGGCGACAACAACAACGGTGACCGCCTGTCCCGGCCAGTTGGCGGTCTCCTCTTGTGCTGGCCAGCCTGAGGAGACCGCGGAGGACGTAGCCTCGATGAGCTCCCAGTATCTCTCACACCTTCCAGCCCTAAATGAAGAGGGCAGGGTTTCTGCCACATTTAGTTGAGGGTCATGGTATCTGACAAGCCCTGAGCTCAGGACAATACATCCACGGCTCGTCTTCGCAGTAAGTGGAATGATACCAGAGAATTCATGCGTGGGAGGAGATCAACTTGGAAAACCCCGACTCTCAATTCTGACGACATCACTGTCGCATCATTTTGAGATCATTAGCAATTCTTCTTACATCACTGTCGCATTATTTTTAGTTTCATAGCAACTCTTACTACATTACTGTGTCATTATTTTAAGGTTTTTAGCAACTCTTCATAAATTACTGTCAGCATCACTTTGAGTTTATTAGCAACTATCACTACATTACTGTCAGCATCATTCTTGAATTCATTAGCAATTCTTCCGGCATCACTGTCGCATCATTTTGAGATCATTAGCAATTCTTACTACATCACTGTCACATCATGTTGATATCATTAGCAATTCTTACGACATCACCGAAGTATTATTTTGAGGTTAGTAGCAACTCTTACTACATGACTGTCAGCATCACTTTGAGGTTGTTCGAAACACTTACTACGTTACTGTAAGCATAACTGAGTTTATTAGCAACTATCACTACATGACTGTCAGCATCACTTTGAGTTCATTAACAATTCTTCGGACATCACTGTAGCATTATTTTGAGGTTATTAGCAACTCTTACTACATTACTCTCAGCATCATTTTTAGGTTACTCGCAACTCTAACCAGGTGACTGTCAGCATCACTTTGAGGTTATTCGAAACGTTCACTACATCACTGTCGCATCATTTTGAGATCATTAGCAATTCTTACAACATCACTGTAGCATCATTTTGAGATCATGAGCAGCTCTTACTAGATTTCCGTCAGCATCATTTTGAGTTTATTAGCAATTCTTCTGACATCGATTTCGCATTATTTTGAGTTTTGTAGCAACTCTTACTATATGACTGTCAGCATCACTTTGAAGCCATTCGAAACTTTCATTCCATTGCAGTTAGCATCATTTTGAGTTCATTAGCAATTCTTGCTACATCACTGTCGCATCATTTTGAGACCATTAGCAATTCTTCCAACATCACTGTCGCATTATTTTGAGGTTCGTAGCAACTCTGACTACATGACTGTCAGCATCACTTTGAGGTAGTTCGAAACACTTACTACATTACTGTTAGCATCATTTTGAGTTTATTAGCAATTCTTATGACAACAGTGTAGCATCATTTTAACGTTAGTTTCAACTCTTCCTACATTACCGTCAGCATCATTTTTAGTTTTTTAGCATCTCTTACTACATCACTGTAGCATCATTTTGAGTTCATTAGCAACTCTTCCGACATCACTGTCGCATTATTTTGAGTTTAGTAGCAACTCTTACTACATGACTGTCAGCATCATTTTGAGGGAGTTTGTAACTCTTACTACATTATTGTAAGTATCACTGAGTTTATTAGCAACTATCACTACGTTACTGTTAGCATCATTTTGAGTTCATTAGAAATTCTTCTGAAATCACTGTCGCATTATTTTGAGGTTATTAGCAACTCTTAATACATTACTGTCCGCATCATTTTTAGGTTACTCGAAACTCTAACCACATGACTGTCAGCATCACTTTGAGGTTATTCGAAACTTTCACTACATTACTGTTAGCATCATTTTGAATTTATTAGCAGCTCTTACTAGATTACCGTCGCATCATTTTGAGATCATGAGCAATTCTTCCGACATCACAGTCGCATTATTTTGTGGTTTTTAGCAACTCTTACTACATGACTGTAAGCATCACTGAGTTTATTAGCAACTATCACTACATTACTGTTTGCATCGTTTTGAGTTTATTAGCAATTCTTACGACATCACTGTCGCATCATTTTGAGATCATTAGCAATTCTTCTGAAATCACTGTCGCATTACTTTGAGGTTCGAAGCAACTCTTACTACATTACTGTCAGCATCACTTTGAGGTTAATCGAAACTCTAACCACATGACTGTCAGCATCACTTAGTTTATTAGCAACTATCACTACATTACTGTTAGCATCATTTTGAGTTCATTAGCAATGTGGGGCTTTGATTGGGAATTGTAAGAAAAATCACTGAATGAACAACACAAACACAGACTGTGTCTGAAATTCCACACCTGCACCCGACTCAGAATGAAAAACCAGTGTGGAATCAATTGTATCCACTGTCAATCCTGATTCTGGAGAAATTTCTTTGTGTGTTTTGATGGACGCGAGCCAAGCAGAAATTTCCCACAATGCAATAGGGCGGCGTTTGGTCAGTGTTGAGCAGGCGTCAGTCTGACAATGATGTCATATTATTGTGTCATCACTTGACCAGACCCAAAAGTAGGCTCAGGTATCAGTTTCTTCTCAATGCTAATGTCTGCTAGCTTAGTCTGCTACTTTGATGGCTCTGCCTGCTCAAAGGTCCAGACCCCTGGATGTGGTGGTTCCTACCTGAACGTAGATTCTGTCAGCTCATGTTGTTAAATCAACTCACCAGGAACACCAGTAGATTTCAATGGACTGACAATGAGTCTCATTGAATGGGTGTCTCGTCCAATGAGAAACAATCAGTCTCAGGTTGAAGCTCATCAATGAGGTCTTGTGGATCAGTGGCTTGCATGAATGAATGAGTTGGAAGACTTCTTGGAAATTAAAGAGGATTTAATACAATTAAGAAAACACTTAAGACAGAGTGATAATTCCAGCAGAGTAATTAAGGCCCATATTGAGTAGCAGGTATGAATTAGCCTGGATTTATCTGAGCTTCAAGTAGACGGCTAAGAGGCAGGTGGAAAGGTGTGTAGGATGAACGATAGTGACCTCCAACCAAATGAAGAGGACTGAGTGGAGGCTGACCAGCTCTACGGAGTCAGGCGGAGTTTGGCAGCGAGACAGGAGTCCAGGCCTGAATCGGTGAAAACCAACGTAACCGGCTTACGTTCTCAGCTGGATTCTCCCATCGATGTACGACGCCTCTCCAACGAACTGGTGGGAGGACGGCCTCCAAAGCCTCCACCTCGTCGACCGTGGCTCCCGCTGAGATTCGCTCGATGAAGAAGGGAAGCGCGTTGATTGGCTACCCTCTGGTCTCAGGCTGCTGGCTGCCTGGACTAAGCTGCTCTTCTCCGACACAAAGGTGGCTTCTCTCTCTTCAAGGCTCACAGGAGGTCAAGAGTGTAGTGACCTTGAGCCGAGATCGATGATGAATTACAAAAATAGAAAATCAAAAAATAAATTAGAGGAATAGAAAAGAAAAGGGGGGGGGGGCGGACCAGCTGCTCTACGAGCTCACACACAAAGGGCAGAAACAAGAAGCACTGAAGAGAGCGCCAGCAGTGGATGGTGCCACCACTGTTACAGTAAACTGGTCCGCCTCAGAGCAGTGACCTTTGACCTGTGAGGGGTTGTTGGCCAATCAGCACACTTTGCTGTCTTCAGTCCTTCTCAGATATCAACAAATGAAGCTGGTTGAACAGACAGCAATCATCATCACTCAGAGACATCACCTGGAGAGGAAGACTGCTCCGAGTTCTGACAATGACAGTGAAGAGGCAAGGAGAGCTGGACAACCACAGACAGTGAAACATTCGGAACATCATGTTGATACACGTGTGTGTGTGTGTGTGTGTGTGTGTGTGTGTGTGTGTGTGTCAGAATCGGAATCAGAATCTTTTATTTTCGTTGTGGGGGGGGGGGTACAGTGACAATAGTTAGAGCGCTCTTCCAGAGCCACCGTGCACCACAGAATGCAGATACAAAGAAAAGATAGAAAAGATAAAAGCAAGATGAAAGACACTGTTAGAACAGAAAGATCCATCAACCCACCAACCAGAGGTGTGTCTGGTACAGATGTGGAATTATTGGCTCACACAATGTTGAGGCAACTGGAAGAAGACAAACAAAAAAGGCTGGTGTGATCCAGACCTTCATCAAAAATGGTCCTGGAGAACTGTTCAATGTGTCAGGACTTCTGTCCATTGTCTTCTGCTTATCCTGTTCAGGGTCATGAGGGGGTGGAGCCTATCCCAGCAGCTTTTGGGCGACAGGCCGTGTTCACCCTGGACAGGTCACCAGTCCATCACAGGGTCAACACATCCACAGACAAACATTCCAAGCCAGACTCAGGAGGATCTCTCCACCCTACAGACTGTAAAGGAACCATCAAAGATGGCAGTTGGAGTTCTGTGGATCTGTGCTGGATTCCTCGTCCTCACGGACCAGAAGTCTGTCTGAAATACTGCACTGATTGATGATCTTTTCATGAATCTGGAAAAGCTTCTAAAATGAAAGGAAAACAATCCTATCTTCTTCATGTCTCAAGCCAAATCAAACCAAGAGTTCTTTTATCATATTTTTTTAACCGGACGTCTGCTTTGACTGGTTGGTTGTTGAAAGAGAGCAGGACAGGACAGACAGCAGAAGACAAATACAGAGAAGGAAAGACAAAAGACAGAGAGAAAGGAGGGAGAGAATGACAAAAAGATGGGAACAAGATGAGGGTGAAAGACAAGCAGAGAGAAAGACAGAGGGACAGGGGGATGGAAGACAGACACACAACCAACAACAGCAGCAGCAATAATAGTAAACTAGCTGCCAATGATAACATCTCCTGGTCGCTGAAGCAATCAACTTCATAATAGGAGGATTGAAGAGCCAGGAAATAAAATATTAGCACAATACTGATGTGAATGTTCGTGCCATACTGAGAACACTGATATGTAGACGACTAGTAGGGGCGGCACGGTGGTGCAAGAAGACAAACAAAAAAGGCTGGTGTGATCCAGACCTTCATCAAAAATGGTCCTGGAGAACTGTTCAATGTGTCAGGACTTCAGAAGCTCCAATCCTCTCTAAGGTCCAGTGAGAGTGGAAGAGATTATAAATGAGAGAAGCAGGGCCCTCACTCAGAACTGAACCAGCTCAGTTGGGAGAGCCTTAGACTGAAGATCTAAAGGTCCCTGGTCCGATCCCAGGTTTCAGCAGAGGAGCAGCATTGACTTTACTTTCCAGTGGAGGAACTGCAGACATGAAGGAAACGAACATCTTGTCCTGTGCATTCTTGTGACATTCAGGACATTTTTGGAGCCTCTTGTTGGATTTTGCCACAGAGAATCAGAGCCAATCAAAAGCATGGTGGACTTCAACATGGAGGACTGAACAAGTCAAGAAAGCATCAGTTTGACCTTCACAGGTGTTTCTGTTCCTGTCTCAATGCTGTAGAAAGAGCCTGAGGAGCTCAGACGGTAGAGCATCAGACTTTTAATGTGAGGGTCCAGGGTTCAAGTCCCTGTTCAGGTGCTGTGGAGGTTCCAGTGTTTGACAACATGGTACTGGATGAAGTTTAGTGTTGAACAAACTGTCATCATCAAAAGTAGAAGTGTTCTTGTCTTGCCACTGTGAGACAGTCGCTAGAAAACTGACCAACAATAATTTCATGTGGCATGCAATTAACAAAAGACCTACATTGATGGTCGAGGGGGGGGCTGGAGCCTATCCCAGCATCTACAGGCCAGAGGCGGGGTTCACCCTGGACAGGTCACCAGTCCATCACAGGGTCAGCATACAGAGACGAACAACCATTCACACTCACATTCATACCTACGATCAATTTAGAGTGTCCAATCAGCCTCGTCCCCAATTACATGTCTTTGGACAGTGGGAAGGAGCCGGAGTACCAGAGAGAACCCACGCATTCATGGGGAGAACATACAGGCTCTACACAGAAAGATTCCCCACCCGAGCCTGGACTCAAACCAGAACCTTCTTGCTGTGAGGCCACAGTGCTCACCACTGCACCATCATGCTGCCATGCTCTCTTCTACTTTCCTCAATTGTGTTTCTTTCATGTCCTCCTGAGATCAAAGACAGAATTCTAGCTATTGTCAAAGCCCTGATGACATCATCAGGAATTCTGACTTTGATCTGGAGACTCTTGCTTTAATCTGAATTTGACCTGACTAATGTTTTAGTTTAGGTTGCATGATACCGACCACCTCATTTCTCCTGATGGACTGGTGACCTGTCCAGGGTGAACCCTGCCTCTTGCCCAATGTCACCTGCGATCGCCCCCCCCCCCCCCCTCCATGACCCTTAAAGGATAAGAACAGAAAGTGGATGGAGGGATGGACTCAACACTGAAATCAGCTGATCTGATCCACATTCTAATGTTTCCTGTCCCTCTTTAGGAGTCAGTGAGAATAGTAGTGTATATAATAATGTATATCCAACCTTGTAGTATCTTTCCAAAGCTTTTAGTATTTCTTCTTGTTTCTGCTTGTAGTTTTAGTGTCTGGATCTTTTCTTTTGATGTCCTGCTGTCTGCTCTTTGCTTTTGACAACCCAGTCTCATGTCAAAACGTAAAAAGGCTCCGTTTGTCCACAGGTCAAAACCTATCAGTTCTACGTTAAAGGCCTAAAAATTGTGAAATGTATACGTTTTTTTCCCCTCTTCTTTTCTATTGGAGCGCTGGTAGGTCATGTGACTCTTTCATGCGGGCCTCTCAAAACAAAAACATGGCCGCCGCTCCTGTCATTTTCGGAGGAAAGTGCCTTCTTCCAAGATAGTTTTGATTTAATAAAGCATTCTGATGACATTTCTAGAGAGAAATATGCATTTTGTTTTCATAATCTTTGCTCAGTTCTTGTGTTTAATCTTTGGTTTGTTCGTTATTACGGTGAATCTTTCACCTCTCGGAAGAGAGTCGTTACAGTGCCACATTTCTACTGTTGCTATGTTGGTTGCTAAGGACGCCATTACGGATGAGTGTCATTTCAAGATAGGTTTGATTTTTAAAAAGCATTTTAAGGACATTTCTGGCGAGAAATATACATTTTATTTCCATAATGTTCGCTGTTCAATAAAAATAATATGAAATGGATTTTAGTGCCCCAGGAATTACAAACATCTGCTTCCGTGGAAGTCGGCCCCCGTTCTTCTGTGAGAAAATCCGGTAGTTGTCGCTCACTCCGAGGAAAAAAAACAAATATTTTTAATACTTCATCTTTTGATTAATAAGACAATCTACAAATTCATTTAATTTCTGGATGTTTATTCTACCTACGAAGTCCATTTGTCACCATTATAGATCGACCAATCAGCATAAAGAATATAAACAATGACTCAAACTAATGGCGGTCTGCTGACGTCACATCCGTCTCAGAGGCTAACTCCTGCACTCAGAGGTGGCCTTTTAGTTCCATCACTTCACGCTATATTTACAGATTTATGATTGAGGGGAACAAACCACTCTGATGTCTGGGTTCATCAAGGATATCATTAAAGAAATCCTAACTATCTGGCCAGTTAAATTGATCCTAACTGTTCTTCAGATGTTGTGCTGGTAATGTCATGTAGTTTCTTTTCCAATGTAACTTTGTCATTCTGATGTGTGTATTTTTACTGCTCCAACAAAGCTGTTCCTCTTCTGGGGAAATCAATCATTCAGGCAATCAATAACTGAGTGTCTCTGATGCTGTACTGTAGTATTGCAGTACAACAACACTCTGATCCTTCCTTTTCAAATGTTTTTATTGTGTTTCTCTCATCAGGTGTTCACAATGATGACAATAAAAATCAATAATTGATATTCAGCTTTGTTTCAACAATAATAACTGATCAGAAATGAGGCCTGATGGCTGCAATAGCAGCTTTGTGCTGTTCAGTGACTCCTGCTATAAAAAGGAGTCAAGGCGGTCTTAAAGATGTGAAAATGTTCCAAAGATCCTTCTTCATGTTGGTCCTGAACAAGATTGGTGACAGGCCTTTTTTCAAAGGAGCTCCAAAAGGCTCACTTAACCCTTTGAGGCCTGGCTGAGACACGAGGCCTGTTGACCTTTGACCCTGTTGCTCTTTTGCTCTCATTGGCCTCTCCAGTGGATACAGACCTGAAACTTTATGAAATCCTAATCTGGTGGAATAATTCTAGAACCCCCTCCCAAACAGGAAGTAGCTTCAGGAAGGAGGTGGGGCTTCAAAATTTTAAATATTGGTTTCTGGCAGAGGTGTGAACTCCTCCCAGAAAGCTCATCTCATTTGGAGCAACTTTGACCAGTTATGATGCTTCATTGAAAGACTTTACTGGACTTTGCCTCACCCTTTACGGACAGCAGAAAGGACTTAGGGGGGTCAAACCAGCACAGATGCGATCCTTCGAGAACAGAACAACACACTCAAATTTCAACTTCCTAGGTTCAAAGAGAAAAAACTATCCCCTTGTGAAACTGGGCAAAATCAGGGTCTGGGACTTCTGCACTCCGAGAGCCTTTTGGAGCAGAATTGAGGATCAAATCTGGGTTCTGGTGTTTCTACTTGGGCTACATCCACCAAACTTTACACACATAGTGTGATGCCCCAGAGTAGCATGTGCTGGGAATTTCAGCCATCTAGGTGCTAAGGGGCCCAAGCACGGTCCCGGGGCATCCACTAACCCTAAGGGGCTCCTCAAAGTCTGGCCCCTCTTCCCTGGTTTCATTTGAGCTGAAGCCACCAAAAGTCACACCAATGGTTGATGTCAGTGAGAGGACTGATTCTGACATTTTCAGCCATCCAGAAGTTACAGAGCTGAAACACAAGACCCCAAAGCCCCTTCCATGTTTGTTGCCAGAGATATCGTAGTCATGACTGTGCACCTCCTTTATGAAGAAAAACAAAACAACTACTGCTTTGGGGCTTGTGTTCAGGGTTATTATATTATATTATTATATTATATTATGTGTGTAAAGTTTGGTGGATGTAGCCGGATGGGCCGGTGTGAGCAGGCATTTCAAAATATACAGTATATTTCTGGTAAAAACGCAGAAACAGCGGTTAGTTTGTTTTGTGTTAAAATGAGAAACAGACCCATCCAGTTGTAGTGCCACCACTCAGCGGCCGCCTTGCAGTCAGAAGCCATGAAGAATTTTGCCCAGTAAGAGGAAGGAGAAAGGAGGAGCCGAAAAAGAGAGACTCCGGAAAAGAAAAGCAGCCGAATTTCCAAAACTCGACGCGTTCTTCCAGGGCTGGACTGGGAAGAAGAGACGTCAGGTGTTGGAACGTGTAGTGGAAGAAGAAGGTCTCTGTGAGTAGTGAAAGAGTATCATTCTTTTAACATGGTTACTGTCTTCCATGTAGAATACTAAACTTTATTTTAATTTTTGAAACTTCAAAATGTGCGCATACACCCTCTGGTATGGCGTGTGCTTACACATATCGTGTAAATAACCATGGAGGGCTGCCAGGGATGAAAAATGCCAGGGCCATTTTTTGGTCCCAGTCCAGCCCTGCTTCTTAACCTGCTCACGGTGTCCTGTCAGCTGTCTTCCCTCAAGGAGGTGGCCAGTCTTGCTCTGGAGCAGTTTCAAAAATAGGCCTCAGCACACTGCCTCTGTGCCATGCCTCTCTCATGCTCCTCTACTCTTTGGTGCACATGCCTCCAGTCTGTCAGGCCTCTAATGAAGACACTTGGATCACTGGGCTTGCTAAAAGCAGGGCAAACAAAACAAAACAAAGCATGACGTTGACCACAATAAGTCAGCCATTTCCACGTCGTGCCGTCCGTTCTAACGAAGAGCCTCTGGACAACAGGGTTTATGGAATCTTGTTGAGGATGAAACTTTAAAAAATCAGTCCTCTGTGTGGAAGAAGGGCGACTAAAATAGTCTCCAACTGTCTGATCTGACTCCTCCACTTCCATTGCAACAGCATGGCTTGACTAAGAGAAAGAGAGAGAGCTGAGAGATTTCATTGGACGAGCCCAATGTCCTTCAAGAAAATCAACCAATGGGCCGCGTTTCGCGTCTCCGATACCGTTACGGTCGATTAAAAACTATACACTTTTGAAAAAAAAATTATGACAGTTATGGGCCGGCCCAAAGATGTGCATCGGCCAGGTGGCCAGTCCAGCCCTGGGTTCACCCTTGATGGGTCACCAGTCCATCCCAGGACCAACACACACAGACAGACAACCATTCACACTCACAGTCATTTAGAGTGTCCAGGTAACCACTACCCTCTTGATGTCTTTGGACTGTGGGAGGAAGCTGGAGTACCAGAGAGAACCCACACAGAGACAGGGAGAACCTGCAGGAGGGGTGGAGATCGATGAGTCCTGGAGACGTTCAATAATGTCCACAACTTTGGCACCAGGAAGACAGCAGGTGATGGCACCTGGGAGTTCAACAGACCTGATGATTGAACCACCAACCACAAGGATTTCAGCCTCCATTGTAAACAGAGAGTTTAGATGAGAGAGAACCTGCTGTCAGCCTCACCAGTCAGGGCAGTGGCAGAGGCAGCAGAGTTGAATGAAGCAGGACCACCTGGCAGGTCTCAGCTGGAGGTGATGACATCACTGGCCTCAGTCCTCACCAGTGCTCTGCCTAGCAACAGGGACGATGGAGAGAAACCAGTAGAAGCACTCTGAGAGTTGGAGACAGCAGGAGAGAGACCACGACAGTGTCACCCATGGGAAACTGTTGGATCCACTCAGGACAGGCTGGACAGACACAGATCAAAGACAGAATTGATGATGATGTCATCAGGAGGCTTTGATAGTGTTTTTATTTGTACCTAGAATTCAGTCTTTGATCTCAGGAGGACATGAAAGAAACCCAACTGAGGAAAGTAGAGGAGAACATTCAGCTTCATTAGAAACACTTGAACTGTTGAACAGTAGAATTTGTTTGAAACAGTTTACAACACAGAGATTTTTGTATTTTCAGTTTAATTCTAACTTAAAACTGGGCATGAACATTTTTAGTCGTTCATATTCTAACATACAGAGGAAGTCATGACATTCCCTTTTTTTTAACCTGTCCTGTTCAGGAAATGGAAATGGAAATTTAGCTGCTATGTTGAATCAGAAAAACCTTTTGAAGTCTACTTTTTCTTCAGTCAGAAAGTGGACTGTTGTTAACTCACAATGGTTGGTGATTGTGGAGGAAGAAAAAATCCTGATGAACCTCTTTTTAACAGACACACATTTCTAAAGACACTGGTTCATTTTATTTTTCTTCTTTTAGCAGAGGATGGTTTTGATCCATCGACCTCTGGGTTCTGGGCCCAGCACGCTTCCTCTGCACCACTCTGCTCTACCATTGATGGTGCCAGGAGGCCTAAAAACACAAAACACCAACTCAATCCAGGACCTTGGATCCTAAACTGAAACTCCATCACACAGTGGCTCTGCTGGGGCTCCCACAGGTGAGTGAGGCTGAGCTCCAGTCTGCTCTGAGGAGGCAGCAGACATCTGCACCACTTAGAGGTTTGGTTGGTGGCTTTGACAAAATCCCAACAAACTAAAATCCTGTTGAAGCAGGAAGTTCTAGTTGAACTCTCATCCACGTCACATGACCAAGAAAACCTCCTCTTTCATTCAGACCAGAACAGACAAACATAGAAACATTGTTTCAGCTTCTGATCAAACAATAACAAGTTCTTGATTGTTTGTCATGTTCTATTAATCAGACTGATGATCTCTGGATGTTCTAGGAGGGGGGTCTGTTTCTGATGAAGCCTGTTTGGTCTGGGGGGGTTAAGATGGTGGGGCTGTTTCAGTTCTAGTGCTGAAGGCTTTCACCATGACAGTCAGACTCTCCTCTGTCCTTCATGGTCCCTCAAATGTGCAGTGTGGACCTCACACACTGAAATTTAGCCTGAAAAGTCTTCATGAAAAGCAGTGACTCAGAGTCTCTGTGGCGCAATCGGTCAGCGCGCTCGGCTGTTAACCGAGAGGCTGGTGGTTCAAGCCCACCCAGGGACGATGAACAGGCTCTACTGGTGCTTAGGAGTCGCTGTGTTAATGATCTGAATGTGGACGGACAGATTGACCCTCCACAGCAGACTCATGTCACAGATCTCTGGATGAGACGCTTCAGTGTAAAATTTAGTCGTCGTGTGTCATGCAATGTTGAGGAGGCCTGCTGGCTGTGGGTAAAGTGGGGGCTCAGAGTTTGTGGAGTCGGCTCTGGAGTGAAGGGGGTCACTGTTTGGTTCTCAGATGCTACAGCTCAGGTTAGCGAGGTGGTGGAGAAACCAGTGAGAGCTCTGCCAGCTGGAGCCTCTTGGGTCCCGGGAGGCTTCACTCCTGGAGGTGGAAATGTTGAGGAGTTTTAAAATCTGCTCCTCTTTCACGCTGACTTGTTTTCTTGGGTTCCCTCTTTCATTCATGTGTGATTTTAGTCTCAGCTCTCTAAACCTGAATGGAGCCAGAACCCATTTTAAAAGAGCTGCTCTTTTAAACTCCTGGAGATCAAGAGGATCCTGCCATGTTTGTCCAGGAGACCCACAGCACAACAGTCAGTGAATGGGGATGCAGGCAGGCTTTTAATGGGGGTCATTTGAAGTCCCAAGTCCAGTTGGAGCAGAGGGTGGAGTTTGATTCTCCAGGAGGTTTTTGTTGTTGTTTTTTTACCAGTTTCTTTTGATTTGGAGGAAATCATTCCAGGTGTTTGAAAGAAGGTGAGAGCAACTTTGGAAAATGTTCAACTGGTGTTTTTAAATGTCTTTGCACCAACAAATGGTGGACAGGACAGCTTTTGAGACATTTTAATGCCACCGTTCAACAGTGAATCTGCTGGTTTCCTGTTTTTAGGAGCTGATGGGAGCTGCACAGAGAAGCTCTTTGAGACAGGAACCATTCAGAGCTCCACCCTGCTTCTTCCAGCAGGATCCACAGATCCACCAACACACCAGCTGTTTGATGTGTGGAGGCTTTTGACCAGGATTCCTAGACAGCACAGCTGGACTCACGCAACAGCTAACTTGTTAGCACCGACTAGACAGGAGCGCTTCTATGGTTTTACTCAGTGGTTCAATTTTTTAAAAGATGTCCCATTCAGCCTGTGGGTTTGAGTGATCACTCTTCAGTCTCCTGTTCTGTTTTATTAAAATATTCATTTAAAAGCTCCTGAGAGAGAGAGAGGGAGAGGGAGGGAGAGAGAGAGAGGGAGAGAGAGACAGAGAGAGAGAGAGAGGGAGAGAGAGAGAGAGAGAGGGCGGGAGGGAGGGAGAGAGAGAGAGGATCAAACTGATCTCAAACTTGACTTCAAAATTCTCAGATTATAATCATTTGTACTCCTTGATAGATTCATCACTACAGTGTCATAGAGGGTCCATTACTATTGCAGTATATTGAAGAATATAAGAACGAGGTTACCATCCATGGAAATATAGTATTTCATGTATTGCAGTATATTTTCAAAGATATAACACTTTAATTTTTTTTAATAAGAGAGGCTTTAATGTCTGTCTTTGATGTCTAAACTCTGACTCTGATGTCATTGGTGGTGACTGAATTCTACCCCCTGACAGACTGGGAAGGCTCCTATTGGTGATGTCATCATAAATACATGAAGGTCTTGTTTCAATGTTTTAACATTAAAGCTCATCTTGGTAAAACAATCAAGTTACCTGAACTAAGTTCTTGAAAAAAATGACTGTCACTGACTTAAATAAATCAAATCTACTTCAAAGTTCCTTCTGTTGTCATAAGTCGGCCATTTTAAGTGTACTTGTAGTTCCAGAACATTCCAAGAGGAGATGATATGAATCATGTTGTTAGATGAACTCTGTTCCTCTGCTTTGATGTTGGTGGACTGAGGGGAGTTTGCCTGAACCTGCTTGGACCTGCTGGCTCCTGCTCAGTCCCTCACTCAGCCTCACTCAGCCTCAGCAGCACCGCTCCACTGAGGACTGATTCAGGTTCCTAGCAACCAAATAGGAGGAGAGCTGAACCTTCTTGCTGGGAGGCCACAGTGCTGACCACTGCACCATTGTGTCCCCTGAAAATGCCACCACCTTGTTGGGCTTTTCTGTAACAGCAAGCACACATGAACACAGCAGCTTCTTCACAGGGCTGGTGGCGCAATGGATAACGCGTCTGACTACGGATCAGAAGATTCTAGGTTCAACTCCTGGCCAGCTCGCTTTGAACTTTATACTGAGAAGATGAAGTGAGAACCACTGATCAAAGTCACTGAAGTCCTCCCAGGTTCCCTCCTTGTCTGCTGGAAACATGAACACATGAATGATCCTGCTACCTCTCATGTTAAGCTGCACTTGACAGTGACAGCAGGAGAACAAAAATCCCAGTGTGTCATCAACATTTCCTGTCAAATCAATGATAGAAGCTGTTGAATTTCTGGATCAGAACAAGGAGAAACCCACCCCTCACAGCCAGAAAAGCAATCTGGTATACGCTGTCAGATGCAGTGAGGCCTGCACGGATCTCTACATAGGGGAAACCAAACAGCCCCTCAACAAGCGCATGGCCCAACATAGAAGAGCCAACTCTGGAGGACAGGACTCAGCGGTTTTCCTCCACCTCAAGGAGGAAAGCCACTCCTTCCAGGACGACCATGTCCAAATACTCGACAGAGAGGACAGATGGTTTGAAAGAGGAGTTAAAGAAGCCATCCACGTCAGGATAGAGAAACCATCTTTGAACAGAGGAGGTGGACTGCGACATTTCCTTTCACCTATTTACAACCAAGTCCTTTCAAACCTTCCCCAAAGAGCTCAGCTGAAAGACCCATGTGGAACGGCTGATGCCAGCACAGCCCATTAGCATCTGAGTGGTCGGTGAAACTCCCTAACGACCACCCCTGAAACTCCCTGACACCTCACAACGACTGTCGTTTGGGGAGGCCAGGTGAGTCTCGGGAGGGTCGTTTCCACCACAAAAGCACTGACCACTCCCAAATAGGTTTATAAGCTGGAGTTTCCACACTCTTCACTAGAACTGAAGAAGCCTCTCGGATGAGAGGTGAAACGTCTTCAAGATAAACTTACGTCCAGTTGACCAGATTTTACTTCGCTTCGATCTACGATGACCTGGATGAATGAGAACCTACACATACATTACTGTCAGCATCACTTTGAGTTTATTAGCAACTATCACTACATTACTGTTAGCATCATTTTGAGTTTATTAGCAATTCTTACGACATCACTGTAGCATTAAATTGAGTTCATTAGCAACTCTTACTAAATGACTGCCAGCATCACTGTGAGGTTGTTCGAAACTCTTACTACATTACTGTAAGCATCACTGAGTTGATTAGCAACTATCACAACATTACTGTTAGCATCATGTTGAGTTCATTAGCAATTCTTACGACATCACTGTCCCATCAGTTTGAGATCATTACCATTTCTTCTGACATCACTGTCGCATTATTTTGAGGTTCAAAGCAACTCTTACTACTTTACTGTTGCATTATTTTAAGTTTCGTAGCACCCTTACGACATGACTGTCAGCATCACTTTGAGTTTGTTCGAAACACTTACTACATTACTGTCAGCATCACTTTAACTTTATTAGCAACGATCACTACATTACTATTAGCATCATTTTGAGGTTAGTAGCAACTCTTACTACATGACTGTCAGCATCACTTTGAGGTTGTTCGAAACACTTACTACATTACTGTAAGCATCATTGAGTTAATTAGCAACTATCACTACATTACTGTTAGCATCATTTTGAGTTCATTAGCAATTCTTCCGACATCACTGTAGCAATATTTTGAGGTTCGTAGCAACTTTGACTACATTACTGTCGCATTATTTTGAGGTTCGTAGCAACACTTACTACATGACTGTCAGCATCACTTTGAGGTTATTCGAAACTTTCACTCCATTACTGGTAGCATCAATTTGAGTTCATTAGCAATTCTAACTACATCAGTGTCGCAACATTTTGAGATCATTAGCAATTCTTCTGACATCACTGTCGCATTATTTTGAGGTTCGTAGCAACTCTTACTACATTACTGTTGCATTATTTAAAGGTTTGTAGCAACTCTTACTACATTACTGTCAGCATCACTTTGAGTTGATTAGCAACTATCACTACATTACTGTTAGCATCATTTTGAGTTTATTAGCAATTCTTACGACATCACTGTAGCATTAAATTGAGGTTCGTAGCAACTCTTACTTAATGACTCTCAGCATCACTTTGAGGTTGTTCGAAACTCTTACTACATTACTGTAAGCATCACTGAGTTTATTAGCAACTATCACTACATTACTGTTAGCATCATTTAGAGTTCATTAGCAATTGTTACGACATCACTGTCGCACTATTTTGAGGTTCGTAGCAACTCTTACTACATTACTGTTGCATTATTTAAAGGTTCGTAGCAACTCTTACTACATTACTGTCAGCATCACTGAGTTTCTTAGCAACTATCACTACATTACTGTTAGCATCATCTTGAGTTCATTAGCAATTCTTCCGACATCACTGTCGCAATATTTTTAGGTTCGTAGCAACTTTTATTACATTACTGTCGCATCATTTTGAGTTCATTAGCAATTCTTACTACATCACTGTCGCATCATTTTGAGATCATTAGCAATTCTTCTGACATCACTGTCACATTATTTTGAGGTTCGTAGAAACTCTTACTACATGACTGTCAGCATCACTTTGAGGTTGTTCGAAACACTTACTACATTACTGTAAGCATCACTGAGTTAATTAGCAACTATCACTACATTACTGTTAGCATTTTTTTGAGTTCATTAGCAATTCTTACGACATCACTGTCCCATCAGTTTGAGATCATTACCAATTCTTCTGACATCACTGTCGCATTATTTTGAGGTTCGAAGCAACTTTTACTACTTTACTGTTGCATTATTTTGAGGTTCATAGCAACTCCTACTACATGACTTTCAGCATCACTGAGTTTATTAGAAACTATCACTACATTACTGTTAGCATCATTTTGAGGTTAGAAGCCACTGTCACTACATGAGTGTCAGCATCACTTTGAGGTTGTTCGAAACTCTTACTACGGATCTAACAGTAATGGAGTGAAACTTTCGAATAACCTCAAAGTGATGCTGACAGTCATGTACTAAGTGTTGCTACAAACCTCAAAATAATGCGACAGTAATGTAGTACAAGTTGCTTCGAACCTAAAAATATTGCGACTGTGATGTCGGAAGAATTGCTAATGAACTCAAGATGATGCTAACAGTAATGTAGTGATAGTTGCTAAGAAACTCAGTGATGCTTCCAGTAATTTAGTGATACTTGCTAAAAAAATCAAAGTGATGCTGACAGTAATGTAGTAAGAGTTGCTACGAACCTCAAAATTGTGCGACAGTGATGTCGGAAGAATTGCTAATGAACTCAAAATGATGCTAACAGTAATGTAGTGATAGTTGCTAATCAAGTCAGTGATGCTTACAGTAATGTAGTAAGTGTTCCGAATAACCTCAAAGTGATGCTGACAGTCATGTAGTAAGAGTTGCTACGAACCTTAAAATAATGCGACAGTAATGTAGTAAAAGTTGCTCCGAACCTCAAAATATTGCGACAGTGATGTCGGAATAATTGCTAATGAACTCAAAATGAGGCTAACAGTAATGTAGTGATAATTACTAATCAACTCGGTGATGCTTAATGTAATGTAGTAAGTGTTTCAAATAACCTCAAAGTGATGGTGACAGTCATGTAGTAAGAGTTGCTACGAACCTCAAAATAATGCGACAGTGATGTCGGAAGAATTGCTAATGATCTCAAGATTATTTCTTAAAGTAATGTAGTGATAGTTGCTAAGAAACTCAGTGAAGCTTACAGTAATGTAGTAAGTGTTTCGAACAACCTCAAAGTGATGCTGACGGTCATTTAGTAAGAGTTGCTAATGAACTCAATTTAATGCTACAGTGATGTTGTGAGAATTGCTCAACAACTCAAAATGATGCTAACAGTAATGTAGTGATAGTTGCTAATAAACTCAAAGTAATGCTGACAGTAATGTAGTAAGAGTTGCTACGAACCTCAAAATATTGCAACAGTGAAGTCGGAAGAATTGCTAATGATCTCAAAATGATGCGACAGTGATGTAGTAAGAATTGCTAATGAACTCAAAATGATGCTAACAGTAATGGAGTGAAACTTTCGAATAACCTCAAAGTGATGCTGACAGTCATGTAGTAAGTGTTGCTACAAACCTCAAAATAATGCGACAGTCATGTAGTACAAGTTGCTTCGAACCTCAAAATATTGCGACAGTGATGTCGGAAGAATTGCTAATGAACTCAAGATGATGCTAACAGTAATGTAGTGATAGTTGCTAAGAAACTCAGTGATGCTTCCAGTAATTTAGTGATACTTGCAAAAAAAATCAAAGTGATGCTGACAGTAATGTAGTAAGAGTTGCTACGAACCTTAAAATAATGCGACAGTAATGTAGTAAAAGTTGCTACGAACCTCAAAATATTGCGACAGTGATGTCGGAAGAATTGCTAATGAACTCAAAATGATGCTAACAGTAATGTAGTGATAGTTGCTAATCAACTCAGTGATGCTTACAGTAATGTAGCAAGTGTTTTGAATAACCTCAAAGTGATGCTGACAGTCATATAGTAAGAGTTGCTACGAACCTCAAAATAATGCGACAGTAATGTAGTAAAAGTTGCTCCGAACCTCAAAATATTGCGACAGTGATGTCGGAAGAATTGCTAATGAACTCAAAATGATGCTAACAGTAATGTAGTGATACTTGCTAATCAACTCAGTGATGCTTACAGTAATGTAGTAAGTGTTTCGAATAACCTCAAAGTGATGCTGACAGTCATGAAGTAAGAGTTGCTACGAAACTCAATATAATGCGACAGTAATGTAGTAAAAGTCGCTACGAACCTCAAAATATTGCGACAGTGATGTCGGAAGAATTGCTAATGAACTTGAAATGATGCTAACAGTAATGTAGTGATAGTTGCTAATCAAGTCAGTGATGCTTACAGTAATGTAGTAAGTGTTTCGAATAACCTCAAAGTGATGGTGACAGTCATTAGGAAGAGTTGCTACGAACCTCAAAATAATGCGACAGTGATGTCAGAAGAATTGCTAAAGATCTCAAAATGATGCGACAGTGATTTAGTAAGAATTGCTCATGAACTCAAAATGATGCTAACAGTAATGGAGTGAAGGTTTCGAATAACCTCAAAGCGATGCTGACAGTCATGTACTAAGAGTTGCTACGAACCTCAAAATAATTCGACAGTGATGTCGGAAGAATTGCTAATGAACTCAAGATGATGCTAACAGTAATGTAGTGATAGTTGCTAAGAAACTCAGTGATGCTTACAGTAATGTAGTAAGAGTTTCGAACAACCTCAAAGTGATGCTGACAGTCATTTAGTAAGAGTTGCTAATGAACTCAATTCAATGCTACAGTGATGTCGTGAGACTTGCTCATAAACTCAAAATGATGCTAACAGTAATGTAGTGATAGTTGCTAATAAACTCAAAGTGATGCTGACAGTAATGTAGTAAGAGTTGCTACGAACCTTAAAATAATGCAACAATAATGTTTTAAGAGTTGCTACGAACCTCAAAATAATGTGACAGTGATGTCAGAAGAATTGCTAATGATCTCAAAATGATGCGACAGTGATTTATTTATAATTGCTAATGAACTCAAAATGATGCTAACAGTAATGGAGTGAAAGTTTCGAATAACCTCAAAGTGATGCTGACAGTCATGTACTAGGAGTTGCTACGAACCTCAAAATAATGCGACAGTAATGTCAGAAGAATTGCTAATGATCTCAAAATGATGCGACAGTGATGTAGTAAGAATTGCTAATGAACTCAAAATGATGCTAACAGTAATGGAGTGAAACTTTCGAATAACCTCAAAGTGATGCTGAAAGTTATTTAGTAAGAGTTGCTACTAACCTCAAAATAATGCTACAGTGATGTTGAAGAATTGCTAATGAACTCAAAATGATGCTAAAAGTAATGTAGTGATAGTTGCTAGTAAACTCAGTGATGCTTACAGTAATGTAGTAAGAGTTTCGAACAACCTCAAAGTGATGCTGACAGTCATGTAGTAAGAGTTGCTACGAACCTCCAAATAAAGCAACAGGAATGTAGTAAAAGTTGCTACGAACCTCAAAATAATGCTACAGTGATGTCGTAAGAATTGCTAATGAACTCAAAATGATGTTGACAGTAATGTAAGAAGAGTTTAAACTAACCTCAAAATGATGCGACAGTGATGTAGTAAGAATTGCTAATGAACTCAAAATAATGCTAACTGTAATGTAGATATAGTTGCTAATAAACTCAAAGTGATGCTGACAGTAATGTAGAAAGTGTTTCGAACAACCTCAAAGTGATGCTGACAGTCATGTAGTAAGAGTTGCTACGAACCTTAAAATAATGCAACAATAATGTAGTAAGAGTTGCTACGAACCTCAAAATAATGTGACAGTGATGTCGGAAGAATTGCTAATGATCTCAAAATTATTCGACAGTGATTTAGTAAGAATTGCTCATGAACTCCAAATGATGCTAACTGTAATGGAGTGAACGTTTCGAATAACCTCAAAGTGATGCTGACAGTCATGTACTAAGAGTTGCTACGAACCTCAAAATAATGCGACAGTAATGTCGTAAAAGTTGCTAATAACCTTAAAATAATGCGACAGTGATGTAGGAAGAATTGCTAATGAACTCAAAATGATGCTTACAGTAATGTAGTGATAGTTGCTAATAAACTCAGTGATGCTTACAGTAATGTTGTAAGTGTTTCGAACAACCTCAAAGTGATGCTGAAAGTCATGTCGTCAGAGTTGCGACGAACCTCAAAATAATGCGACAGTGATGTCAGAAGAATTGCTAAAGATCTCAAAATGATGCGACAGCGATTTAATAAGAATTGCTAATGAACTCAAAATGATGCTAACAGTAATGGAGTAAACGTTTCGAACAACCTCAAAGGGATGCTGACAGTAACGTAGTAAGAGTTGCTCCGAACCTCAAAATAATGCGAAAGTGATGTCGGAAGAATTGCTAATGATCTCAAAATGATGCGACAGTGATGTCGTAAGAATTGTTGTTAAACTCAAAATCATGCTAACAGTAATGTAGTGATAGTTGCTAATAAACTCAGTGATGCTTACAGTAATGTAGTAAGTGTTTCGAACAACCTCAAAGTGATGCTGACTGTCATGTAGTAAGAGTCGCTACTAACCTCCAAATAATGCTACAGTGATGTCGGAAGAAATGCTCATGATCTCAAAATGATGCGACAGTGATGTAGTAAGAATTGCTAATGAACTCAAAATGATGCTAACAGTAATGGAGTGAAAGTTTCGAATAACCTCAAAGTGATGCTGACAGTCATGTGGTTAGAGTTGCGAGTAACCTAAAAATGATGCTGACGGTGATGTCGTAAGAATTGCTATTA
The DNA here is from genome assembly GCF_037954235.1 of Aulostomus chinensis. Lineage (NCBI taxonomy): Eukaryota > Metazoa > Chordata > Actinopteri > Syngnathiformes > Aulostomidae > Aulostomus > Aulostomus chinensis. Next base: position 30,311,531 of record NC_141320.1, on the reverse strand, counting down.
AAATCAAAACGATGCTAACAGTAATTTAGTGATAGTTGCTAATAAACTCAGTGATGCTTACAGTAATGTAGTAAGTGTTTCGAACAACCTCAAAGTGATGCTGACAGTCATGTAGTAAGAGTTGCTACGAACCTCCAAATAATGCGACAGTGATTTAGTAAGAATTGCGAATAAACTCAACATGATGCTAACAGTAATGTAGCGATAGTTGCTAATAAACTCAAAGTGATGCTGACAGTAATGTAGTAAGAGTTGCTATGAACCTTAAAATAATGCGACAGTGATGTCAGATGAATTGGTAATGATCTCAAAATATTGCGACAGTGATGTCCTAAGAATTGCGAATCAACTCAAAATGATGCTAACAGTAATGTAGTAAGAGTTTCGAACAACCTCAAAGTGATGCTGACAGTCTTGTCGTAAGAGTTGCTACTACCCTCAAAATAATGCTACAGTGATGTAGTGGGAGTTTCAACTGTTCTCAAAAGGATGCTTCAGTGATGTAGTGAGATTTGCTACTAACCTCAAAATGATGCTACAGTAATGCAATGAGAGTTGCTATTGACCTAACAAATGATGCTACTGTGATGTGGTGAGAGTTGCGAAAAACCTCAAACATGCTGACAATAATGTAGAAAGAGTTGCTAAAAATCTCAAAATGATGCCACAGAAATGTAGTGAGAGTTGCTCCTAATTTAAAAATGATGCTTACAGTAATGTCGTGAGAGTTGCTACGAACCTCAAAATGATGCTACAGTGATGTGGTGAGAGTTGCTACGAACCTCAAAATGATGCTACAGTGATGTGGTGAGAGTTGCTACGAACCTCAAAATGATGCTACAATGATGTGGTGAGAGTTGCGACTAACATTAAAATGATGCTCCAGTGATGTAGTGAGAGTTGCTAAAAACCTCAAAATGATGCTACAGTCATGTAGTGAGAGTTGCTACTATCATCAGATTGATGCTACAGTAATGTCGTGAGAGTTCTCCTCACCTCAAAATAATGCTGACAGTAATGTAGTGAGAATTGCTCGGAACCTTTAAATGATTCGACAGTGGTGTCGTAAGAGTTACTACTATCCTCAAAACGATGCTCCAGTGATGTAGTAAGAGTTGCTACTACCCTCAGAAATGATGCTCTCGTGATGTGGTGAGAGTTGCTAAAAACCTCAAAATGATGCTACACTGATGTGGTGAGAGTTCTACGAACCTCAAAATGATGCTAGAGTGATGTGACAGTTGCTACTAATTTAAAAATGATGCTAAAGTGATGTAATGAGAGTTGCTACGAACCTAAGAAATTATGCGACAGTGATGTAGTGAGAGTTGCTACTAATGTTAAAATGATGCTGACAGTGATGTAATGAGAGTTGCGACGAACCTCAAAATGATGCTTGCAGTGATATAATGAGAGTTGTTAGGAACCTCAAAATGATGCGAACGTGATGTAATGAGAGTTGCTATTAACCTAAGAAATGATGCGACAGTGATGTCGTGAGATTCGCTACTAACCTCAAAATGATGCTAAAGTGATGCAATGAGAGTTGCTACGAACCTAAGAATGATTTTACACTGATGTAGTGAGAGTTGCTCCTATTTTCAAAGTGATGCTTCAGTGATGTAATGAGAGTCGCTACTAACCTAAGAAATGATGCTACAGTGATGTGGTGAGAGTTTCAACTAACCTCAAAATGATGTTACAGTCATGTGGTGAGAGTTGCTACTAATCTCAAAATGATGCTACAGTGATGTAATTAGAGTTGCTACTAACCTAAGAAATGATGCGACAGTGATGTAGTGAGAGTTGCTGGGATGCTCAAAATAATGCTGACAGTCATGGAGTGAGAGTTACTACGAACCTCAAAATGATGCTGCAGTGATGAAGTAAGAGTTGACACTATCCTCAAAATGATGCTTACAGTCATGTAGTGAGAGTTTCTGCTTAACTGAAAATAGAGCAACAGTGATGTAGTGAGAGTTGCTACTCATCTAAAAATTATGCGACAGTCATGTAATAAGAGTTTCTTCTCAAATAAGAAATGATAATCAAGTAATGCAATGAGAGATGCTACTCACCAAAGAAATTATGCTACAGTGATGTAATGAGAGTTGCGACAAACCTCAAATGATGATTACAGTGATGTAGTGAGAGTTGCTACTAATCTCAAAATGATGCTAAAGTTATGCAATAAAAGTTGCTACTAATCTAAGAAATGATGCTACAGTGATGTAGTGAGAGTTGCTACTAATCTCAAAATGATGCTAAAGTTATGCAATAAAAGTTGCTACTAATCGAAGAAATGATGCTACAGTGATGTAGTGAGAGTTGCTCCTAATGTCAAAATGATGCTGACAGTGATGTAATGAAAGTTGCGACAAACCTCAAAATGATGATTACAGTGATGTAGTGAGAGTTGCTACTAATCTAAGAAATGATGCTACAGTGATATAGTGAGAGTTTCTACGAATCTCAAAATGATGCAGACAGAACAATAGTGAGAGTTTATGCTGACGTCAAAATGATGCTACAGTAATGTAGTGAGAGTTGCTACGAATCTCAAAATGATGCTGACAGTGATGTAACGAGAGTTGCTACGAATCTCAAAATGATGCTTAAGTGATGTAGTGAGAGTTGCTACTAATGTCAAAATGATGCTACAGTAATGTAGTGAGAGTTGCTACTAATGTCAAAATGATGCTGACAGTGATGCAATGACAGTTGCTACTAACCTGAGAAATGATGCGACAGTGATGTAGTGAGAGTTGCTTACAACCTCAAAATGATCCTGACAGTCATGTGAGCTTCATAAAGACCCAGGCCACTATTTGGGGTCATGCATCATTGTGGCTGACCAATGGTTCAACTTCATCAGTCAGTCAGTCAGAGACATTAGCATTTGTCGGCCTGGCCTGCCGCCAAAGACTAACTCTGCTTTAGTTGATTTACCTGTGCAGCCATGTCACGCTCCTCTCGGCCACCTCCACGGTCAGACGCCAGGTTAAACCAGCCAATGGCGTAAGAATCACTCTCAGAATCTGAAGCGCTCGTAGCTGCAGGGTTTTTCCACACAGCTTCTGTTGAGAGACAAAGTCCATCACTTGATTAACTCTCACCAACAGAAATGTGCAGTTTTCCACTCAGGACAGCTGCTGCATGCTGCTGTTTGTAAAAAGAAGGTCCAGTGGATCCGTTCAGTTCTACATTATTCAGCAGAGAGATGTCACCATTGAATAATGACCATATTTCCTACAATTATAGCTCAACCACAGAGGGACCAGGCTACTAGAATGACCTCTGTTTACTAGAAGTGCTTCTCCTATGGTGGTGAACTCCTCAGCTGTCAGTGGAGTCAAATCTGTCTTAGAGAGGCCAGAGGTTCCCACACTGGTTCCCTCTCATCATGCAGCCCTGACAGCTGTGTGTGCTGTTCCAGCGTGTTGGCACCTCACTGATGAGTTTCAGGGTTGGCCCTCCCATCTGTTGCTGCACCTGAGCCAGCTTCTCCTTGGCTGTAGTGCTGATCTGAAGGATGTGACAGTGTTCCTGGCTTTGTGTCTGATGATGGAAGTGGGGATCTGATCACAGGATTTTCTGACTCCTAGATTCAGACGATGTGCAGTGCAGACTGAGTGGTGAATTTGGAGCTGTCTAGTGGATGCTGTCATGTTTGGTGCTGCGTCGCTCACAAGACACTTGACTTTGTTGGTGATGGCCCAGTCCTCCATCATGCCTCTTTGGACTGGGGCCAAACTGTCAGCAGGGTGACTTTGTGGAAAGTCTTGCACTCCCAACACATTCATTCTCACGAATGCAGTGACAGGTCAGAGCCAAGGGAGCCTCCATGTCCACAGATGTCCACATGCAGCTGGACTTCCTTTTTCACTCCTTCCCGTTCCTCCTGGTACTTTTTGGCCACCGTTTGTTTGATGGTCTGAAAATGACACCCAGAGGAAATCAATACATTGAAATTAGAGATGAAATAAACTGGAGATATCAACGACTGCTTTAGATCATTTCCACACAAACCTTTCTGGTTGGCAAACATATGAGGCTCAAGGACCTGAACCAGTTCCCTGAACCCTTCCCTCTCAACAGTGCTGAGGGGCTGGCAGTCCTTCAGGATGAAATTCAGCAGAGCCTCATCCAGCATCTGCTTCCTGGAAGCTGGATGGTTAAAGATGAAGGAGAGAAGAAATGAATAGGAATTAATGATCAATGAAGCAACTGTGAGTCAGTTGGAGAGTGGCTGTATACCTGAGTTCATCCTGGTGGATCTGGGACTTCATTCTCATGCCTGGCCCCATCATGCCTCAGCACTGAAGAGGTGCTTTTGTTGAGATGAGACGCTTCTGTCCAACAAATGCCACATTCAACCTGCAGAAAAGAACATGAGTGCTCAGCTAAAAGTTCCTTTCTTCATGGTGACTGGTGTTTCTTAGTCTTAGACCACCAGGTTTCCAATGAGGTGTATCGGATACGTTGTTGTGTGCCGCTGAAATCCGTCCAATTCCGGCGTTGTTTCCTCATGAAATGTGTTTGCCTTAAAGCTCATTAAAGTGTTGCACCACAATATCGTTCACCATAACTGAGTCAACTTCAAGATAACCTACTTCTACATTCCAGTCCCGGCTGCTCCTGTTCTGCTGCAGTCCAGAAAACAACAACCCGATACAATTGGCGCTCCTTCCCACAGCTCCGGCCCGGATCCGCATGGTTCCGCTGACTGACTGTGAGACCGCTCCCTCCAGAGTGGCACAGCCCGATGGGGGTCCTTATCTGGCACGGGGGCGTAAAACAGGTGCGACTGGAAAGCTTGGTTTATTCTGCGTCGAGGGAACGCGTTGCTCTGCAATACACCGCCAAGCCGCTAGGGGGTGTGGCTTTGTCTTTATTGTTTACGGGGCTCTTGTCGGATTCCTTGGTTTTCTTCCGGTCACAGACAACAATTGTTGGCCATTTGTCAGTCTTTGTAGTGCCGCGAAGAGGCGTTGTAGAGGTGGTCGTACTTGAGCACCTCCTCGATAATCCTTTCTTCAGCTTGGTCCATTTTTTCTTGGAGCTTTCACCACAGAAACTTTGAAAATGGCGGTGTTGCTTTGCCGCGACTGAACCGGAAACAACGTTCTGAGCGGGACCAATCACAGTCCTCGACGTTGACGTCACCACGCGTCGACGCGATGCGTCAGCAGGATTTTTTTGGAGGCGCGTTTCAGGCGACGGCGTACGGTCTGCGTCGACGGCGTAGGTACGAATACTACTCGACACAGAAGCATAAATCAGGCTTTATAGTCCAACAGGAAGTTAGCATGTCAGGGATGAGACACGCTTATCGTCCAACAGGAAGTTAGCATGTCAGGGATGAGACACCCTGATCGTCCAACAGGTAGTTAGCATGTCAGGGATGAGACACGCTTATCGTCCAACAGGAAGTTAGCATGTCAGGGATGAGACACGCTTATCGTCCAACAGGAAGTTAGCATGTCAGGGATGAGACATCCATATAGTCCAACAGGAGGTTAGCATGTCAGGGATGAGACACACTTATTGTCCAACAGGAAGTTAGCATGTCAGGGATGAGACACCCTGATAGTCCAACAGGAAGTTAGCATGTCAGGGATGAGACACCCTGATAGTCCAACAGGAAGTTAGCATCTCCATGGTTCCCTTGACCAGAAGCCAGTGGGATCGTTCTGACATCTTGATTGACATTTGTCCTTCTCTTAGCTAAATAGCTGGCAATCATTTGAAAAAAACCTTGATTTACTTTTTGTATTTTGATCTTCAGCTCATTTGCATACTTTTGTTAAAATTCTCCCCTTTTTGTCTTTTTTTTTCTGCTGTTTTTAGCACAAAGTCCACCTGGTGCCTAAAGACCAGTTCAGCATGGACTACGTTGAACCTTCAGTCCGCTGCATCAGCACCCATGGACGGTTCCCCCCTGACAGGTGGATTCTGGTGAGGAACATTAGTGGGACAGCGCTCTTGTTAGAAGGGTTCTGATCCACCTCCCCTCCTCCTGTAGCTCCTCCTGTGTCCCCTCAGCGCTCTTGTTAGAAGGGTTCTGATCCACCTTCCCTCCTCCTGTAGCTCCTCCTGTGTCCCCTCAGCGCTCTTGTTCGAAGGGTTCTGATCCACCTTCCCTCCCCCTGTAGCTCCTCCTGTGTCCCCTCAGCGCTCTTGTTAGGACGGTTCTGATCCACCTTCCCTCCCCCTGTAGCTCCTCCTGTGTCCCCTCAGCGCTCTTGTTAGAACGGTTCTGATCCACCTCCCCTCCCCCTGTAGCTCCTCCTGTGTCCCCTCAGCGCTCTTGTTAGAACGGTTCTGATCCACCTTCCCTCCCCCTGTAGCTCCTCCTGTGTCCCCTCAGCGCTCTTGTTAGAACAGTTCTGATCCACCTTCCCTCCCCCTGTAGCTCCTCCTGTGTCCCCTCACGTTTCCAAACTCCCTATTACTGGCTGGTGCTGAAGGAGGGCCAGAGCTCCTCCTACAGGAGCCCATCCTGGCCTCCCCCGCTGTAGCTCCTCCACTGCCCTCCCACCAGAGAGATGAGCCCCCTGGTTCAGAGGTGACAGACCACCTCTGGGAGCAGACAACAGAGACCACATCAGGCTGGACTCCGTGCAGGTACGGAGGCTGACGGCTGCTGAGTGAGTGAGTTTACGACGCTCCCACCACTGCTGCTGGATTGATTTAACACATCTGGAATATTTAGATTTATTCTGGGTCAACATCTGCATCTGTTGAAGTCCTCAGTTCCCATGCAGGTGGTGTTGTTCCAGATAAAAGGTCTCAATAACAGCATCACTCCAGGTGAAACCATTCCAAAGAAGGCTAAGTGGAGCTGGCATATCAGCCCCCAATGGAAGCCTGCTGCTGCTGCCAAGCTCTCCATGTCATCATGGAAAAGTTGATTGTTCAACTCAATGTTTTTCCCATTGGGAGGAGATTTGTTGTTCCACCATGAAGTCTTTTCTTGTGATGAGTTTGTGTGTTGTAGTAGCATGAAGATATCTTGTTATCATGATCAACTCATCTGGCCTGGTGGAAGAACGCTGCTGTGTTTGGATTCAGACGAGTCAAATCTGAACCAGGGACTTGTAGTTTTATCCTCTGTCTCTGGACTCATAAAATGGAGACCAGCCCAGTTTGACACTTTTGAACTCCTCCATGATGTTCAAATCTCATGACTGAGATTCGTGATTGGAAACATCGGCGGTTCAGGAAAGAAAACATGTACCATTGAACATCGCTCTCATCCTTCTACTCAGAACGCTGCGGTGGACTCCACCGTGTCCAGGCTTTGGGCAGATACGTCTTCATCCTCCACCACCACCAGCCACTCCACCCCACCCACCCTGTGCAGGTCTACATTACCAGGGTCGGATCTGGCAGGGTGGAGGATCTTTGATTCATCTTAGCTTTCCTGTTCCGGCTGTTTGAGAAACATTCAAATGGAGATGGTTGTTTGTGTCTTTCAGGCCACGCCAACGCCTCCTTCTGTCCCCACGCTTACGGCTGCCGAAACGTGCCGGTGTCTGAAAACCAGATCATTGTGGATGTGCCGGACCACCAGGTCCTACTCACCTGCAGGTTCCTGCAGGCAGAGCCCTGTGGCGGTAGGTTTCCTGCTCCTCTGCTGGACTGATACCCTCTCCCTTTCCCCACACGTATCTGCTGTTTCTACTCTGTGCCTCCTTCTCCTCTGTCAGGCCTGGACTTCTTCCTTCTGTCTCTCCAGGATCACGTCCTGGTGGTGCCTGAGAGCAGCTCCAGCTCCAGCTCCCTGAACCAAGAACCACTGGAGAAATCTGACCACTTCATCAGCAACTGTGGCCTCAACAGCTTTCATGTCAAGTCGGTGTCTCTCAGCCTGAGTTGGTCCCTGTTCTGTATCCCTGAATGTTCTAGAGGAACTAAACTGGGCCTGACTGGGACGCTTCTGTCTGCTCAGATTTGGGTTGTGAATGCATTCAGATGTCATTTACAAGCATTGGAACTAAAGACCTGAGCCTCAAGAATATTTAGTTCTTGATTTACTTTCTCTTGCAGGGTTTCATTTTGTGCTAATTTTCTTTTGAAGATCTTTGTTTTTTTGTTGTCCTTCCATTGAGCAAGTTTGGCTAAGAACCTTTTCCCCACGAAACTAATTTTCCTAAAATGTCTTGCTAATGTTTCCTTTTTCTCTGTCATCCCTCCTGTCCTCCGTCTCCATTCTGTCTCAGCTCAGCTGTGTCTCTTGGGCTCTCTTCAACAACGGCGCCCTGCCTTGTGCCTGCCATGAGGTTGGAGCTGAGAGTGACACCTGCGAGTCATTTGCTGGTCGGTGCCGCTGCAGGCCCCATGTGATTGGCCGAGACTGCTCCATGTGGGCCGTGGGTTGCTGGGGATTCCCCTCTGCAGACGTGAGTGTCAGATTGGATGAATGATGAGTAATAAGGGCTTTTAATGATGAGTGAGAGGACGGACCAAACCAACCTGTCCAACCATCAGAGGACAGTTTGTTGTTCTAGTTTCAACTCTTACTACATTTCTGTAAGCATCATTTTGAGTTTATTAGCAACTATCACTACATTACTGTCAGCATCATTTTGGGATCTTCAGCAATTCTTACTACATCACTGTCAGCATCATTTTGAGTTTATTGTCAATTCTTACTACATCACTGTCAGCATCATTTTTGAATTCATTAACAATTCTTCCTACATAACTGTAGCATTATTTTGAGGTTTTTAGCAGCTCTTACTAGATTACTGTTCGCATCATTTTGAGGTTATTCGAAAATTTCACTCCATTACTGTTAGCATCATTTTGAGTTCATTAGCAATTATTACTACATCACTGTCATATCATTTTAGATCATAACCAATTCTTCTGATATCACTATAGCATTATTTTGAGGTTCGTAGCAACTCTTACGACATGACTGTCAGCATCACTTTGAGGTTGTTCGAAACACTTACTACATCACTGTCGCATCATTTTGAGATCATTAGCAATTCTTCTGACATCACTGTCCCATCAGTTTGAGATCATTACCAATTCATCCGACATCACTGTCGCAATATTTTGAGGTTCGTAGCAACTTTTACTCCATTAATGTCGCATTATTTTTAGGTTCGTAGCAACACTTACTACATGACTGTCAGCATCACTTTGAGGTTATTCGAAACATTCACTCCATTACTGCTAGCATCATTTTGTGTTCATTAGCAATTCTTACTAAATCACTGTCGCATCATTTTGAGATCTTTAGCAATTCTTCTGACATCACTGTCGCATCATTTTGAGGTTCGTAGCAACTCTTACTACATGACTGTCACCATCACTTTGAGGTTATTCGAAACACTTACTACATTACTGCAAGCATCACTGAGTTGATTAGCAACTATCACTAGATTACTGTTAGCATCATTTTGAGTTCATTAGCAATTCTTACTACATCACTGTCGCATCATTTTGAGATCATTAGCAATTCTTCCGACATCACTGTCGCATTATTTTGAGGTTCGTAGCAACTTTTACTACATTACTGTCGCATTATTTTGAGGTTCGTAGCAACTGTTTGTACATGACTGTCAGCATCACTTTGAGGTTATTCGAAACGTTCACTCCATTACTGTTAGCATCATTTTGAGTTCATTAGCAATTCTTACTCAATCACTGTCGCATCTTTTTGAGATCTTTAGCTATTCTACTGACATCACTGTCGCATTATTTTGAGGTTCGTAGCAACTCTTACTACATGACCATCAGCATCATTATGAGGTTATTCGAAACTTTCACTCCATTACTGTTAGCATCATTTTGAGTTCATTAGCAATTCTTACTACATCACTGTCGCATCATTTTGACATCATTAGCAAGTCTTCCGAAATCCCTTACGCATTATTTTTAGGTTCGTAGCAACTTTTACGACATTACTGTTGCATTATTTAAAGGTTCGTAGCAACTCTTACTACATTACTGTCAGTATCACTTTGAGTTTATTAGCAACTATCACTACATTACTGTTAGCATCATTTTGAGTTTATTAGCAATTCATAGACATCACTGTAGCATTAAATTGAGGTTAGTAGCAACTCTTACTACATGACTGTCAGCATCACTTTGAGTTAATTAGCAACTATCACTACATTACTGTGAGCATCATTTTGAGTTCATTAGCAATTCTTCCGACATCACTGTTACAATATTTTGAGGTTCGTAGCAACACTTACTACATGACTGTCAGCATCACTTTGAGGTTATTCGAAACTTTCACTCCATTACTGTTAGCATCATTTTTTGTTCATCAGCAATTCTTACTACATCACTGTCACATCATTTTGAGGTTCGTAGCAACTCTTTCTACATTACTGTGGCATTATTTTGAGGTTCGTAGCAACACTTACTACATGACTGTCAGCATCACTTTGAGGTTATTCGAAAGTTTCACTACATTACTGTTAGCATCATTTTGAGTTCATTAGCAATTCTTCCGACATCACTGTCGCAATATTTTCAGGTTCGTAGCAACTCTTACTACATTATTGTTGCATTATTTTAAGGTTCGTAGCAACTCTTAATACATTACTGTCATCATCACTTTGAGTTGATTAGCAACTATCACTACATTACTGTTAGCATCATTTTAAGTTCATTAGCAATTCTTCCGACATCACTGTCCCAATATTTTGAGGTACGTAGCAACTTTTACTACATTACTGTCGCATTATTTAAAGGTTCGTAGCAACTCTTAGGACATGACTGTCAGCATCACTTTGAGGTTATTCGAAACGTTCACTCCATTACTGTTAGCATCATCTTGAGTTCATTGGCAATTCTTCTGACATCACTGTCGCAATATTTTGAGGTTCGTAGCAACTTTTACTACATTACTGTCGCATTATTTTGAGGTTCGTAGCAACTGTTTGTACATGACTGTCAGCATCACTTTGAGGTTATTCGAAACGTTCACTCCATTACTGTTAGCATCATTTTGAGTTCATTAGCAATTCTTCCTAAATCACTGTCGCATCTTTTTGAGATTTTTAGCTATTCTACTGACATCACTGTCGCATTATTTTGAGGTTCGTAGCAACTCTTACTACATGACCATCAGCATCATTATGAGGTTATTCGAAACTTTCACTCCATCACTGCTAGCATCATTTTGTGTTCATTAGCAATTCTTACTAAATCACTGCCGCATCATTTTGAGATCTTTAGCAATTCTTCTGACATCACTGTCGCATTATTTTGAGGTTCGTAGCAACTCTTACTACATGACTGTCACCATCACTTTGAGGTTATTCGAAACACTTACTACATTACTGCAAGCATCACTGAGTTGATTAGCAACTATCACTAGATTACTGTTAGCATCATTTTGAGTTCATTAGCAATTCTTACTACATCACTGTCGCATCATTTTGAGATCATTAGCAATTCTTCCGACATCACTGTCGCATTATTTTGAGGTTCGTAGCAACTTTTACTACATTACTGTCGCATTATTTTGAGGTTCGTAGCAACTGTTTGTACATGACTGTCAGCATCACTTTGAGGTTATTCGAAACGTTCACTCCATTACTGTTAGCATCATTTTGAGTTCATTAGCAATTCTTCCTAAATCACTGCCGCATCATTTTGAGATCTTTAGCAATTCTACTGACATCACTGTCGCATTATTTTGAGGTTCGTAGCAACTCTTACTACATGACCATCAGCATCATTATGAGGTTATTCGAAACTTTCACTCCATTACTGTTAGCATCATTTTGAGTTCATTAGCAATTCTTACTACATCACTGTCGCATCATTTTGATATCATTAGCAATTCTTCCGAAATCCCTTACGCATTATTTTTAGGTTCGTAGCAACTTTTACTACATTACTGTTGCATTATTTAAAGGTTCGTAGCAACTCTTACTACATTACTGTCAGTATCACTTTGAGTTTATTAGCAACTATCACTACATTACTTTTCGCATCATTTTGAGTTTATTAGCAATTCATAGACATCACTGTAGCATTAAATTGAGGTTAGTAGCAACTCTTACTACATGACTGTCAGCATCACTTTGAGTTAATTAGCAACTATCACTACATTACTGTGAGCATCATTTTGAGTTCATTAGCAATTCTTCCGACATCACTGTCGCAATATTTTGAGGTTCGTAGCAACACTTACTACATGACTGTCAGCATCACTTTGAGGTTATTCGAAACTTTCACTCCATTACTTTTAGCATCATTTTTTGTTCATCAGCAATTCTTACTACATCACTGTCACATCATTTTGAGGTTCGTAGCAACTCTTTCTACATTACTGTGGCATTATTTTGAGGTTCGTAGCAACACTTACTACATGACTGTCAGCATCACTTTGAGGTTATTCGAAAGTTTCACTACCTTACTGTTAGCATCATTTTGAGTTCATTAGCAATTCTTCCGACATCACTGTCGCAATATTTTCAGGTTCGTAGCAACTCTTACTACATTATTGTTGCATTATTTTAAGGTTCGTAGCAACTCTTAATACATTACTGTCATCATCACTTTGAGTTGATTAGCAACTATCACTACATTACTGTTAGCATCATTTTAAGTTCATTAGCAATTCTTCCGACATCACTGTCCCAATATTTTGAGGTACGTAGCAACTTTTACTACATTACTGTCGCATTATTTAAAGGTTCGTAGCAACTCTTAGGACATGACTCTCAGCATCACTTTGAGGTTATTCGAAACGTTCACTCCATTACTGTTAGCATCATCTTGAGTTCATTGGCAATTCTTCTGACATCACTGTCGCAATATTTTGAGGTTCGTAGCAACTTTTACTACATTACTGTCGCGTTATTTTGAGGTTCGTAGCAACTGTTTGTACATGACTGTCAGCATCACTTTGAGGTTATTCGAAACGTTCACTCCATTACTGTTAGCATCATTTTGAGTTCATTAGCAATTCTTCCTAAATCACTGTCGCATCTTTTTGAGATCTTTAGCTATTCTACTGACATCACTGTCGCATTATTTTGAGGTTCGTAGCAACTCTTACTACATGACCATCAGCATCATTATGAGGTTATTCGAAACTTTCACTCCATTACTGTTAGCATCATTTTGAGTTCATTAGCAATTCTTACTACATCACTGTCGCATCATTTTGATATCATTAGCAAGTCTTCCGAAATCCCTTACGCATTATTTTTAGGTTCGTAGCAACTTTTACTACATTACTGTTGCATTATTTAAAGGTTCGTAGCAACTCTTACTACATTACTGTCAGTATCACTTTGAGTTTATTAGCAACTATCACTACATTACTGTTAGCATCATTTTGAGTTTATTAGCAATTCATAGACATCACTGTAGCATTAAATTGAGGTTAGTAGCAACTCTTACTACATGACTGTCAGCATCACTCTGAGTTAATTAGCAACTATCACTACATTACTGTTAGCATCATTTTGAGTTCATTAGCAATTCTTCCGACATCACTGTCGCAATATTTTGAGGTTCGTAGCAACACTTACTACATGACTGTCAGCATCACTTTGAGGTTATTCGAAACGTTCACTCCATTACTGTTAGCATCATTTTTGGTTCATCAGCAATTCTTACTACATCACTGTCGCATCATTTTGAGATCATGAGCAATTCTTCTGACATCACTGTCGCATTATTTTGAGGTTCGTAGCAACTCTAACTACTTGACTGTGAGCATCACTTTGAGGTTATTCGAAACATTCACTCCATTACTGTTAGCATCATTTTGAGATCATTACCAATTCTTCTGACATCACTGTCGCATCATTTTGAGATCTTTAGCAATTCTTCTGACATCACTGTCGCATTATTTTGAGGTTCGTAGCAACTCCTACGACATGACTGTCAGCATCACTTTGAGTTTATTAGCAACTATCACTACATTACTGTTAGCATCATTTTGAGTTAATGAGCAATTCTCACGACATCACTGTAGCATTGAATTGAGTTCATTAGCAACTCTTACTAAATGACTGTCAGCATCACTTTGAGGTTGTTGGAAAGTTTCACTCCATTACTGTTAGCATCATTTTGAGTTCATTAGCAATTCTTCCGACATCACTTTCGCAATATTTTGAGGTTCGAAGCAACTTTTACTGCATTACTGTCGCATTATTTTGAGGTTCGTAGGAACTCTTAGTATATCACTGTCAGCATCACTTTGAGATTATTCGAAACGTTCACTCCATTACTTTTAGCATCATTTTGAGATCATTACCAATTCTTCTGACATCACTGTCGCATCATTTTGAGATCTTTAGCAATTCTTCTGACATCACTGTCGCATTATTTTGAGGTTCGTAGCAACTCTTACTACATGACTGTCACCATCACTTTGAGGTTATTCGAAAGTTTCACTCCATTACTGTTAGCATCATTTTGAGTTCATTAGCAATTCTTCCGACATCAATGTCGCAATATTTTAAGGTTCGTAGCAACTCTTACTACATTCCTGTCATCATCACTTTGAGTTTATTAGCAACTATCACTACATTACTTTTAGCATCATTTTGAGTTGTTGAGCAATTCTCACGACATCACTGTGGCATTAAATTGAGTTCATTAGCAACTCTTACTAAATGACTGTCAGCATCACTTTTAGGTTGTTCGAAACACTTACTACATTACTGTAAGCATCACTGAGTTAATTAGCAACTATCACTACATAACTGTTAGCATCATTTTAAGTTCATTAGCAATTCTTCCGACATCACTGTCGCAATATTTTGAGGTTCGTAGCAACTTTTACGACATTACTGTCGCATTATTTTGAGGTTTGTAGCAACTCTTAGTACATGACTGTCAGCATCACATTGAGGTTATTCGAAACGTTCACTCCATTACTGTTAGCATCATTTTGAGTTCATTAGCAATTCTTACTAAATCACTTTCGAATCATTTTGAGATCATTAGCAATTCTTCTGACATCACTGTCACATTATTTTGAGGTTCGTCGCAACTCTTACTACATTATTGTTGCATTATTTTAAGGTTCGTAGCAACTCTTACTACATTCCTGTCATCATCACTTTGAGTTTATTAGCAACTATCACTACATTACTTTTAGCATCATTTTGAGTTGTTGAGCAATTCTCACGACATCACTGTGGCATTAAATTGAGTTCATTAGCAATTCTTACTAAATGACTGTCAGCATGACTTTGAGGTTGTTCGAAACACTTACTACATTACTGTCAGCATCACTGAGTTAATTAGCAACTATCACTACATTACTGTTAGCATCATTTTGAGTTCATTAGCGATTCTTACTACATCACTGTCGCATTATTTTGAGGTTCGTAGAAACTCTTGCTACATGACTGTCAGCATCACTTTGAGGTTATTCGAAACACTTACTACATTACTGCAAGCATTACTGAGTTGATTAGCAACTATCACTACATTACTGTTAGCATCATTTTAAGTTCATTAGCAATTCTTCCGACAACACTGTCGCAATATTTTGAGGTTCGTAGCAACTTTTACTACATTACTGTCGCATTATTTTGAGGTTCGTAGCAACTCTTAGTACATGACTTTCAGCATCACTTTGAGGTTATTCGAAACGTTCACTCCATTACTGTTAGCATCATTTTGAGATCATTACCAATTCTTCTGACTTCACTGTCGCATTATTTTGAGGTTCGTAGCAACTTTTACTACATTACTGTCGCATTATTTTAAGGTTCGTAGCAGCTCTTAGTACATGACTGTCAGCATCACTGAGGTTATTCGAAACACTTACTACATTACTGTAAGCATCACTGAGTTGATTAGCAACTATCACTACATTACTGTTAGCATCATTTTGAGTTCATTAGGAATTCTTCCTACATCACTGTCGCAATATTTTGAGGTTCGTAGTAACTTTTACTACATTACTGTCGCATTATTTTGAGGTTCGTAGCAACTCTTAGTACATGACTGTCAGCATCACTTTGAGGTTATTCGAAAGTTCCACTCCATCACATTTAGCATCATTTTGAGTTCATTAGCGATTCTTACTACATCACTGTCGCATCATTTTGAGATCATTAGCAAGTCTTCCGACATCACGTTCGCATTATTTTGAGGTTCGTAGCAACTCTTGCTACATGACTGTCAGCATCACTTTGAGGTTATTCGAAACACTTACTACATTACTGCAAGCATCACTGAGTTGATTAGCAACTATCACTACATTACTGTTAGCATCATTTTAAGTTCATTAGCAATTCTTCCGACATCACTGTCGCAATATTTTGAGGTTCGTAGCAACTTTTACTACATTACTGTCGCATTATTTTGAGGTTCGTAGCAACTCTTAGTACCTGACTGTCAGCATCACTTTGAGGTTATTCGAAACGTTCACTCCATTACTGTTCGAATCATTTTGACTGTCAGCATCACTTTGAGGTTGTTGGAAAGTTTCACTCCATTACTGTTAGCATCATTTTGAGTTCATTAGCAATTCTTCCGACATCACTTTCGCAATATTTTGAGGTTCGTTGCAACTCTTACTACATTATTGTTGCATTATTTTAAGGTTCGTAGCAACTCTTACTACATTCCTGTCATCATCACTTTGAGTTTATTAGCAACTATCACTACATTACTTTTAGCATCATTTTGAGTTGTTGAGCAATTCTCACGACATCACTGTGGCATTAAATTGAGTTCATTAGCAACTCTTACTAAATGACTGTCAGCATGACTTTGAGGTTGTTCGAAACACTTACTACATTACTGTAAGCATCACTGAGTTAATTAGCAACTATCACTACATTACTGTTAGCATCATTTTGAGTTCATTAGCAATTCTTCCGACATCACTGTCGCATCATTTTGAGATCATTAGCAATTCTTCTGACATCACTGTCACATCATTTTGAGGTTCGTAGCAAATCTTTCTACATTACTGTGGCATTATTTTGAGGTTCGTAGCAACTCTTGCTACATGACTGTCAGCATCACTTTGAGGTTATTCGAAACTCTTATTACATTACTTTAAGCATCACTGAGTTTCTTAGCAACTATCGCTACATTACTGTTAGCATCATCTTGAGTTCATTAGCAATTCTTCCGACATCACTGTCGCAATATTTTGAGGTTCGTAGCAACTTAAATACATGACTGTAGCATTATTTTGAGGTGTGTAGCAACACTTACGACATGACTTTCAGCATCACTTTGAGGTCATTCGAAAGTTTCACTCCATTACATTTAGCATCATTTTGAGTTCATTAGCGATTCTTACTTCATCACTGTCGCATTATTTTGAGGTTCGTAGCAACTCTTGCTACATGACTGTCAGCATCACTTTGAGGTTATTCGAAAGTTTCACTCCATTACTGTTAGCATCATTTTGAGTTCATTAGCAATTCTTCCGACATCACTGTCGCAATATTTTAAGGTTCGTAGCAACTCTTACTACATTACTGTCAGCATCACTTTGAGTTTATTAGCAACTATCACTACATTACTGTTCGCATCATTTTGCGTTGTTGAGCAATTCTCACGACATCACCGTAGCATTAAATTGAGTTCATTAGCAACTCTTACTAAATGACTGTCAGCATGACTTTGAGGTTGTTCGAAACTCTTACTACATTACTGTAAGCATCACTGAGTTTCTTAGCTACTATCACTGCATTACTGTTAGCATCACTTTGAGGTTGTTCGAAACTCTTACTAAATGACTGTCAGCATCACTTTGAAGTTGTTCGAAACACTTACTACATGACTGTCAGTATCACTTTGAGGTTGTTCGAAACTCTTACTACATTACTGTAAGCATCACTGAGTTTATTAGCAACTATCACTACATTACTGTTAGCATCATCTTGAGTTCATTGGCAATTCTTACGACATCACTGTCGCATTATTTTGAGGTTCGTAGAAACTCTTACTACATGACTGTCAGCATCACTTTGAGGTTGTTAGAAACGTTCACTCCATTACTGTTAGCATCATTTTGAGATCATTAGCAATTCTTACTAAATCACTGTCGCATCATTTTGAGATCTTTAGCAATTCTTCCGACATCACTGTCGCATTATTTTGAGGTTCGTAGCAACTCTTACTACATGACTGTCAGCATCACTTGGAGGTTCTTCGAAACACTTACTACATTACTGTAAGCATTACTGACTTGATTTGCAACTATCACTACATTACTGTTAGCATCATTTTGAATTCATTAGCAATTCTTCCGACATCACTGTCGCAATATTTTGAGGTTCGTAGCAACTTTTACTATATAACTGTCGCATTATTTTGAGGTTCGTAGCAACTCTTAGTACATGACTGTCAGCATCACTTTGAGGTTATTCGAAACTTTCACTCCATTACTGTTAGCATCATTGTGAGTTCATTAGCAATTCTTACTACATCACTGTTGCATCATTTTGAGATCATTAGCAATTCTTACTACATCACTATCGCATCATTTTGACGTTCGTAGCAACTCTTACTACATTACTGTCATCATCACTTTGAGCTTATTAGCAACTATCACTACATTACTGTTAGCATCACTTTGAGGTTGTTCGAAACTCTTACTAAATGACTGTCAGCATCACTTTGAAGTTGTTCGAAACACTTACTACATGACTGTCAGTATCACTTTGAGGTTGTTCGAAACTCTTACTACATTACTGTAAGCATCACTGAGTTGATTAGCAACTATCACTACATTCCTGTTAGCATCGTTTTGAGTTCAATAGCAATTCTTACGACATCACTTTCAGCATCATTTTGTATTTACTCGCAACTCAAACCACATGACTGTCAGCATCACTTTGAGGTAATTCGAAACTTTCACTCCATTACTGCTAGCACCCTTTTGAGTTCATTAGCAATTCTTACTAAATCACTGTTGCATCATTTTGAGTTCATTAGCAATTCTTCCGACATCACTGTCGCAATATTTTGAGGTTCGTAGCAACTTTTACTACATTATTGTCGCATTATTTTGAGGTTCGTTGCAACACTTACTACATGACTGTCAGCATCACTTTGAGGTTATTTGAAACGTTCACTCCAATACTGTTCGCATCATTTTGAGTTCATTAGCAATTCTTTCGACATCACTGTCGCATTATTTTGAGGTTCGTAGAAACTCTTACTACATGACTGTCAGCATCACTTTGAGGTTGTTAGAAACGTTCACTCCATTACTGTTAGCATCATTTTGAGATCATTCGCAATTCTTACTAAATCACTGTCGCATCATTTTGAGATCTTTAGCAATTCTTCCGACATCACTGTCGCATTATTTTGAGGTTCGTAGCAACTCTTACTACATGACTGTCAGCATCACTTTGAGGTTCTTCGAAACACTTACTACATTACTGTAAGCATTACTGACTTGATTTGCAACTATCACTACATTACTGTTAGCATCATTTTGAATTCATTAGCAATTCTTCCGACATCACTGTCGCAATATTTTGAGGTTCGTAGCAACTTTTACTATATAACTGTCGCATTATTTTGAGGTTCGTAGCAACTCTTAGTACATGACTGTCAGCATCACTTTGAGGTTATTCGAAACTTTCACTCCATTACTGTTAGCATCATTGTGAGTTCATTAGCAATTCTTACTACATCACTGTTGCATCATTTTGAGATCATTAGCAATTCTTACTACATCACTATCGCATCATTTTGACGTTCGTAGCAACTCTTACTACATTACTGTCATCATCACTTTGAGCTTATTAGCAACTATCACTACATTACTGTTAGCATCACTTTGAGGTTGTTCGAAACTCTTACTAAATGACTGTCAGCATCACTTTGAAGTTGTTCGAAACACTTACTACATGACTGTCAGTATCACTTTGAGGTTGTTCGAAACTCTTACTACATTACTGTAAGCATCACTGAGTTGATTAGCAACTATCACTACATTCCTGTTAGCATCGTTTTGAGTTCAATAGCAATTCTTACGACATCACTTTCAGCATCATTTTGTATTTACTCGCAACTCAAACCACATGACTGTCAGCATCACTTTGAGGTAATTCGAAACTTTCACTCCATTACTGCTAGCACCCTTTTGAGTTCATTAGCAATTCTTACTAAATCACTGTTGCATCATTTTGAGTTCATTAGCAATTCTTCCGACATCACTGTCGCAATATTTTGAGGTTCGTAGCAACTTTTACTACATTATTGTCGCATTATTTTGAGGTTCGTTGCAACACTTACTACATGACTGTCAGCATCACTTTGAGGTTATTTGAAACGTTCACTCCAATACTGTTAGCATCATTTTGAGTTCATTAGCAATTCTTTCGACATCACTGTCGCATCATTTTGAGATCTTTAGCAATTCTTCCGACATCACTGTCGCATTATTTTGAGGTTCGTAGCAACTCTTACTACATGACTGTCAGCATCACTTTGAGGTTCTTCGAAACACTTACTACATTACTGTAAGCATTTCTGACTTGATTAGCAACTATCACTACATTACTGTTAGCATCATTTTGAATTCATTAGCAATTCTTCCGACATCACTGTCGCAATATTTTGAGGTTCGTAGCAACATTTACTATATAACTGTCGCATTATTTTGAGGTTCGTAGCAACTCTTAGTACATGACTGTCAGCATCACTTTGAGGTTATTCGAAACTTTCACTCCATTACTGTTAGCATCATTTTGAGTTCATTAGCAATTCTTACTACATCACTGTTGCATCATTTTGAGATCATTAGCAATTCTTACTACATCACTGTCGCATCATTTTGAGGTTCGTAGCAACTCTTACTACATTACTGTCATCATCACTTTGAGTTTATTAGCAACTATCACTACATTACTGTTAGCATCACTTTGAGGTTGTTCGAAACTCTTACTAAATGACTGTCAGCATCACTTTGAAGTTGTTCGAAACACTTACTACATGACTGTCAGTATCACTTTGAGGTTGTTCGAAACTCTTACTACATTACTGTAAGCATCACTGAGTTTATTAGCAACTATCACTACATTACTGTTAGCATCATCTTGAGTTCATTGGCAATTCTTACGACATCACTGTCGCATTATTTTGAGATCATTAGCTATTCTTCTGACATCACTGTCGCATTTTTTTGAGGTTCGTAGCAACTATTACTACATTACCGTCAGCATCACTTTAAGGTTGTTCGAAACGTTCACTCCATTACTGTTAGCATCATTTTGAGTTCATTCGCAATTCTTACTAAATCAATGTCGCATCATTTTGAGATCTTTAGCAATTCATCTGACATCTCTGTCGCAATATTTTGAGGTTCGTAGCAACTTTTTCTACATTACTGTCGCATTATTTTGAGGTTCGTAGCAACTCTTACTACATGACCGTCAGCATAACTTTGAGGTTATTCGAAACTTTCACTCCATTACTGTTAGCATCATTTTGAGTTCATTAGCAATTCTTCCGACATCACTGTCGCATTATTTTGAGGTTCGTAGAAACTCTTACTAAATGACTGTCAGCATCACTTTGAGGTTATTTGAAACGTTCACTCCATTACTGTTAGCATCATTTTGAGATCATTAGCAATTCTTACTAAATCACTGTCGCATCATTTTGAGATCTTTAGCAATTCTTTTGACATCACTGTCGCATTATTTTGAGGTTCGTAGAAAGTCTTACTGCATGACTGTCAGCATTACTTTGAGGTTGTTCGAAACACTTACTACATTACTGTAAGCATCACTGAGTTGATTAGCAACTATCACTACATTACTGTTAGCATCATTTTGAGTTCATTAGCAATTCTTCCGACATCACTGTCGCAATATTTTGAGGTTCGTAGCAACTTTTACTACATTACTGTCGCATTATTTTGAGGTTCGTAGCAACTCTTACTACATGACTGTCAGCATCACTTTGAGGTTATTCGAAACTTTCACTCCATCACTGTTAGCATCACTTTGAGGTTGTTCGAAACTCTTACTACATGACTGTCAGCATCACTTTGAAGTTGTTCGAAACACTTACTACATGACTGTCAGCATCACTTTGAGGTTTTTCGGAACACTTACTACATTACTGAAAGCATCACTGAGTTGATTAGCAACTATCACTACATTACTGTTAGCATCATCTTGAGTTCATTAAAAATTCCTCCGACCTCACTGTCGAAATATTTTGAGGTTCGTAGCAACTTTTACTACATTACTGTCGCATTATTTTGAGGTTCGTAGCAACTCTTACTAAATGACTGTCAGCATCACTTTGAGTTTGTTCGAAACTTTCACTCCATTACTGTTAGCACCCTTTTGAGTTCATTAGCAATTCTTACTACATCACTGTCGCATCATTTTGAGATCATTAGCAATTCTTCCGACATCACTGTCGCAATATTTTGAGGTTCGTATTAACTCTGACTACATGACTGTCAGCATCACTTTGAGGTTATTCGAAACTTTCACTCCATTAATGTTAGCATCATTTTGAGTTCATTAGCAATTCTTACTAAATCACAGTCGCATCATTTTGAGATCATTAGCAATTCTTCTGACATCACTGTCGCATTATTTTGAGGTTCGTAGCAACTCTTACTACATTAATGTCAGCATCAGTTTGAGGTTGTTCGAAACGTTCACTCCATTACTGTTAGCATCATTTTGAGTTCATTAGCAATTCTTACTACATCACTGTCGCATCATTTTGAGATCATTAGCAATTCTTACGACATCACTGTAACATTATTTTGAGGTTCGTAGCAACTTTTACTACATTACTGTCGCATTATTTTGAGGTTCGTTGCAACTCTTACTACATGACTGTCAGCATCACTTTGAGGTTATTTGAAACCTTCACTCCATTACTGTTAGCATCATTTTGAGTTCATTAGCAATTCTTACTACATCACTGTCGCATCATTTTGAGATCATTACCAATTCTTCCGACATCACATTTGCATTATTTTGAGGTTCGTAGAAACTCTTAATACATGACTGTCAGCATCACTTTGAGGTTATTTGAAACGTTCACTCCATTACTGTTAGCATCATTTTGAGTTCATTAGCAATTCTTACGACATCACTGTCGCATCATTTTGAGATCATTAGCAATACTTCCGACATCACTGTCGCAATATTTTGAGGTTCGTATTAACTCTTACTACATGTCTGTCAGCATCACTTTGAGGTTATTCGAAACTTTCACTCCATTAATGTTAGCATCATTTTGAGTTCATTAGCAATTCTTACTAAATCACTGTGGCATCATTTTGAGATCATTAGCAATTCTTACTAAATCCTTGTAGCATCATTTTGAGATCATTAGCAACTCTTCTGACATCACTGTCGCATTATTTTTTAGGTTCGAAGCAACTCTTACTAAATGACTGTCAGCATCACTTTGAGGTTGTTCGAAACTTTCACTCCATTACTGTTAGCACCCTTTTGAGTTCATTAGCAATTCTTACTACATCACTGTCGCATCATTTTGAGATCATTAGCAATTCTTCTGACATCACTGTCGCATTATTTTGAGGTTCGTAGCAACTCTTACTACATTAATGTCAGCATCAGTTTGAGGTTGTTCGAAACGTTCACTCCATTAATGTTAGCATCATTTTGAGTTCATTAGCAATTCTTACTAAATAACTGTAGCATCATTTTGAGATCATAAGAAATTCTTACTAAATCACTGTAGCATCATTTTGAGATCATTAGCAATTCTTCTGACATCACTGTCGCATTATTTTTGAGGTTCGTAGCAACTCTTACTACATGACTGTCAGCATCACTTTGAGGTTGTTCGAAACTCTTACTACATTATTGTAAGCATCACTGAGTTGATGAGCAACTATCACTACATTACTGTTAGCATCGTTTAGAGTTCAATAGCAATTCTTACGACATCACTGTCGCATTATTTTTTAGGTTCGTAGCAACTCTTACTACATGACTGTCAGCATCACTTTGAGGTTGTTCGAAGTGTTCACTCCATTACTGTTAGCATCATTTTGAGATCATTAGCAATTCTTACTAAATCACTGTCGCATCATTTTGAGATCTTTAGCAATTCTTCCGACATCACTGTCGCAATATTTTGAGGTTCGTATTCACTCTTACTACATGACTGTCAGTATCACTTTGAGGTTATTCGAAACTTTCACTCCATTAATTTTAGCATCATTTTGAGTTCATTAGCAATTCTTACTAAATCACTGTAGCATCATTTTGAGATCATTAGCAATTCTTCTGACATCACTGTCGCATTATTTTGAGGTTCGTAGCAAGTCTTACTACATCACTGTAGCATTATTTTGAGGTTCATAGCAACTCTTACTACATGACTGTCAGCATCACTTTGAGGTTGTTCGAAACACTTACTACATTACTGTAAGCATCACTGAGTTGATTAGCAACTATCACTACATTACTGTTAGCATCATCTTGAGTTCATTAAAAATTCCTCCGACATCACTGTCGAAATATTTTGAGGTTCGTAGCAACTTTTACTACATTACTGTCGCATTATTTTGAGGTTCGTTGCAACTCTTACTACATGACTGTCAGCATCACTTTGAGGTTATTTGAAACTTTCACTCCATTACTGTTAGCATCATTTTGAGTTCATTAGCAATTCTTACGACATCACTGTCGCATCATTTTGAGATCATTAGCAATTCTTCCGACATCACTGTCGCAATATTTTGAGGTTCGTATTAACTCTTACTACATGTCTGTCAGCATCACTTTGAGGTTATTCGAAACTTTCACTCCATTAATGTAAGCATCATTTTGAGATCATTAGCAATTCTTACTAAAACACTGTAGCATCATTTTGAGATCATTAGCAATTCTTACTAAATCCCTGTAGCATCATTTTGAGATCATTAGCAACTCTTCTGACATCACTGTCGCATTATTTTTTAGGTTGGTAGCAACTCTTACGAAATGACTGTCAGCATCACTTTGAGGCATTTCGAAACTTTCACTCCATTACTGTTAGCACCCTTTTGAGTTCATAAGCAATTCTTACTACATCACTGTCGCATCATTTTGAGATCATTAGCAATTCTTCCGACCTCACTGTCGCAATATTTTGAGGTTCGTATTAACTCTGACTACATGACTGTCAGCATCACTTTGAGGTTATTCGAAACTTTCACTCCATTAATGTTAGCATCATTTTGAGTTCATTAGCAATTCTTACTAAATCACAGTCGCATCATTTTGAGATCATTAGCAATTCTTCTGACATCACTGTCGCATTATTTTGAGGTTCGTAGCAACTCTTACTACATTAATGTCAGCATCAGTTTGAGGTTGTTCGAAACTTTCACTCCATTACTGTTAGCATCATTTTGAGTTCATTTGCAATTCTTACTACATCACTGTCGCATCATTTTGAGATCATTAGCAATTCTTACGACATCACTGTAACATTATTTTGAGGTTCGTAGCAAGTTTTACTACATTACTGTCGCATTATTTTGAGGTTCGTTGCAACTGTTACTACATGACTGTCAGCATCACTTTGAGGTTATTCGAAACTTTCACTCCACTACTGTTAGCATCATTTTGAGTTAATTAGCAATTCTTACTACATCACTGTCGCATCATTTTGAGATCATTAGCAATTCTTCCGACATCACTGTAGCATTATTTTGAGGTTAGTAGCAACTCTTACTACATGACTGTCAGCATCACTTTGAGGTTATCCGAAACACTGACTACATTAATGTTAGCATCATTTTGAGTTCATTAGCAATTCTTCCGACATCACTGTCACATTATTTTGAGGTTCGTAGCAACTCTTACTACATTATTGTTGCATTATTTTAAGGTTTGTAGCAACTCTTACTACATGACTGTCAGCATCACTTTGAGGTTGTTCAAAACACTTACTACATCACTGTTAGCATCATTTTGAGTTCATGAGCAATTCTTCTGACATCACTGTCGCATTATTTTGAGATTCGTAGCAACTCTTGCTACATGACTTTCACCATCACTTTGAGGTTATTCGAAACTCTTACTACATTACTGTAAGCATCACTGAGTTGATTAGCAACTATCACTACATTACTGTTAGCATCATTTTAAGTTCATTAGCAATTCTTCCGACATCACTGTCGCAATATTTTGAGGTTCGTAGCAACTTTTACTTCATTACTGTTGCATTATATTGAGGTTCGTAGCAACTCTTAGTACATGAGTGTCAGCATCACTTTGAGTTTATTAGCAACTATCACTACATTACTGTTAGCATCATTTTGAGTTTATGAGCAATTCTTCCGACATCACTGTAGCATTGAATTGAGTTCATTAGCAACTCTTACTAAATGACTGTCAGCATCACTTTGAGGTTGTTCGAAACTCTTACTACATTACTGTAAGCATCACTGAGTTTCTTAGCAACTATCACTACATTACCGTTAGCATCATCTTGAGTTCATGAGCAATTCTTCCGAAATCACTGTCGCAATATTTTGAGGTTCGTAGCAACTTTTACTTCATTACTTTCGCATTATTTTGAGGTTCGTAGCAACACTTACTACATGACTGTCAGCATCACTTTGAGGTTATTCGAAAGTTTCACTCCATTACTGTTAGCATCATTTTGAGTTCATTAGCAATTCTTACTACATCACTGTCGCATCATTTTGAGATCATTAGCAATTCTTCCGACATCACTGTCGCATTATTTTGAGGTTCGTAGCAACTCTTAGTACATGACTGTCAGCATCACTTTGAGGTTATTCAAAACATGTTCCACATTACTCTCAGCATCACTTTGAGTTTATTAGCAACTATCACTACATTACTGTTAGCATCATTTTTGAGTTAATTAACAATTTATCCTACCTCACTGTAGCATTATTTTGAGGTTATTAGCAGCTCTTACTACATCACTGTCAGCATCATTTTTAGGTTACTCGCATCTCGAACCACATGACTGTCAGCATCACTTTGAGGTCATTCGAAACTTTCACTCCATTACTGTTAGCATCATTTTGAGTTCATTAGCAATTCTTACGACATCACTGTCACATCATTTTGAGATCAATAGAAATTCTTCCTTCATCACTGTAGCATTATTTTGAGGGTTATTAGCAGCTCTTACTAGATTACTGTTGCATTATTTTGAGGTTCGTAGCAACTCTCACTACATGACTGTCAGCATCACTTTGAGGTTGTTCGAAACACTTACTACATTACTGTTAGCATCCTTTTGAGATGATTAGCAATTCTTACGACATCACTGTCGCATCATTTTGAGATCAATACCAATTTTTCCGACATCACTGTCGCATTATTTTGAGCTTCGTAGCAACTCTTACTACATTACTGTCAGCATCATTTTTAGGTGACTCGCAACTTTAATCACATGACTATAAGCCTCACTTTGAGGTTGTTCGAAACACTTAGTACATTACTGAAAGCATCACTGATTTTATTAGCAGCTATCACTACATTACTCTTAGCATCATTTTGAGTTCATTAGCAATTCTTACAAAATAACTGTGGCATTATTTTTAGGTTCGTAGCAACTCTTACTACATGACTGTCAGCATCACTTTGAGGATATTTGCAACTTTCACTACATTACTGTTAGCATCATTTTGAGTGCATAAGCAATTTTTACTCCATCACTGTCGAATTATTTTGAGATGATTATCAATTCTTCCGACATTACAGTCGCATTATTTTAAGGTTCGTAGCAACTCGAACCACATGACTGTCAGCATCACTGAGTTTATTAGCAAATGTCACAAAATTACTGTAAGCATCATTTTGAGATCATTAGCAATTCTTACGACATCACTGTAGCATTATTTTGAGATCATTTGCCATTCTTCTGACATCACTGTCGCATTTTTTTGAGGTTCGTATCAACTCTTACTAAATTACTTTTGCATTAGTTTGAGGTGAGTAGTAACTCTTACTACATGACTGTCAGCATCACTTTGAGGTTGTTCGAAACACTTACTACATTACTGTAAGCATCACTGAGTTCATTAGTAACCATCACTACATTACTGTTAGCATCATTTTGAGTTCATGAGCAATTCTTACTACATCACTGTCACAGTATTTTTAGGTTCGTAGCAACTCTTACTACATGACTGTCAGCATCACTTTGAGGATATTTGCAACTTTCACTACATTACTGTTAGCATCATTTTGAGTGCATAAGCAATTTTTACTCCATCACTGTCGAATTATTTTGAGATGATTATCAATTCTTCCGACATTACAGTCGCATTATT
The DNA here is from genome assembly GCF_037954235.1 of Aulostomus chinensis. Classification (NCBI taxonomy): domain Eukaryota; kingdom Metazoa; phylum Chordata; class Actinopteri; order Syngnathiformes; family Aulostomidae; genus Aulostomus; species Aulostomus chinensis. The sequence goes on along the minus strand of NC_141320.1, from coordinate 30,283,285 downwards.
TTAAGGTTCGTAGCAACTCTAACCACATGACTGTCAGCATCACTGAGTTTATTAGCAAATGTCACAAAATTACTGTAAGCATCATTTTGAGATCATTAGCAATTCTTACGACATCACTGTAGCATTATTTTGAGATCATTTGCCATGCTTCTGACATCACTGTCGCATTTTTTTGAGGTTCGTATCAACTCTTACTAAATTACTTTTGCATTAGTTTGAGGTGAGTAGTAACTCTTACTACATGACTGTCAGCATCACTTTGAGGTTGTTCGAAACACTTACTACATTACTGTAAGCATCACTGAGTTCATTAGTAACCATCACTACATTACTGTTAGCATCATTTTGAGTTCATGAGCAATTCTTACTACATCACTGTCGCATTATTTTTAGCTTCGTAGCAACTCTTTCTACAAAACTGTCAGCATCATTTTTAGGTGACTCGCAACTTTAATCACATGACTGTCAGCCTCACTTTGAGGTTGTTCGAAACACTTTGTACATTACTGAAAGCATCACTGATTTTATTAGCAGCTATCACTACATTACTCTTCGCATCATTTTGAGTTCATTAGCAATTCTTACGAAATAACTGTGGCATTATTTTGAGGTTCGTTGCAACTCTTACTACATGACTGTCAGCATCACTCTGAGGTAGTTCAAAACACTTACTACATTACTGTAAGCATCACTGAGTTTATTATCAACTATCACTACGTTACTGTTCGCATCATTTTGAGTTTAATAGTATTTCTTACGACATCACTGTCAGCTTCATTTTTAGGTTATTAGAAACTTTCACTCCATTATTGTTAGCATCATTTTGAGTTCATTAGAAATTCATGCGACATCACTGTCACATTATTTTGAGGTTCGTAGCAACTCTTACTACATTATTGTTGCATTATTTTAAGGTTCGTAGCAACTCTTACTACATTACTGTCATCATCACTTTGAGGTTGTTCGAAACAGTTACTACATTACTGTCAGCATCACTGAGTTTTTTCGCAACTATCACTACATTACTGTTAGCATCATTTTGAGTTCATTAGCAATTCTTACGACATCACTGTAGCATTATTTTGAGGTTTGTAGCAACTCTTACTACATGACTGTAAGCATCACTGAGTTTATTAGCAACTATCACTACGTTACTGTTAGCATCGTTTTGAGTTTAATAGCAATTCTTATGACATCACTGTCAGCATCATTTTTAGGTTATTCGAAACTTTCACTCCATTACTATTCGCATCATTTTGAGTACATTAGCAATTCTTACTACATCACTGTCGCATCATTTTGAGATCATTAGCAATTCTTCCGACATCACTGTCGCATTACTTTGAGGTTCGTAGCAACTCTTACTACATCACTGTAGCATTATTTTGAGGTTATTAATAACTCTAACTACATTACTTTCAGCATCATTTTTAGGTTACTCGCAACTCAAACCACATGACTGTCAGCATCACTTTGAGGTTATTCGAAACTTTCACTACATTACAGTTAGCATCATTTTGAGATCATTATCAATTCTTCTGACATCACTGTCGCATTATTTTGATATTCATAGCAACTCTTACTACATTACTGTCAGCATCACTTTGAGGTTGTTCGAAACATTTACTACATTACTGTCAGCATCACTGAGTTTATTAGCAACTATCACTACATTACTGTTAGCATCATTTTGAGGTCAATGGCAATTCTTACGACATCGCTGTCAGCATCATTTTTAGGTTACTCGCAACTCTAACCACATGACTTTCAGCATTACTTTGAGGTTATTCGAATTTTTCACTACATTACTGTTAGCATCATTTTGAGTACATTAGCAATTCTTACTCCATCACTGTCGCATTATTTTGAGGTTTGTAGCAACTCTTACTACATGACTGTCAGCATCACTTTGAGGTTGTTCGAAACACTTAGTACATTACTGTAAGCATCACTGAGTTTATTAGTAACCATCACTACATGACTGTTAGCATCATTTTGAGTTCATTAGCAACTCTTACTACATGACTGACAGCATCACTCTGAGGTTTTTCGAAACACTTACTACATTACTGTAAGCTTCACTGAGTTTATCAACTATCACTACATCATTGTTAACATCATTTTGAGTTCATTAGCAATTCTTACTACATGACTGTCAGCATCATTTTGAGGTTCGTAGCAACTCTTACTACATGACTGTCAGCATCACTTTGAGTTTATGAGCAACTATCACTACATTACTGTTAGCATCCTTTTGAGATGATAAGCAATTCTTACGACATCACTGTCGCATCATTTTGAGATCATTACCAATTCTTCTGACATCACTGTCGCATTATTTTGATATTCGTAGCAACTCTTAATACGTTACTGTTGCATTATTTTAAGGTTAGTAGCAACTCTTACTACATGACTGTCAGCATCATTTTGAGATGATTAGCAATTCTTCCGACATCACGGTCGCATTATTTTAAGGTTCGTAGCAACTCTAACCACATGACTGTCAGCATCACTTTGAGGTTGTTCAAAACACTTACTACATTACTTTCAGCATCACTGAGTTTATTAGCAACTCTCACTACATTACTGTTAGCATCATTTTGAGTTCATTAGCAATTCTTACGACTTCACTGGAGCATTATTTTGAGGTTTGTAGCAACTCTTACTACATCACTGTAGCATTATTTTGAGGTTTGTAGCAACTCTTACTACATGACTGTCAGCATCACTTTGAGGTTGTTTGAAACACTTACTACATTACTGTAAGCATCACTGAGTTTATTCGCAACTATCACTACGTTACTGTTAGCATCTTTTTGAGTTTAATAGCAGTTCTTAAGACATCACTGTCAGCATCATTTTTAGGTTACTTGCAACTCCAACAGCATGACTGTCAGCATCGCTTTGAGGTTATTCGAAACTTTCACTCCATTATTATTCGCATCATTTTGAGTACATTAGCAATTCTTACTACATCACTGTCGCATCATTTTGAGATCATTAGCAATTCTTCCGACATCACTGTCGCTTTATTTTGAGGTTCGTAGCAACTCTTACTACATCACTGTAGCATTATTTTGAGGTTATTAGCAACTCTTACTACATCACTGTCAGCATCATTTTTAGGTTACTTGCAACTCCAACAGCATGACTATCAGCATCACTTTGAGGTTATTCGAAACTTTCACTCCATTATTATTCGCATCATTTTGAGTACATTATCAATTCTTCTGACATCACTGTCGCATCATTTTGAGATCATTAGCAATTCTTCCGACATCACTGTCGCATTATTTTGAGGTTCGTAGCAACTCTTACTACGTTACTGTTGCATTATTTTAAGGTTTGTAGCAACTCTTACTTCATGACTGTCAGCATCACTTTGAGGTTATTCGAAACTTTCACTACATTACAATTAGCATCCTTTTGAGATGATAAGCAATTCTTACGACATCACTGTCGCATCATTTTGAGATCATTACCAATTCTTCTGACATCACTGTCGCATTATTTTGATATTCGTAGCAACTCTTAATACGTTACTGTTGCATTATTTTAAGGTTCGTAGCAACTTCAACAGCATGACTGTCAGCATCACTTTGAGGTTATTCGAAACTTTCACTACATTATTATTCGCATCATTTTGAGTTCATTAGCAATATTTACTACATCACTGTCGCATCATTTTGGGATCATTAGCAATTCTTCCGACATCACTGTCGCATTATTTTGAGATTCGTAGCAACTCTAACCACATGACTGTCAGCATCACTTTGAGGTTGTTTGAAACACTTACTACATTACTGTTAGCATCATTTTGAGTTCATGAGCAATTCTTACGACATCACTGTAGCATTATTTTGAGGTTAGTAGCAACTCTTACTTCATGACTGTCAGCATCACTTTGAGGTTGTTCGAAACACTGACTACATTACTGTAAGCATCACTGAGTTTTTTAGCAACTATCACTTCGTTACTGTTAGCATCTTTTTGAGTTTAATAGCAGTTCTTAAGACATCACTGTCAGCATCATTTTTAGGTTACTTGCAACTCCAACAGCATGACTGTCAGCATCACTTTGAGGTTTTTCGAAACTCTTACTACATTACTGTAAGCATCACTGAGTTTCTTAGCAACTATCACTACATTACTGTTAGCATCATCTTGAGTTCATTAGCAATTCTTCCGACATCACTGTCGCAATATTTTGAGGTTCGTAGCAACACTTACTACATGACTGTTAGCATCACTTTGAGGTTATTCGAAACTTTCACTCCATTATAATTCGCATCATTTTTAGTACATTAGCAATTCTTACTACATCACTGTCGCATCATTTTGAGATCATTAGCAATTCTTCCGACATCACTGTCGCTTTATTTTGAGGTTCGTAGCAACTCTTACTACATCACTGTAGCATTATTTTGAGGTTATTAGCAACTCTTACTACATCACTGTCAGCATCATTTTTAGGTTACTTGCAACTCCAACAGCATGACTGTCAGCATCACTTTGAGGTTATTCGAAACTTTCACTCCATTATTATTCGCATCATTTTGAGTACATTATCAATTCTTCTGACATCACTGTCGCATCATTTTGAGATCATTAGCAATTCTTCCGACATCACTGTCGCATTATTTTGAGGTTCGTAGCAACTCTTACTACGTTACTGTTGCATTATTTTAAGGTTTGTAGCAACTCTTACTACATGACTGTCAGCATCACTTTGAGGTTATTCGAAACTTTCACTACATTACAATTAGCATCCTTTTGAGATGATAAGCAATTCTTACGACATCACTGTCGCATCATTTTGAGATCATTACCAATTCTTCTGACATCACTGTCGCATTGTTTTGATATTCGTAGCAACTCTTAATACGTTACTGTTGCATTATTTTAAAGATTCGTAGCAACTCCAACAGCATGACTGTCAGCATCACTTTGAGGTTATTCGAAACTTTCACTCCATTATTATTCGCATCATTTTGAGTTCATTAGCAATATTTACTACATCACTGTCGCATCATTTTGGGATCATTAGCAATTCTTCCGACATCACTGTCGCATTATTTTAAGGTTCGTAGCAACTCTAACCACATGACTGTCAGCATCACTTTGAGGTTGTTTGAAACACTTACTGCATTACGGTAAGCATCACTGAGTTTATTAGCAACTCTCACTACATTACTGTTAGCATCATTTTGAGTTCATGAGCAATTCTTACGACATCACTGTAGCATTATTTTGAGGTTAGTAGCAACTCTTACTACATGACTGTCAGCATCACTTTGAGGTTGTTCGAAACACTGACTACATTACTGTAAGCATCACTGAGTTTTTTAGCAACTATCACTTCGTTACTGTTAGCATCTTTTTGAGTTTAATAGCAGTTCTTAAGACATCACTGTCAGCATCATTTTTAGGTTACTTGCAACTCCAACAGCATGACTGTCAGCATCAGTTTGAGGTTATTCGAAACTTTCACTCCATTATTATTCGCATCATTTTGAGTACATTCGCAATTCTTACTACATCACTGTCGCATCATTTTGAGATCATTAGCAATTCTTCCGACATCACTGTCGCATTATTTTGAGTTTCGGACCAACTCTTACTACATCACTATAGCATTATTTTAAGGTTTGTAGCAACTCTTACTACATGACTGTCAGCATCACTTTGAGGTTATTCGAAACTTTCACTACATTACAGTTAGCATCCTTTTGAGATGATAAGCAATTCTTACGACATCACTGTCGCATCATTTTGAGATCATTAGCAATTCTTACGACATCACTGTCGCATTATTTTGAGGTTCGTAGCAACTCTTCCTACATCACTGTAGCATTATTTTGAGGTTATTAGCAACTCTTACTACATCACTGTAGCATTATTTTGAGGTTTGTAGCAACTCTTACAACATGACTGTCAGCATCACTTTGAGGTTGTTTGAAACACTTACTACATTACTGTAAGCATCACTGAGTTTATTAGCAACTCTCACTACATTACTGTTAGCATCATTTTGAGTTCATTAGCAACTCTTACTACATCACTGTAGCATTATTTTGAGGTTTGTAGCAACTCTTACAACATGACTGTCAGCATCACTTTGAGGTTGTTTGAAACACTTACTACATTACTGTAAGCATCACTGAGTTTATTAGCAACTATCACTACGTTACTGTTAGCATCTTTTTGAGTTTAATAGCAGTTCTTAAGACATCACTGTCAGCATCATTTTTAGGTTATTCGAAACTTTCACTCCATTATTATTCGCATCATTTTGAGTACATTAGCAATTCTTACTACATCACTGTCGCATCATTTTGAGATCATTAGCAATTCTTCCGACATCACTGTCGCATTTTTTTGAGGTTCGTAGCAACTCTTACTACATCACTGTAGCATTATTTTGAGGTTATTAGCAACTCTTACAACATCACTGTCAGCATCATTTTTAGGTTACTCGCAACTCAAACCACATGACTGTCAGCATCACTTTGAGGTTATTCGAAACTTTCACTACATTACAGTTAGCATCATTTTGAGATAATTATCAATTCTTCTGACATCACTGTCGCATTATTTTGAGGTTCGTAGCAACTCTTACTACATCACTGTAGCATTATTTTGAGGTTTGTAGCAACTCTTACTACATCACTGTCAGCATCATTTTTAGGTTACTCGCAACCCAAACCACATGACTGTCAGCATCACTTTGAGGTTATTCGAAACTTTCACTACATTACAGTTAGCATCATTTTGAGATAATTATCAATTCTTCTGACATCACTGTCGCATTATTTTGAGGTTCGTAGCAACTCTTACTACATCACTGTAGCATTTTTTTGAGGTTTGTAGCAACTCTTACTACATGACTGTCAGCATCACTTTGAGGTTATTCGAAACTTTACTCCATTACTGTTAGCATCATTTTGAGTTCATTAGCAATATTTACTACATCACTGTCGCATCATTTAGGGATCATGAACAATTCTTCCGACATCACTGTCGCATTATTTTAAGGTTCGTAGCAACTCTAACCACATGACTGTCAGCATCACTTTGAGGTTGTTTGAAACACTTACTGCATTACTGTAAGCATCACTGAGTTTATTAGCAACTATCACTACATTACTGTTAGCATCGTTTTGAGTTTAATAGCAATTCTTACGACATCACTGTCAGCATCATTTTTAGGTTACTCGCAACTCTAACCACATGACTGTCAGCATCACTTTGAGGTTATTCGAAACTTTCACTACATTACTGTTAGCATCATTTTGAGTTCATTAACAATTCTTACTACATCACTGTCGCATCATTTTGAGATCATTAGCAATTCTTCTGACATCACTTTCGCATTTTTTGAGGTTCGTAGCAACTCTTACTACATTACTGTTGCATTATTTTGAGTTTAGTAGCAACTCTTACTACATCACTGTCAGCATCACTTTGAGGTTGTTAGAAACACTACATTATTGTAGGCATCACTGAGTTCATTAGCAATTCTTTCGACATCACTGTCGCATCATTTTGAGGTCATTCGCAATTCTTACGACATCACTGTAGCATCATTTTGAGATCATTACCAATTCTTCCGATGTCACTTTTGCATTATTTTGAGGTTCGTAGCAACCCTTACTACATGACTTTCAGCATCACTTTGAGGTTATTCGAAACTTTCACTCCATTACTGTTGGCATCATTTTGAGTTCATTAGCAATTCTTACTAGATCACTGTCGCATCATTTTGAGATCATTAGCAATTCTTAAGACATCACTGTAGCATTATTTTGAGGTTATTAGCAACTCTTACTATATTACTGTCAGCATCATTTTTAGGTTACTCGCAACTCTAACCGCATGAGTGTCAACATCACTTTGAGGTTATTAAAAACTTTCACTACATTACTGTTAGCATCATTTTGAGTTCATTAGCAATTCTTCTGACATCACTGTCGCATTATTTTGATATTCGTAGCAACTCTTACTACATTATTGTTGCATTATTTTAAGGTTCGTACCAACTCTTACTACGTGACTGTCAGCATCACTTTGAGGTTGTTGTAAACACTTACTACATTACTGTAAGCATCCCTGAGTTTATTAGCAACTCTCACTACATTACTTTTAGCCTCATTTTTTGTTCATTAGCAATTCTTACGACATCATCGTTGCATTATTTTGAGAGCTTTAGCAATTCTTCCGACATCACTGTCGCATTATTTTGAGGTTCGTAGCAACTCTTACTACATGACTGTCAGCATCACTTTGAGGTTGTTCGAAACACTTACTACATTACTGTAAGCATCACTGAGTTTATTAGCAACTATCACTACATTACCGTCAGTACCATTTTGAGTTTATTAGCAAGTCTTAAGAATATCACTGTCACCTCATTTTGAGATCATTAGCAATTCTTCTGACATCACTGTCGCATTATTTTTAGGTTCGTAGCAACTCTTACCACATTACTGTGTCATTATTTTAAGGTTTGTTGCAACCCTTACTACATTACTATCAGCATCACTGAGTTTATTAGCAACTATCACTCCATTACTGTTAGCATCATTTTGAGATCATTAGCAATTCTTCCCAAATCACTGTCGCATTTTTAGGTTTGTATCAACTCTTCCTACATTACATTCAGCATCACTGAGTTTATTAGCAACTATCACTACATTACTGTTAGCATCATTTTGAGTTCATTAGCAATTCTTACTACATCACTGAAGCATCATTTGGAGATCATTAGCAATTCTTACGACATCACTGTCAGCATCATTTTTAGGTTACTCGCAACTCTAACCACATGACTGTCAACATCACTTTGAGGTTATTCGAAACTTTCACTACATTACTGTTAGCATCATTTTGAGATCATTAGCAATTCTTCCGACATCACTGTCGCATTATTTTGAGGTTAGTAGCAACTCTCACTACATGACTGTCGCATTATTTTGAGGTTCGTAGCAACTCTTAGTACAATACTGTTGCATTATTTTAAGTTTAGTAGAAACTCTCGCTACATCACTGTAGCATCATTTTGAGGTTTGTAGCAACTCTCACTACATCACTGTAGCGTAATTTTATCCTTGAGATTGGGGACCAATAATTTTATTTTCCATTTTTGGGACATGTACTGTACACAGACACACAGATTTATGAAAGTCACTTTCAGGTGCCTGAAATTCCTTTGGGGACTAAAGTCTAGAAAAGTAATTTGAACATTTGTGTGTACTTTGTTTTGTGATGATAAGATTTACACCGACCAAGTCAGCCATATTGGCACCACAATCCAATTGGCATGTCAATAAACATCACCCAATAAACCAAGGTCTTCTGTCTAAATGTATGTCACTGAAACATACTGTATTGTATTGCCTCACACTTACAGCATACAAGGATGCATGGCGTGGGTGGAACTGCCTGAATCTCTTCTGCAATGGAAGTTTGGTCAACCGTGTGGAACATTCCTGCACGATCCCCTTTGAGTGTGAAAGTAGCATCAACACAGCACCACGTGGTCCACCAGCAGCTTGGATTTCTGCTCCTTGTCTTGTAGTTCCACTTGACTTCTCCAAGGGAAGAGACTGCAAATAGTCAAGAACTCTGGGAAATTTGGTGGCTGTGGCCTCCTCAAATTCCACATTGATGTGGACACCAGTTCAAAGTTTGAAGTGCAGTTATCAACTCTGCACTGAAGTTGTTTCGTTAAAGGATAAATGATTTCCATTGTCCAATGATTATTTTACATTCCAATCCTCTAAAGTGATGGAGTGATACTGTAAATATGTAGAAATTCTCTATTGTTCAAAGTACAGATTCTGTGTTTATACATGGTTGTAGTTTTTATACTTGGAGAAACCAGAATCTAACAGGAAATCACTGTAGAAAGTTGGCTCAGTTTCATAAAGTAACAACTAAATAGCTTCAATTGACAGTGATTGACCTTAAACTTGGCAATTTTAATCACTATGCTTGCTTTTCCACTGTCAAATGAACTTTTTAATGGGAAATTCCTGCTCATAGACTGGTTTGTTTCATACATGAACCAGTAAGAGCCCTGAACTTAGAGAAGAACCTGAAAGGTCCTTGTTCTTCATGTGTTTTTACGTGATGGGCCTTTTTTCCTGCAGTTTAATTCACATTTATCAACAATTAAAGGGCACCTAGAATGAAAATCATTGTTTTTGTGTTTTTGGTGTTTCTTCAATGTCCCCCAGCTGTGGGGAACACACACCAAGTGTGAGGCAGTGTCATAACCTCTGTTTGAAGGATCTCCCCTTTTTTGAATCGCCGTGGGAAAATGGACCAATGCGATTTTGGCTGAAGTGTTACGTCACAGTTCAGTCAGTGCCCCCCCCCCCCCCCACTCACACACACCCCTTTGACATATTTCGGGGGGGGGGGGCGATTATGCGAGCGAGCCGAGTGAGTGCAGCGCTCTTGTGTCGCAACTGGAGCCTGCAGCAGCAGCACTGACTGAGCAGATTGATTGAAGGAATGGCCTCGATAGAATTGAGACCTTTGTTTTATCTGCGCTGTCTGTCGCTAGCTGGCCTGGCCTGGCTTGAGGGGGAAGGAATCTCACCAGCCAGGCAGGCTACCAAGGGGCCAGGCCACCAGGAAAACTCCCAGTTGTCCCGACGGTCACCCCGCCGCTGCATATACGGCTGGATCTGCGAATGGGCCGTGGCTACTTGGTATCTTATCTTACAAATGTTGTTGTATGATATGGAATGTTGTCAATTGACAGTAGCCGTCACACTTAGCACTGGCGACAGTTAGCCGAGAAAGTGGGAGTACTTTCTTTTCAGTGACAGTGAGGGCAGCCAATCACCGAGTAGTAGTTAAATGAGGTTGCCAGATAAACAACTGCAACTGATCTCCGTCAACTCATGCACTTGCATAAATAATGAGGTTGCCAGATAAGGTCAGAAACGACCCCAATAGGGACAAATGAGGCATTCTAAACCCAACATGGTAACATAGCGGTTTCAGAGAGCCTTTTAGGAAGCTACTGAGCCATCACAGACCCAACCATTTTTTGTGGGGTTACATATCACACCACAGAACAAGAATTAATACCCCTTCAACCTCTCTATGGCACCTTTAATGTACTGTAATTTAATGAGTTGGGACTGTGAAAGCTGCTGTGTATTTTTACAGTTTATTCCATGTAATTTTGTGGAACAGTTCATCACTGTAATTTGACGGTATTCGTCTGGAAACTCTGCTGCCAGACTTTTTACCGTTTTTTTATAGTTTTTTTTCTTGACAGTGTACACAGAGGTCTCGTGGTTGAGCCGGGGCACACAGAGTCCCGCCCCCACACAGCTGAGAAACGCAGCTCTGAGCAGCTGCCTCAGTCACACAGAAGATAGACGCGTTTCCTGGTTGGCGAGTGCAGACACAACTTCTCTGAGTGCAGGATTCACTTCTCTCATTGCTGTTTGTTCACTCTTGAGGTTTTATTCCTCCACCAACCTGCTTCTGTCTGGAAAGAAACAAATAACTGGAGTGCTGCACATCAACAGACTTGGTGTTTGGACACGGACGAATGAAGTTTGGCTTTTTGTTTCTTCCATCAGATCAGAGCTGATAGGAAAAACAATCAGGTGGTTTTATTAAACCAGCAGTGAGCTGGACTTCAGCCCAGGTCCTCAGTCCCACTGTCAGTTCACTTCAACATGGATGAACAAAATCCAACCCTCACCTGGCCTGGAAATCAATAACAATTACATAACAACTCCTTTATTTCTCTCCTGTTCAGGTCCAGTTGGACTCCATTCATCATCATCTTCCGCTTATTCCTTACTATTAAGGGTCGCGGGGGGGCTGGAGCCTATCCCAGCATCTACGGGCAAGAGGCGGGGTACACCCTGGACAGGTCGCCAGTCCCAGTTGGACTCATTCATCTCTATTTGTTAGGATTTCACTTCATGAGTTCAGAAGCATCTTCACATGAGATGCTGGTTCCTCAAATTGATTGATCGTTGAATTCTGTGTTTGATGTCTGAATTCTGTCTTTGATCTCTGGGTTCTGTGCATTGAATTCCTGCTCCAGTCTTTGATCTCTGACTGATTCTAAACTCATCAAAGGATCACATCAGCATCTTGGTCCAGACTCCAGATGGTGATTTTACCAAGTGCACCACAGTCCTTGTTGCTGTCTGCTGTTGGGTCACAGCAAAGTAAGGAAACAGCCTGACGGTCCTCAGGAGGAAATCCAACAACCTCCAAAGATGGAGGTGAATCTAGACCCTCTCATGTTGGCCATCCTTGATGAACTTGGGCGGTACTCTGGTGCAGGGATGAGGTCATGGAGCGTATCTGGGAGCAGTCCTGATGTTAAATGCTGTGATGAAGGACAGTGTGGAGGCAAAATGGACAAAATGTGTCAACATCAAATAAAGTTGTAAACCTGTTTGAAGTCTTATTTTGTGTTTGATGGACATTTTTAAAATCACTAATGATTTTTTTGACTGAACGTCCTGGATCCTGTGGTGCCTGATGAGGTGACAACTTGAGTACAGAGTTGGAGAAGAGGGTTTTTGGAGGGGAGATGATTTTTGCAGTGCTACAAGTCAATAAAATGTCATCATTTTTCAAAATGTCCTCACTAAGATGGTTATTAATTCTCTCTCTCCCTCATTCTCAGCTGCTACAGCCTTTAAAGAAAACCTTTGACTGGTGGATCTAACAAAGATCAGATGTTGTCTCCTCTAGAACATCAACAGCTTAACGTTGTGGGCAGGACTCCTACCTGAGCAGGGAGACCCCAATGGATTTCTAGTCCTGATAGGGAGAGGGAGCCTCCTGGGTCACGGAGTGGGGAACCTGATAGGGAGTGGGAAGACCCGCCCATTGTGGGTGATTGACAGGGCAGGTTTGATCTATGTTTTCATTTTCAAAAGTAATTTTGAATATTTGTGGAAAGTTAGCCCACCTTGAACATGGAGAAGATGTCTTCTGATAGTGAATCGACTGTTGTCACATTTAAGGATCACTTGAGCTGATAAGATGAAGGCTACAAAGGACCAGCTGGAGATGCCAGGGATTGAACCCAGGGCCTCATACATGCTCAGCATGCGCTCTACCACTGAGCTACACCCCCTCTGGTAGAGTCACTGTTTAACTGATGCAGGAACACAAACACAGACACAACATTTATTTTCTTCATTTTAGGGATGTCTGTGTAGGTTCTCATTCATCCAGGTCATCGTAGATCAAAGCGAAGTAAAATCTGGTCAAATGGACGTAAGTTTATCTTGAAGACGTTTCACCTCTCATCCGAGAGGCTTCTTCAGTTCTCGTGAAGAGTGTGGAAACTCCAGCTTATAAACCTATGTGGGAGTGGTCAGTGCTATTGTGGTGGAAACGACCCTCCCGAGACTCACCTGGCCTCCCCAAACGACAGTCGTTGTGCGGTGTCAGGGAGTTTCACCGACCACTCAGATGCTAATGGACTGTGCTGGCAGCAGCAACTCAGTCGCGTTTTAAGGTCTCATATGTGTGAATGTCACTGAGAAGAGAACTGATCTTGTCCTGGTAGTCAGTTGTGTCAAGGACCACCATGCATCTTCCTTTGTCAGCCGGAAGGATGGTGATGTTCTCATCTTTGCTCAGTGCATTCAAGGCCTTCCTTTCCTGGACCGAGAGGTTGGCAGAGGGGACCTTCGCTTCGGAGAGGGCCGCTGTGACCTTGAGTCGTAGTTCATCTGCTTTTGTGGTGGAGAGGTTGTTCTTCTTGATGGCGGATTCTGTGGCAGTGATGAGGTCCACCGTCGGGAGATGTTTCGGGGTGACAGCAAAGTTCATTCCTTTGGCAAGGACGCGTTTCTCAGGACTGGTGAGCTCCCTGTTGGATAAGTTCCTTATCCACCTGTCCTGTGAGTCCGCTGGGGTTGGGCCTTCTGCTTCTCGTTCCCGGTCGAGGCGAGACTGGAGGCGAGCGAATGTCCTTTTCTGCCTCTCCTTGCTCTTCTGATGTTGAGATAGTTGGGCTGTCCCAACGAAGGAGGTGACCTTGTCCAAGATGGCGGGTGGCAAAAATGGCGATAACTCTTGATTAAGGTGATCTAGCTTGGTCTTTAGTCCCTCGATGGTGAAATGGACCTGTCTCACTCTCTCGTTGAGAAGCTGATTTTGTGCCCGTTCCAAAATCTTGCTGGCCCTGTGGCCCCTCACGGTGGATCCTAGTAGTAGGCTAGTGGGAATGAGGTTGTGTTGGCGGCATCGGAGGTTGGAACGTAGATGGTTCCTGTAGTCTGCGATTTTCCTTGCAGTCCTTTCACATTCCCGTCCTTTCACATTCCCGCACCACACTAAGGATGTCCTTCCCATAGTGTTCGGCAAGATGTCTGTGTAGGTTCTCATTCATCCAGGTCATCGTAGATCGAAGCGAAGTAAAATCTGGTCAACTGGACGTAACTGAGCCTGTGATCTCAAAGGCTCTGTGATCTCTGTCATTTCACTGTGATGTCAGCCCTCACAGTCTGAAGGCGTGTTCATATCAATCGTGACACAAATTTTCGTGCAACAAGTTCACATGTAAAGTCCATGTAGAGAGCTGAACTGGTGTGTGTACTCGCCGGCAACGTGAGTGACGCGTATTCATGCATTTGAAAGTATTCAACTTTTGTGACAAATTCTCATGACAAGGAGTCCAGAGAGCCGGTCAGCGTTGAGATTCCCCTGGCGTCAGGGAAGTCATGTCAACGGTCCTGGAGCCTGTAGTTGGTGTCGGTCCTTGACATCCTGGCACCGATCCTCACAAACAGGTCATCGAACAGGAACCTCGTCAGCCTGAAGTAGCGCTGGAAACGGCCGTCGTCCAGGCGCAGTTCTTGGAGAAAGAGAGTTAAGAAGTTTAGAGGTCCAAGAAGCTTCTTCAGTTCAAAACTTGCCTTTAACCTTCAGTCTAACGCTGTTCCAGCATTGGATGAAAGAGACTGGTGCTCTCATCTTCTTCAACACTGACTTGTTCTACCAGGACAAGAGAATCTGAGCTTGGATGTCATTTAGCAGTCAAAGGCTTGTTAAACTGGTCAACATCAGCTGGTGTTCACTCTGATGATGTAGCGATGGTCTGGATTCTTCCTTCTGGAGCACCAAGCTGCTGGGAAGAAGCCTGATGATGTCAGAGTTGTGTTCAGTGGCTCCTGCTGGGTCCATTTCTGACAAATGGGCTCCAAAGAGTTCACTGTTTCAAAGGCTCAGAGAAAGCAGCACATCATGGTGGTCAGGAGACGAGGTGGCCGAGTGGTTAAGGCGATGGACTGCTGATCCATTGAGCTCTGCAGGCGTGGGTTCCAATCCCATCCTCGTCGTAGGAGACTTTGGTTTCTGCTCCTAGATTCTGGAACGACTCTGAACTGTGAGGCTTTTCAAGAGGAGATCCTGCAGCACCAGAGAGCTGCAGTTCCAGGACCCCACAGCACCCCCTACTGAATTGGATGATAAAATGCAGTTCTGGGACTTTTGGGTGACAGCGCCACCTATCGAATTAGATGATAGCAAATTACTCCTTTCGAACTACAGTATTAAAGGTTTATTCCACAAAATACTACTTCCTGTCCTTCAATTTCTGACAACTGCATAGAAGGATTATTCCAATTCCTCCAAAATACTTTCAAACAAGTTATTGTTTTAAAGGTTCATTCCACCAAAATACTTTCTAATTTATAGTTTTAAAGGTTCATTCCACCAAAATACTGCTTTCTGTCCAACTTCTCAGTTTTAAAGGTTCCTTCAGTTGAGGGCTCCTGGTTCTGTGTGAGGGGTTGAGGGTCGATATGGGATGATGAGGAAGATTTCATGTCCCGATGGTCCTGCTAAAGGAACTGAGAGTCATGATATCAAACAATGTCACCAAAATATGCTTGAACTCTTAAAATGGTAATAAAATCTACTGGAATCATTTTAGCACAAACACTTTTATTGTGTTTTTGTGAGCATCATTTTTCAAACATGATAACATAAACTTTAAAAAGGGTCCATTCACTAACACTCTTACTTGAAGGTAGTCACTGATATCAGTAAACAGCTGATAAAGATTTGTGCTCATGTTTTAATTCTCTACTCTGACCTGTGCTGAGACACTGGACCAGAGAGGAAGACCTGCTCAGCCTCCTGCATGGACCAGTTCTGCAGCCCAGTGATGACGACGAGGGATTCAGCATTGAGTTCATTTTAAACTTTTTGGAGGAAACACCTGTAAATTAACCAGCAGTTACTGGTGATGCTTCACAGTTTCCAAGCTCAAACGGCCTCCTGCTTGTTGGACTCACAATTTCCAAAAAAGGTAGACATCAAAAGTCAAATCATGGTTTTGTTTTGTTTTGTGTTGTTTTGTTTTTTACTGGAGGAAAACTTCAAATTGTGATGATGTGTCTGACTTAGAAACTGAACCCCCAAAAATCAAAAAGTCTCCTTCTTCTGTGCCGTGATCTCTGAGCTGATCATGATTGATCTCATCAATAATCCTTGGCAGCCGACCAGTCACACACAGCCCCCCCCCCCCACACACACACACTGAGACATGAAGCAGCTCACAGTAACTGCCTCAGTCACACAGCAGAAAGACTCCTTTCTATAACAAGATCAGCAGTAGAAATGGATGGAAGTGATGATGAACTGATGAACAGGTGATTTGTCCAAAAGTCAACATCAGATTCATTTCCAATCTGTGGAAGCAGTTTCATCTTGAGGTTCCAGGTAAGAACAGCCAGCTGTGGGCTGACACACATCTCTTCAGGAGCACTTCTATGTAGTATGCAGTAATGTAGTAAGTGTTTCGAATAAACTCAAAGTGATGCTGAGAGTCATGTAGTAAGAGTTGCTACTAACCTCAAAATATTGCGACAGTGATGTCAGAAGAATTGCTAAAGATCTCAAAATGATGCGACAGTGATGTCAGAAGAATTGCTAAAGAACTCAAAATGATGCTAACAGTAATGGAGTGAAACTTTCGAATAACCTCAAAGTGATGCTGACAGTCATGTCGTAAGTGTTGCTACAAACCTCAAAATAATGCGACAGTAATGTAGTAAACTTGCTACAAACCTCAAAATATTGCGACAGTGATGTCGGAAGAATTGCTAATGAACTCAAGATGATGCTAACAGTAATGGAGTGATAGTTGCTAATAAACTCAGTGATGCTTACAGTAATGTAGTAAGAGTTTCGAACAACCTCAAAGTGATGCTGACAGTCATTTAGTAAGAGTTGCTAATGAACTCAATTCAATGCTACAGTGATGTCGTGAGAATTGCTCATAAACTCAAAATGATGCTAACACTAATTTAGTGATAGTTGCAATTAAACTCAAAGTGATGCTGACAGTCATGTAGTAAGAGTTGCTACGAACCTCAAAATAATGCGACAGTGTTTTCGGAAGAATTGGTAATGATCTCAAAATGATGCTAAAAGTAATGGAGTGAACGTTTCGAATAACCTCAAATTGATGCTGACAGTAATGTAGTAAGAGTTGCTACGAACCTTAAAATAATGCAACAATAATGTCGTAAGTGTTGCCACGAAACTCAATATAATGCGACAGTAATGTCGGAAGAATTGCTAATGAACTTAAAATGATGCTAACAGTAATGTAGTAAGTGTTTCGAACAACCTCAAAGTGATGGTTACAGTCATGTAGTAAGAGTTGCTACGAACCTCAAAATAATGCGACAGTAATGTAGTAAATGCTGCTACGAACCTCAAAATAATGCGACAGTGATGTCGGAAGAATTGCTAAAGATCTAAAAATGATGCGACAGTGATTTGGTAAGAATTGCTAATGAACTCAAAATGATGCTGACAGTAATGGAGTAAACGTTTCGAATAACCTCAAAGTGATGCTGACAGTCATGTCCTAAGAGTTGCTCCGAACCTCAAAATAATTCGACAGTGATGTCGGAAGAATTGCTAATGATCTGAAAATGATGCGACAGTGATGTAGTAAAAGTTGCTACGAACCTCAAAATAATGCGACAGTAATGTAGTAAATGTTGCTCCGAACCTCAAAATATTGCGAAAGTGATGTCGGAAGAATTGCTAATGAACTCAAGAAGATGAAAACAGTAATGTAGTGAAAGTTGCTAAGAAACTCAGTGATGCTTACAGTAATGTAGTAAGAGTTTTGAACAACCTCAAAGTGATGCTGACAGTCATTTAGTAAGAGTTGCTAATGAACTCAATTCAATGCTACAGTGATGTCGTGAGAATTGCTCATGAACTCAAAATGATGCTAACAGTAATGTAGTGATAGTTGCTAATAAACTCAAAATGATGCTAACAGTAATGTAGTGATAGTTGCGAATCAAGTCAGTGATGCTTCCAGTGATGTAGTAAGTGTTTCGAACAACCTCAAAGTGATGCTGACAGTCATGTAGTAAGAGTTGCTACGAACCTCAAAATAATGCGACAGTGATGTCAGAAGAATTGCTAAAGATCTCAAAATGATGCGACAGTGATGTCAGAAGAATTGCTAATGAACTCAAAATGATGCTAACAGTAATGTAGTGATAGATGCTAATAAACTCAGTGATGCTTACAGTAATGTAGGAAGTGTTTCGAACAACCTCAAAGTGATGATGACAGTCATGTAGTAAGAGTTGCTACGAACCTCAAAATAATGCGACAGTGATGTCAGAAGAATTGCTAATGAACTCAAAATGATGCGAAAGGTAATGTAGTAAGTGTTTCGAAAAACCTCAAAGTGATGCTGACAGTCATGTACTAAGAGTTGCTACGAACCTCAAAATAATGTGACAGTAATGGAGTAAAAGTTGCTACGAACCTCAAAATATTGTGACAGTGATGTCGGAAGAATTGCTAATGAACTCAAGAAGATGCTAAAAGTAATGTCGTGATAGTTGCTAAGAAACTCAGTGATGCTTACAATAATGTAGTAAGAGTTTCGAACAACCTCAAAGTGATGCTGACAGTCATTTAGTAAGAGTTGCTAATGAACTCAATTCAATGCTACAGTGATGTCGTGAGAATTGCTCATGAACTCAAAATGATGCTAACAGTAATGTAGTAAGTGTTTCGAACAACCTCAAAGTGATGCTGACAGTTATGTACTCAGAGTTGCTACGAACCTTAAAATAATGCAACAATAATGTAGTAAGAGTTGCTACGAACCTCAAAAGAATGTGACAGTGATGTCGGAAGAATTGCTAATGATCTCAAAATGATTCGACAGTGATTTAGTAAGAATTGCTAATGAACTCCAAATGATGCTAACTGTAATGGAGTGAACGTTTCGAATAACCTCAAAGTGATGCTGACAGTCATGTACTAAGAGTTGCTACGAACCTCAAAATAATGTGACAGTAATGGAGTAAAAGTTGCTACGAACCTCAAAATCTTGCGACAGTGATGTCGGAGGAATTGCAAATGAACTCAAAATGATGCTAACAGTAATGTAGTGATAGTTGCTAATAAACTCAAAGTGATGCTGACAGTAATGTAGTAAGAGTTGCTACGAACCTCAATATAATGCGACAGTCATGTAGTAAGAGTTGCTACGAACCTCAAAATAATGCGACAGTGTTTTCGGAAGAATTGGTAATGATCTCAAAATGATGCTAAAAGTAATGGAGTGAACGTTTCGAATAACCTCAAAGTGATGCTGACAGTAATGTAGTAAGAGTTGCTACGAACCTTAAAATAATGCAACAATAATGTCGTAAGTGTTGCCACGAAACTCAATATAATGCGACAGTAATGTCGGAAGAATTGCTAATAAACTTAAAATGATGCTAACAGTAATGTAGTAAGTGTTTCGAACAACCTCAAAGTGATGGTTACAGTCATGTAGTAAGAGTTGCTACGAACCTCAAAATAATGCGACAGTAATGTAGTAAATGCTGCTCCGAACCTCAAAATAATGCGACAGTGATGTCGGAAGAATTGCTAAAGATCTCAAAATGATGCGACAGTGATTTAGTAAGAATTGCTAATGAACTCAAAATGATGCTAACAGTAATGGAGTGAACGTTTCGAATAACCTCAAAGTGATGCTGACAGTCATGTCCTAAGAGTTGCTCCGAACCTCAAAATAATTCGACAGTGATGTCGGAAGAATTGCTAATGATCTGAAAATGATGCGACAGTGATGTAGTAAAAGTTGCTACGAACCTCAAAATAATGCGACAGTAATGTAGTAAATGTTGCTCCGAACCTCAAAATATTGCGAAAGTGATGTCGGAAGAATTGCTAATGAACTCAAGAAGATGCAAACAGTAATGTAGTGAAAGTTGCTAAGAAACTCAGTGATGCTTACAGTAATGTAGTAAGAGTTGCTACGAACCTCAATATAATGCGACAGTCATGTAGTAAGAGTTGCTACGAACCACAAAATAATGCGACAGTGTTTTCGGAAGAATTGGTAATGATCTCAAAATGATGCTAAAAGTAATGGAGTGAACGTTTCGAATAACCTCAAAGTGATGCTGACAGTAATGTAGTAAGAGTTGCTACGAACCTTAAAATAATGCAACAATAATGTCGTAAGTGTTGCCACGAAACTCAATATAATGCGACAGTAATGTCGGAAGAATTGCTAATGAACTTAAAATGATGCTAACAGTAATGTAGTAAGTGTTTCGAACAACCTCAAAGTGATGGTTACAGTCATGTAGTAAGAGTTGCTACGAACCTCAAAATAATACGACAGTAATGTAGTAAATGCTGCTCCGAACCTCAAAATAATGCGACAGTGATGTCGGAAGAATTGCTAAAGATCTCAAAATGATGCGACAGTGATTTAGTAAGAATTGCTAATGAACTCAAAATGATGCTAACAGTAATGGAGTGAACGTTTCGAATAACCTCAAAGTGATGCTGACAGTCATGTCCTAAGAGTTGCTCGAACCTCAAAATAATTCGACAGTGATGTCGGAAGAATTGCTAATGATCTGAAAATGATGCGACAGTGATGTAGTAAAAGTTGCTACGAACCTCAAAATAATGCGACAGTAATGTAGTAAATGTTGCTCCGAACCTCAAAATATTGCGAAAGTGATGTCGGAAGAATTGCTAATGAACTCAAGAAGATGCAAACAGTAATGTAGTGAAAGTTGCTAAGAAACTCAGTGATGCTTACAGTCATGTAGTAAGAGTATCGAACAACCTCAAAGTGATGCTGACAGTCATTTAGTAAGAGTTGCTAATGAACTCAATTCAATGCTACAGTGATGTCGTGAGAATTGCTCATGAACTCAAAATGATGCGAACAGTAATGTAGTGATAGTTGCTAATAAACTCAAAATGATGCTAACAGTAATGTAGTGATAGTTGCTAATCAAGTCAGTGATGCTTCCAGTGATGTAGTAAGTGTTTCGAACAACCTCAAAGTGATGCTGACAGTCATGTAGTAGGAGTTGCTACGAACCTCAAAATAATGCGACAGTGATGTCAGAAGAATTGCTAAAAATCTCAAAATGATGCGACAGTGATGTCAGAAGAATTGCTAATGAACTCAAAATGATGCTAACAGTAATGTAGTGATAGATGCTAATAAACTCAGTGATGCTTACAGTAATGTAGGAAGTGTTTCGAACAACCTCAAAGTGATGATGACAGTCATGTAGTAAGAGTTGCTACGAACCTCAAAATAATGCGACAGTGATGTCAGAAGAATTGCTAATGAACTCAAAATGATGCTAAAGGTAATGTAGTAAGTGTTTCGAAAAACCTCAAAGTGATGCTGACAGTAATGTACTAAGAGTTGCTACGAACCTCAAAATAATGTGACAGTAATGGAGTAAAAGTTGCTACGAACCTCAAAATATTGTGACAGTGATGTCGGAAGAATTGCTAATGAACTCAAGAAGATGCTAAAAGTAATGTCGTGATAGTTGCTAAGAAACTCAGTGATGCTTACAATAATGTAGTAAGAGTTTCGAACAACCTCAAAGTGATGCTGACAGTCATTTAGTAAGAGTTGCTAATGAACTCAATTCAATGCTACAGTGATGTCGTGAGAATTGCTCATGAACTCAAAATGATGCTAACAGTAATGTAGTAAGTGTTTCGAACAACCTCAAAGTGATGCTGACAGTTATGTACTCAGAGTTGCTACGAACCTTAAAATAATGCAACAATAATGTAGTAAGAGTTGCTACGAACCTCAAAATAATGTGACAGTGATGTCGGAAGAATTGCTAATGATCTCAAAATTATTCG